>NC_133666.1:427076028-427676028 GCF_037893015.1 Macrotis lagotis | reverse complement strand
AATGAAAGCTACCCATAGAGGATGGAGACTAATAGTTCACTAGGGACCTCTACCACCTGAACAGTAACTAAAAGGTCACCAGGATGTTGGGGGTCTAAGTTTGTCATCCACAATCTCAGGATTTAACCACAAGTCTGAATGGTAGGTAAGAATGCTTCTAATTAACTTGGACCTGGATCATCTATCACCATCATCTATGAACATTCATTAAGTAATAGGCACTGATATTAGATCATCAAAAAAAGTGAGATTTATTATTCACGACCCCCCTATTTCAGAAGGCAGTTATGTCTAAAGTCCATTCAAATATTTACATCAAAATTTCTAAGTACAGGGAAGGGGAAAGAGGACAGAATAGAATTTGGAACTTAAAACTTTAAATAAATGTTTAAAATATTTTTTTAAATTGTTGGCTTCTGAAAAAAGTTCTAAGTAAACAAAAAAGACATTAATTTTCGGTTATCTGGAAAATTCATTTATGCTGGTACAATATAGAAAGGCAAGGCATTGAGCTGCAAAGATTCCAAAATTTGGAAAGTCAAATTGAGTTACAAGATCTATGTTCAAATCCTACCAGTGCTACTTACTACCTTTTGGGCAAATTCCAACTTTTTTGGACTTTCTTTTTATACTTTGAAGAAGTTGAATCAAATGTCCTCCAAAGCCTCCTTTAACTCTAGATCTTTGATCATATAATCCTATAATCTAAATAAAGTCTGAAGATTTTGAATACATGAGGAGTTCTGCATATGGGTCCTTAAGACACAGTTATTGCTCGATTTTACATAATTCTGATGAAACAGATATGAATAGATTTTTGCTGAAAGAAGTGGAATGGGTATAAATCTAGCTGGATGTAAATCTATAAATAATTCCTCAAAGAAACATTAAGCATTAACTATAAGCAAAGCATTGTACTAGTCATTGAGAATAATATGTGATAAATAAATTTGTGATAAATGGATTTTGACTTTCAAGAACAAGGTAATGGATCAGAACTAACTGAAAAAACAAACAGGGATTGGATATTTCCAGGGCAAAAAAAGGAAACAGAAAAAAAAAAAGAAGGGGAGTTAAGGAAAGATATGACTCAGAGTCAAAATACAGCTACCTGAATTTAATTTGATATGTTCACAGTTAAAAAAATCAGGTAAGTTGTTGAAAAGAAGTAACATTATGTGACAATTCATTTTTTCAAGGGAATGTAACTTGAGAAGCCTTTCACCTGTTTAAGTAATATAGTGCTTAGAAAAGCCAAGAGGCAGTGAATAAATTAGAAAACAGACTGAGTTAAATAATAGAGCCCAAATAAATGACATTAAAGTCCAGAATGTTATTGTACTAGATGACTACCACTGTGGAAATATGAGCAGAAGATGCTGTCCATTAGATCCAGAAATGGATTGTTTTCATTTTAAGCAATTATTTCCTAAAAAACAAGTTTCATTTCAATGTGCTATTCCATTTCTTCAAATATCTGTCATTTTGTCTATATGAGTACATCCTTTCCTGACATAGATTGTCTTTCCTTTATATGTAAGTGAGAGAGAGCTAAAGCTGGAGTCTCATGACCTAAGTTCTACTTCTAAATCCACTGCTTACTATGTTTGTGACTTTAGGTAGGTGTTTTAATCTCTCTAGTACTTAGTTGCTCATCTGAAATAAGGGTATCTTGGAAGACTGTTGCTTCATCTGGATCAATAAATGACTTGAAGCTCAAAGATTCAAGTAAACAACATATTTTTCCCAACAGAATTACAACTGAGAATCTCCTTACTTTGTCCTTTTATCAAGGAATGCTTGACAATTCCTAAATAAAAAAACAGTCCACATAAACATTCTGTAGAGTCCAACATGTCCAGAACCAATCAAGAGGTGATCCATAATCCTTGTTCCAAAGAAAGTCATACTTGGGTTTCAAACCATTCCAACTTGGGAAGGAATGGAATTTAATTTTATCTGAATCACAAAATCACATCCCACAACAAGGAGGTATCACTTCCTGCTTTAAATAAAATGTCCCTATTATCTATGATTTCATGAAGTTTCTGTGACATCTACCTCAAAAAAAATTGTCATCTCCTTTTGTAATATATATGTAATAATCAAGGTTTCTTCCAGGTAGAAATTTTAATCTAAGGACTATGACTGTGTTTTTTGTTTGTTTGTTTTTCTTTTTGAACCCAATATAATTATTTTCCTTTGTAATCCTATATATTTTGTTTTCTTAAAAAATTATTCTAAAGAAAAGTTCCTAAATTTCACCAGACTGCCAAAAGTATCACTATCACTTACACACACACACACACACACACACACAAAAAAAAAACGTTGTGAACAACTGATCTAAGACATGGCTTAGACTAGACATTCACTGAGGTTCTTCCAGTTATTAAATTCTGTATTTCTCTGATTCTGGTGACGAGCCTCTATGAACTTAGGTAGATTCATCCTCATATATAAAATATGCACTTACTTATCTGACCCGTATTTGAAGTCAATGCCACTTGATAGCTCCTTCCAAAATGTTTGTACTCAATTGATGAACTCAAAACTTTGTGAATTCAGATGAGACTTCAGAATTATATTTCATTTAGGTTCGTATAAATTGCTTGACCATCCCTGCAACTACATCCCACTCATGCCAGAAATGCCAGTCCAGGAAGCAAGAATATAATTTTTAAATTGGTCATGATAATAACCAAAATTACAAAAACTAAGTAGCATTTATATAACTCTCTTTTACAAAGGGCTTAATAGGCATTATTTCATTTTATCTCTATAACAATGCTGGGAAGTAGGTGTTATTATTATTATTCTTTTACAGAAGAAACTGAGGCAGACAAAAATAAAATGACTTGCACAGCAATGAGTAAGGGTTTGAGGGTGAACTTAAATGCAGGTCTTCGTGAACCCAGGTATGGCACTCTATCCATTGCATCACATATATATATAAAGATCACACTTACACATATGAATTATCAGCATATATAATATAGGTACAGAATCACAAAGAAAGCAAAGCTGCATTCACAGTCATTTTTCTTTTGCAGAGTTTTCAAGGGAAACCAGTTTCTGATTATGAATGTTCCCATAAAAATTTTCCATTCAGATTCTTTTACAAATATTTTAACTCTAATTTTGGAAGATCATATTTTAGAATGCCATTGAGTCATAGAACTTAGGGCCAAAATTAGCATTGATTTTCATTTTGTATTTTAAAAATATACATATTTTATAATTTAAAAATTTTGCCATTATTTCTCAATAACAGTTTCCAATTAACATACCCTTTTTAATTGTTTTAAATTTTTTATTCTTATAGGCTGTTTTGACGTCTTTTATTTTTACATCATAGTTATTTTTCACCCATCAAAATCAAACCCTCCCTTATGATATTGAAAAATACTTAAGTACATATATTCAAACACCTTGTTTCACAATGTCAAACAAGTATTCTTTGCTAAACTCTTCCACCCAATTTTACAAAGGAAGAGACTGGAGCCCCAAGAGGTTAAATGACTTCTCTGAGGATACTCAGGTAATAAGTAACCAGGTCAGGATATGAACCCACATTCTTTAATTCTGAATCTAATTATGTACCACACTTGAAGCCCTGCTTAGTCTGTAGGATAGATGATACTTGGAGTATTTTCTTAGAGGGATTTTTACTCAAAAAGATGAGTTGCAAAAATGCCATAGTGGAAACCAGGTCAGTCACTATTCATTTTTCATTTCTTTAGTAATGACAGCCAATTTTATATACAGGATTTTGATTTGGCATTTTCGTGTGATTCTTTCTCTGAGAGAAGTTTAAGATTTGATTACTCACACCAGTGTTCAACATTAGAAATTACATTTTGTTTAAAGTTATATCCCCCCCCCTCTAATTATTACCTTGGGAGCTTTCCACTGAATAAAGTTTCTGATAAGCTCATAGTTGTATAATTGCAAATTTTCCCTGAGAAGTGATGTTTACCAGCAGACTATGTGCTCCAGAATCACTCTGTATGCTAATAACTTTCATCTTTGACAGGATAATGTTTGATACAATGGGAAGAGCAATGGGTGTAAGAAGATCTGGGTTTTAGTCCAGCCCCTATCATTTACTAGTTGAGTAAGGAAGGTCCTTGAGATTTTACCTTGACCTTGAGAAAATCATTTTCCTTCTGTAGTCCTCAATTTCCTCTTCTTAAAAATGAGTTTTAATTTATTTGGGTAAATATTATTAACATTATGGCTTTCACTTAAAACCCATGGGTCACAATCATCATTATTTACGTAATTTCATTGTCTGTTTCTCAGAAATTGAGATTATTTTTATAGTTTTTAAAAAATTTTACCTGGAAATTAAAGTTTTCCCTTATATAGAATCAGTTCTGCACAAAAATTCACAAAAACAAATATGAAAATAACCACTAGAATTCAATTTAATAACCAAACAGATACAGTCAGCACAAGGAACAGTCATGATATTTTCCTCATTTCTTCATTTTTCTATGTAAAAAAAAATTTGTTTTCCAATTGTCTAAGCCAATCTCTGATTGGTTTGATTGGTGCACAAGAAAGTCATCCTAGGTAGCTGATTCTAATAGAAAGGTCTTGTGAATGCTATGAGTCTTAGGGATGGAACCAAGACAAAAATTGAGATGTCAAAACAAACTGAAGGATAGAAGGTTTCAGAGACCAAGAAAACAGCCTAAGTCAGCATCTAAAGTCAGAAAAACAAAAATAGGACTGGAGTCTGAATATTCTTTGTTCAAAGGGCCAAGTTTGGGTCTAATTCTGCAGAAGCAGATTCTCAATGTACATACATGGATGGGTCCATGGGGAAAAAAGAATGAGAGAGTGGAGGTCCAAACCAACACCCTCAATATGGTCCATAGCCCAGTCATGCTGGCTTACTTGCTGTTTCTCTTACATTGACAGGAATATATATATATATATATATGTATATATATATATATATATACATATATATATATATATATGTATATATATATATATATATACATATATATATATATATATATATTCCTGCTAACCTCTGCATTGTAGCATCAGTGGCTTTCTTTAGTCTCAGTTCAATCACTACTTCCTCAGAAGCCTTTTCCAGTTCCCCCAGTTGTTATGACTTTCCTCTGAATGACTGTCTTCCTTCTAAACTTCACTTCTCCTGTAAATATACTGTATTTATCTTGAATGCACTGATATATATATATATATATATATGTACATATATATATATATATACATATGTATATATATATATCCTTCCCTATTACATTTCTTTGTCTCTCAACTCTCAATGTGTACTGTGTTTATAAAAAGCATGTTATGGATTGATTGCAAGATGCATCTTAGGATTCAGAAGAGGTAGATGGTCTACACCACAGCTGCTGCTTTCTGGTCAGAAGATGCCTGGTCCTCACCCTGTAGGAAGATAAGACCTAACAAATAGTTTATGTTTCTTGGAGAAATTAAGAGTCCTGCATATGCTACCGATGGTAAAACAATGAAATGACAGTATATAATAAAGGGTTAATTGTTCAGTCTGGATAAAAAATGCTATAAGTTTAAGGAAGGAAGAACTCATTATAGGCTTGAAAGCTAGTCTTGAATTAGGTCTTGGATTATGAATAGGATATAAATGAATAAAAAAGAATTGGGGAAGAAATTCAACTAATGAGGTAGAGGAAAGAACAACAGAATCAAAGAAAATTACTAGGTGTAATGAGTCCTTGTAAAAGTGAGGGAGATGGACCAGGGTTAAAAAAAATGAAATTAATCTTTGGAATGATTTAATATGTAGACCAGAACATAACAGTTTGTACTATGACTTGCACAGTCAGAAGATGTAAAAAATTCAGTT
This sequence comes from Macrotis lagotis, assembly GCF_037893015.1. Taxonomy (NCBI): domain Eukaryota; kingdom Metazoa; phylum Chordata; class Mammalia; order Peramelemorphia; family Peramelidae; genus Macrotis; species Macrotis lagotis. Next base: position 427,670,156 of record NC_133666.1, on the reverse strand, counting down.
ATCCGGAACTGAGACTCCAAAACTAAATTGCTGTTTCTTTTCATCCAGCCTATATCTGCCCTCATACAGGTTTTGTCTTTGCTCCCAACTAGCCTTCCACACAGTCAACCTTTTAAGTCCTTGAGGATAGTTTTCTCTTCTTCAACTAATCACTTTCTTTCATCCTCAAAAACCATGATGTCTTGTGCTTTATTGGTTGCCCTCCTTTGGATGCTCACCAATTAAATATCCTTCTTAAACTGAGATACCATGAACTGAGTATTATACTTCAATTATGATGTAATTCGGACAGAGAAAAACATTTCTTCCACTTCCAGAGTTCTGAACACTCAACCTATACCTCTCTTCATGAAGCTAAGATTGCATTAGCTTTTCAAGTCACCTTAACTCACAGAGGATTCATACTGAGTTTGTGCTTCACTGTAATACTCAGATCACTTTCATTTGAATTGTTAATCTAGTCACTTTCATTTGCAGATTTGTAAAGTTGTTTGTCTTCTTTTTAATTTATCCTGTTCGGACTGCAGAGTAAACTCCAGTAGTTCCCTAAATCTCTTGGTTGAAATTTGAAATTCATCTGTTTGACCTAAAGCTCTTAGTAAAGTGGTTCCACCCTACTTTTCCAACCTTCTAACACATTATTACTCTCCATTCTCCATATTGCCTTACTTGTTCTATTTTCTGTCTCCCTATCTTTGCACTACCTCCCATACCTGGAATGCCTTCCTTCTGCAATTCTCTTTCTTAAAATCTTTGGTATTCTTCAAGACTGAACTGAAGCACTTCTTGCATAAACCTTTCCTGTCCCCTACATCTGATAAGACATCTTCAAAATTATCTTGCATTTTTGTATGAGTTTTGTATATTTAACTCTACATGTGTTGAGATAGTTGGATGATAAAATTCAAAATGAAAAGTCAAACTTTCAATTTTTACATCAGTAAAAAAATAAAGTATGCAATATATTCCTTTGTTGTGGCTGTTTGCTTTATACCTTTTGAAATTGAATTTACCCAATTTTGACACATTCTGTCATATAAATGCAAAAGTAGATATACAATTTAGTTGTTGTGTATCTTCTCTAGCTTAACTTTCTGGAAGCAATAATAGGCTTCTTTCTCCATGACTTTTCTATTATACTGTTCATGAACTTTAAGACTCTATCCATCCCCCAAATTGTGTCTTTACAAGAGACCTAATTTGAATTAAATCTACTGCAGTTACTTTTCTTATTGTTTTCACGAGTATAATTTCCACTTCTTTTATAAGTAAATTGAATCCAGAACTAAAATGTTAGAATCTAAATATCTAAATGTTTTCTCATCCTTGATGGTGAAAAGAATTTATTATATTTTTGTAAATTTTTTTTAGATTTCATTGTCCTTGTTCCAGTTTTATTCTTAAATGTCCTTGTGTTGGCCTTGTTTAGCTTGATCTTTTCCCAAGCTTTCATTTGAAAGTTTTCTCTTCACTAATTTTCCCTGCTTTATGAATTGTTACTACTCATATTTTTCTACCTTGGCAATGTGTGTTGTATTTAATTAGAGGTAACCCAAAAGGAAATAGAAAAATCTATGATAAACATAAAATAGCTACAATATGTTTCTTGTCATGGGGGCCCATCTGTCACACGAGAGAATATTTTTAAATTAACTATTCTTGGCTCCAGGCAAAAATATGGAGATTCTGAATGGGAGTAGGAAGGGGGGAGAGAGGGCTGATTTTAGCCATTCATCTAGGCTAGCACTGAAAAATCCCTTTTAGGGTGGCATAGTAAACTCTGAATGTTCTTTCAGTGACTTACACTTCATTACGGGTCAGTCATTTAAAAAAGAACATATAGCTTCCAACTCAGTTCTCCTAGTTTTGAAACTGAAAGTGCTCTAGGGGGAGAAGTGGCTTCCACCATTTCCCAATGATAGTTGTCTGTGACACATACTATAAAAATACATAATTAAACACATGTTGTGATCAAGGAAGAGTAGAAGATCAATAATGTAGAAAGAAAGAGAGGTAGTATATGTACAACCTGAAAATTACAATGGTACCCTTAAAATATTAAAAGAAGCAAAGAAAGATAAGTCCCTTCAGAGGATATTGTTTTATTTGGGAATTTTAAATTCTTAAGGCCTTGAAAAGTTCCTTAAATATTTTTTAAGGCACATGATAAATAGTTCTTGAGTTGAGTCAAAGGAAGACCCTCAGTGTATCAGGTAAAAGTTCTCTTGAGATTTTACAACAGAACATAGATAAGAAACATAAAAGTTAGAAATATGAAGAGGAACTGTGGCCTATATTGGATCTACACTGAAGACATTACTGAAGCACTGAAGTATTTAGTTTTTGTCATGACAGACTTCCTATTTTGTAGATACACTTCCATATTCCAAACTCCAGTGTTCAATTTACTGCTTATAATTTAATAAGTCTGCTACTTAAAAAACATAACAGGGGCGGCTAGGTAGCGCAGTGGATAGAGCACCGGCCTTGGAGTCAGGAGTACCTGGGTTCAAATCCGACCTCAGACACTTAATAATTACCTAGCCATGTGGCCTTAGGCAAGCCACTTAACCCCATTGCCTTGAAAAATCTAAAAATAAAAAAAAAAAACCATAACAATTATTATTCCCAATTTGCCTGCTGGATTTATTAGCTTGTACTTGTCTCAGATTAATTATATTTATTCCTTCACCATATTCCAATTATTTCTTGGACCTATTCTCAATACTATTATTATTCCATTTGCCAATTTGGATCACTTAAGTATGCAATTGGCAGGCCCTATACCACTTCTTCAAGATTACTAAGGATTGATAGGGGTGCTCATAAAAATCAGGGTTAATGATGATCACTGAAGGATCCTTTCATTTGGTAAATTTACTATCATTTACCTATGAAAGGAAATATTGCTTTCATATTACTAAGTTACATGATTGTTATTCCAAAGGAAATGGTAAAGTCAAAGGTAAAGATGGAGCAAAGCACTAAATATGAACTGAACAGAATTTTGACCAGAATGGACAACCAACAAAACATATTATTTTCTTCAGCTGAAGACTTCTCAAATAATCATGCTATTCACATCACCTTCCATTTCCACAAAGGTATGGATAGTGCCATATATAACTCATGACAATGTCTATGATATATGAAATTTCTCTATTCCATGTACAGTATATTTGAGATAGTTCAAATAGTCACTGAATTTAATGGCTGACACCACTAATATGTCAGCTATGGGTATATAAGACTCACAAAAATGCTATATATGAAGCTTTTTGACAAGGATACATCATCCTTCTTTGTTCTCCTTATCTGCCTCTATTATAATTTTTACCAAGTAAAAATATATATGTATTAGAGTGGGTCTAGCTCAGATTTTAAAGTTTGTTTGTGATATTCTCCTTGTTCATCTCATTCTCCACCTTTCCTTGTATTCTTTCTCTCTTTGAATGTCCTTTTAAAGGCTTAGTGCTTTAGTGTAGTCCAAAGATACCAGATAGCATCCTCCTTGGGTCACTGTTTCTTATACTCTATTCTTTAGAAATTAACTCTGCATATTTTTTCTCAAGAATATAGAATGTAGTGGTGGCGAGGTGGCACAGTGGATAGAGCACTGGCCTTGGAGTAAGGAGTACCTGAGTTCAAATCCAGCCTCAGACAGTTAATAATTACCTGACTGTGTGGCCTTGGGCAAGCCACTTTACCCCATTGCCTTGCCAAAAAAAAAAAAAGAGCATAGAATGCAGGCAAGTCTCTAGGTAATGATTTTAAGTATACCAAAAAGGTCTAACTGCTCTCAAAATACCCCCTTCACTGTATGAACATTGTGATGAAAACCACCATTAATGCAATATTCCTTTGAATTAGATTTGGATTTTTCTTTGTTTTTGTTTTGTTTGTTCTTCTTGGTCCCCTATCAACATGTAGAAACCTATGGGAGTAATAACTCTTTAAATATTTATTTATCCCTTAGCAAGGATTTGGGAGATATTTTCCAAAAAGGGAATAATCCTAGTAAAGCTATGCAGTAGCAGAGGTACTTGGCAAAAGAAAGGAAGGAAAAAATAGGAAATCTTCCAGTTAATAAAAAAATTGTTAAGCATCTAATATGTTCCAGGCACTGTGATAAGGACCAGAGATGCAAAGAAAGGAAAACCAACACTACTCTCACAGTCTGACAGGGAAGGCAATATGCAAATAAGTATGTAAAAGTACTTTACTTGCAAGATCATCTGGAGATGAAAAACAAAGGAAAGCACTAGAATTAAGAGACTATTAAAGACTTTCTGGAGAAGGTGAGATTTTTAACTAGGACCTGAAAGAAGCTAGGAGGTAGAGATGAGAAGAGAGCATTCCAGGTAGGGGGCATAAGTCAATGAGGTATAATAAAGAAACCAAGGATCATAGATTATGGGGGTGGTGTTATAAAGTCTAAGAAGAGTAAAAAGAAAGAAGAGCAGGTTATGTAGGGCTTTGAACATGAAACAGGATTTTATATTTGATCCTGGAAGTGATAGATAACCAATGGGGTTTATTCATTTAGATGTCGGGGGAGCAGGAGAGGAGTAAACTAGTCAGTCCTGAATTTTAGGAAACTCTCAGACAGCTGAGTTGGATTATAGTCTTGAGGGAGAGATTTTTATCAGAGACTATAGGTTACTGCAATAGTCCAAGTGTTATATTTTTAGCCTATTCCAAGGTGATGGCAGAATTCGAGGAAAAAAGTGAACTTATGAGAAAGAAACTACAAAGGTAAGATTGTTAGGCCTTAGCAACAGATTGGATATAAGAAATAAGTAGGATTGAAGAGGCAAAGAAAAAACCTAAAGTCTTAGGATCTTCAAGAATAGAGATGACTGACACTATTAAGTAAGTTAGGAAAAGGGTGCATTATTTGGGGGACTAAGATAATAAGTTAAGTTTTTGACAAGTTGAGTTTAAAATTTCTATGAGACAGCATATAAGATTTCTAATTTGATTGCTAGTATCATAAATGAAAAAGGTGAACTCACCACTAATGAGGAGGAAATTAAAATAATAATTTGAAATTATTTTGCCCAATTCCATGCCAATAAATTTGATGATCTAAGTGAAATAGATGAATATTTACAAAAATATAAATTGCCCAGCTTAAATGAAGAGGAGATTAAATACCTAAACAACCCTATCTCAGAAAAAGAAATTCAACAAGCAATTATTGAACTCTCTAAGAAAAAATCTCCAGGGCCTGATGGATTCACAAGTGAATTCTACCAAACATTTAAGGAACAATTGGTTCCAATTCTATATAAACTCTTCTGTAAAATTGGGAAAGTTGGAACTCTGCCTAAGTCTTTCTATGAAACCAATATGGTACTGATACCTAAACCAGGAAGAGTTAAAACAGAGAAAGAAAATTATAGACTTATCTCCCTAATGAATGTAGATGCAAAAAATCTTAAAATCTTAGCAAAACGATTACAACAAGTTATCACTGGGATAATACATTATGATCAAGTTGCATTTATCCCAGGAATGCATGGTTGGTTCAATATTAGGAAAACTGTTAGCATACTCAATTATAATCAATAACAACCCTATCAGAAATCATATGATCATATCAATAGATGCTGAAAAAGCTTTTGACAAAATACAGCACTCATTCCTATTAAAAACACTAGAGAGAGTGTAGGAATAAATGGACTGTTCCTTAGAATAATTAGCAGTATCTATCTGAAACCATCAACAAGTATTATATTCAATGAGGAGAAGCTAGAGGCATTCCCAATAAGATCAGGGGTGAAACAAGGGTGCCCATTATCACCACCACTATTCAGTATCATATTAGAAATGTTTAGCTTCAGCAATTAGAAGAGAAAAAGAATTGAAGGAATTAGAATTGGGAAGGAAGAGACAAAACTCTCACTCTTTACAGATAACATGATGGTATATCTAGAGAATCCCAAGAAATCATCCAAAAAACTATTGGAAAGAATCAATTTTAGCAAAGTTGCAGGTTATAAAATAAACCCTCATAAATCCTCAACTTTTCTATACATTTCTAGCAAGATACAGCAGGAAGAGCTAGAAAGAGAAATCCCATCCAAAGTAACCTCAGTAACCAAATATAAAATATTTGGGAGTCTATTTGCCAAGACAGAGTCAAACTTTTTGAAAACAATTATAAAACACTTCTCAGGCAAATTAAATCAGATTTAAATAACTGGGCAAATATCAACCGCTCATGGATAGGTAGAGCTAATATAATAAAAATGACAATTCTACCAAAACTAAACTACCTGTTTAGTGCCTTACCAATCAAAATTCCAAAAAATTACTTTAATGAGTTAGAAAAAGTTGTAAGTAAATTCATATGGAGAAATAAAAATTCAAGAATTTCCAGGAATTTAATGAAAAAAAGTGCAAAAAGAAGGGGGCTTAGCACTATCTGATCTAAAATTATATTATAAAACATCAGTTATCAAAACTGTTTGGTATTGGCTAAGAAATAGGGTGGTGGACCACTGGAATAGACTAGGAGCAACAGCAGGAAATGATTATAGTAATCTGCTGTTTGATAGACCCAAAGAGTCCAGCTATTGGGGGAAAAAAACTCTGTCTTTGATAAAAACTGCTGGGAAAATTGAAGTTAGTATGGAAGAAACTTAGATTAGACCAACATCTCACACCCTTTACCAAGATAAGATCCAAATGGTTACAGGACATAGACATAAAAAACAATACTATAAGCAAATTAGAATATCAAGGACTAGTTTACCTGTCAGATCTATGGAAAGGGGAACAGTTTATGACTAAGGAAGAGATGGAGAACATCATCAAAAACCAACTAGATGATTTCGATTACATTAAATTAAAAGGCTTTTGCACAGATTAAAACCACTGTAACCAAGATCAAAAGAAATGTAGTAAATTGGGAAACCACCTTTACAACTAATGATTCTGACAAAGGACTCATTTCTAAAATACACAGAAAACTAAGTCATAATTTTAAAACAAAAAGCCATTCCCCAATTGACAAATGGTCAAAGGATATGCAAAGGCAATTTACAGATGAGATCAAAGCAATCCATAGCCATATGAAAAATTGCTCTAAATCATTAATTATTAGAGAAATACAAATTAAAGCTTCTCTGAGGTACCACCTCACACCTCTCAGACTGGCCAATATGACCAGAAAGGATAATGATCATTGTTGGAAGGGTTGTGGGAAATCTGGGACACTATTACACTGTTGGTGGATCTGTGAACTCATTTAACCTTTCTGGAGTGAAATTTGGAATTACGCCCAAATGACAACAAAAATGAGCAATAGCCTTTGACCCAGCAATACCACTACTGGGTCTATACCCTGAAGAGATGAGGAAAAGGGTAAAAACATCACTTGTACAAAAATATTCATAGCAGCCCTCTTTGTGGTGGCAAAGAATTGGAAATCAAGTAAATGTCCTTCAATTGGGGAATGGCTTAGCAAACCGTGGTATATGTATGCCATGGAACACTACTGTTCTGTTAGAAGCCAGGAGGGATGGGAATTCAGGGAAGCCTGGAGGGATTTGCATGAACTGATGCTAAGTGAGATGAGCAGAACCAGAAAAACACTGTACACTCTAACAGCAACATGGGGATGATGCTCAACCTTGATGGACTCACTCATTCCATCAGTGCAACAATTGGGGACAGTTTGGTACTGTCTGCAAAGGAGAGTGCCATCTGTATCCAGATAAAGAGCCGTGGAGTTTGAACAAAGTTCAAGGACTATTCCCTTTAATTTAGGGAAAAAAACAGATATCTTATTGTCTGATCTTGTTATCTCTTAGACTTTTTGTCTCTTCCTTAAGGATATGATTTCTCTCTCATCACACTCAATTTGGATCAATGTACAACATGGAAACAAAATAAAGACTGACAGATTACTTTCGGTGGACAGGTGGGGGGAGGGAAGTAAGATGGGGGAAAAATTGTAAAACTCAAATAATATCTTTAATAAAAAAAGATTTCTAATTTGAGATGTCCAATAGGCAATTGAAGATGCAAGACAGAGACTTAGAGGATACTTAACATTATGAGGCATGAGCCAGATAAAGACCCAGCAAAGGAGACTAAGAAATGATAGTCAGAAAGGTGAGAGGAGAACAAGGATAGAGTAATGTCATGAGAACCTAGAGTAGAGGATATTGGGAAACTACCAAATCAGATTTCTAGGTTTTACTGTTACATTTAATTTAATTTGATCGTCTCCTTTACAATAAGCCATTAATGACAAATAATGACTCAATCAGTTATTCTTCAAAAGCAAGATTTCTATTGAAATAAGTCTTTAATATTTAAACCCCCAAGGAGTGACTAATCTCAGTGTAGATTTTTTTCAGTACTCTAATCATGCCCTTTGGGTCCCTTCTGAGTATATAATAGAACTTCATGGTCTTGAGAAAAGATGACCCAAGCAGTTTCTAAGGAAGAATTCTTCCTTCTGTAACACTTCATTGCCCTAATCATTACTCCTAAGTACCTGATGTAATCAATATTATGGAAATATAGAAAAATATATATATATATACATACTTGATTGATTATTATCCTTTATTGGTATCATCACTGTGTCATCACTATGTTAGAATCAAGTTACAGAGCATCTGACTATTGTTTGTGACCGAACAAACCAATACAAACTCAGAATGCTCTATGTGAACATTTGGGTGGTTTCAATAAATTTACATATTTATATTTCTTTTGAGCTACTTTAATTCTATTTAGCTCATAGAGCACAGAGCCTTCTTTGAGGATGCTACACCTTACTGGGTGATCCTGTGCCCATTTCATGTAATCAGTTATTCAACTCTGGTAAGATGACTTTCATTTATGAACAAAGTTTCACTGAAGGCTGTTATCTGGATCCTATACCTGCTGGGTTCTCTGACAATCACAGCTGTACATTTTTCAGATCTATTGACTTTTGTGGTGTGGATAAGTATGTGCAAATTTCATTTATCAGTGGTGAGTAGAATCACCTTTTGCATAAGTTTTTGCAATTTTTTTGTGTTAACCATTAATGGGATCCCTACTTGCCATGGTAAAAAGACCAAGGTTGGGTAAACAGACTATTTTTAAACTACCTTTTTCTAGTCTCTTCCTTATAAAAAGAGGTAAGCACTGTGATCCCATTCTCAAACACCCAGAGGGCTAATGAATTTTACTGCTGCTTTTAGTGATAAGATGACCCTTTGACCTGGGCTGCCTGTGTTCAGAATTGTGACTACAGTTCCCAATGAATCCACACCTGCTGTTTCAGCCCTTGCCTGTGGCCAGATAGATAAAAATAGGTTGGTTGATACCTTTTGATTTACATATAAATTTTATTTAAATGTGGTAGAATTGTACAAAGTGATTGACTTCACTCTCTCTGCACTGTTCAAAGGCAAGAAAGAGTCAAGATTACTGGTAATGAATCAAGATGCTTTGGGTGACCAATGGAACAAATTGTTCTCATATATCCATTCCACCAGAGGAAATCTTCACATGCTTAGACACCCACTCCTGACTCACTGACAGTTTTGAGATTCCTCAGTTACCCTAGAGCTAGTCATTTAGCCTGTTTGCCAAAACATTTTCCCAGGGTGTGGTCATTGTGCAAAATACAACCTCTTGGAGTCATAGGTGAGAATTAAATAGATCAGGTGGACACCAGAGATGGAAAGCAGCGCTGAAAAGGTCTTGACAGCCCTCACATCAGCTATGCCAGTCTTTCCTGAACATACCCTACACCCACATCTGTACATACATCTGTGTGGATATATTTTTAAATAATCCATTTGTACATAAGTTCAAACCTGTAAATAATGGTAATTCATTAAACTGTGTTTCTATGTAAATTATACCATTTTCAGGTTTGATAATAGATATAAAATTAATCAAATTTAAATCTGAAGATGGCCTTCTCCTCTAAAATCTTTGATCAGGTCTCAAAATAAAACTTTCTGGTGTCTTAAATATAAACATTTCCCACTATATTAACTTTTGGTGGTTCTTCATTTGTCAAAAAATAAAATCCATAGAACGAAAGACATAAAGGGAAAACTAGATCAAAGAAAATAGAATTATGACTCCCACTGAAATTTGGTTTTACCAAAGCCAACATTTTTAGGTGATCTTAGACAGACACCTCAGGTTCTCCATCTTTAAATAATTTTGTTGAAATGGATGATTTCTAAGACTCTTCACTTTTTTACCCTTTGTAAAAGGATTTACTTTAAAAATGACAAATGATCCACTGTTTAACTAATGTGACTCTCCGGTTTTTAGTGTTGATTAACTCAACAAAATATAAAGCCAGAATAAGTAACTAATAAATTCACCACTGTCCTTTTCTCTTTTCCTTCCATTACTTCCCCTTTCTTGGGTTACTGTCTTATAGCCCTTCCACCTATGTTACTATCAGGCAATGAATACAGGTTTTCCTTTTATTTATTACCTATTTTCCCCCTATTTCTCTTACTTACCTTATGATATGTTGCATATATACATTATTCTGTCTGAACTCACCACTCCTATTAACTTCTCTATTGCTACCAACGCACGTCATTTGTTCAAGCACCTTGTTTGAACTACCTAAAACCATCTATAGCTTTTTATTCTCACTCCTCCTACGTATCATACCAGTTGCCATGCCTACCTCCACAAAATCTTTTCTAACCTCCTCTGCCCTCTACTCTCATGACAATCACTCTATTTCAGGGTCCCATCACTCACCTAAACTATGGCAGAAACCATCTATCTGATGTCGCCTATCTTCAGATACTCTACACCAGGATTATCTAATATATTCCTCAGCCCCCAGGTGCAGATACAATACTCTCAAATACTGGAAATAAGATTAAAATGTTAATTTAGAAATACTTATAAAGTAAAAATGCAATAAAACACACAATTATGTGGTTTTTGTATTCAATCTGTTGTCCTAAGAGATTCTAATGAAAGTCATCTTTATTACTTTTTGAGTTTGATCCCACTCTACACAACTGACAAATTAGTAGTCTTAAATCAGAAGTGTGACCATGACATTTCCTACACTTAGAAGTTTCATGTTCTACAGGGCATTTTTAACCCTTCACTATTTGATTTCAACTTATCTTTCTAAGCTGATTACACATCACGCACACACACACACACACACACACACACACACACACACACACCTACCTTAACATGAAATTAGTCAATTTTCTCTTTCTTGAACATGGTCATCCTCCTCCCATCTTAACATCTTTAGCTCATTCTCCATTTCTGGAAGACTCTCTCTTTCCTCAATATCTTGGAAACTGTAGCTCCCTTCAAGACATTCCTCAAAAGCTACTTCCAGAAATAAGCTTTGTTAGTATTCTGCTTCCTCCAACCATGATGCTATTATTTCATTTCTAGTTTGTCTTTGCCTTATTTTGTATTTAATTGCAAAGGCAATTTTGGTACAATGGATAAAATGCTTGGCTCAAAGCAAGGAAGACCTGAGTTTAAATCCCCACTCTGATATACTCTTAGTTTGTGATCATGAGCCAGACATTTAACCTCTTTGTGCTAAGTAACTCTCAAAGACTAAGTTAGAGAGAAGATAGTGATTTATCTGAATCAATAGAGAGTTTCTACATTTTAAAATAGAAAATGATTTCCTTGATGACACAAAGGTTCGTGTTTGGTTTTTTTGTTGTTGTTATTCTTGCCACCTAGCATAATGTCTGGAATGTAGCAGTTATTTATTAATATGATTTTTTTAAGTTTTTTTGCAAGGCAATGGGATTAAGTGGCTTGCCCAAGGCCACACAGCTAGATAATTATTAAGTGTCTGAGGTCAGCTTTGAACTCAGGTCCTCCTGACTCCAGGGCCTATACTCTATCCACTGTGACCCCTAACTGCCCCAATTAATATGATCTTTAAAGTTGATCTTACTCTTTTCTGAAGATGTACATGGTCCAAAGAAGCCTTGTATGGAGAAAATGAGTTTATTTGGAAATACATTAGAGTTTACAAATATGCTTATACATAATGCACGTAGTCTATGCTAACAAACAAACTTGTTTAAACATATTATGTATCAGTGATTAAGACCCACAATAACTAGCAATCTGATGTGATTAAGGGACTCTTTTAATTTGAATTACATATCAATGTACTCAGGAAGGCAGGCTGACAGAGGAGATTAAAAGAAATTATAAAATGATTTATACACAAAAGAATGTCAATCATCATGTTAATATGTCATTTTATATAAATATATGTGTGTATAGCTCTATATATGTATAGCTCTATATGTCAATATTCATTTAATCATCGAATATTAAAGAAATCCAGTAACTGGGTCATCTGAAACTTGATAGAGCAAATTTTCTCAACCATTTTCTCAGTTCTTGGTAACTATAAAATGAAATATTGTATGCTAGTTAGGGCAGCTGATATTTTTCCATTTCTCAAGTAAATAGAATCAGAACTTTGGCCTTTCAATGAACTTCATGTGTCCCATCTGGAGGTGAGAGAGTTTAGAACCACTTGGCTAATTTGCGTACTCCTAATGTGCTCATTTGAGCAAAAAGGAAAATGAAATTCCAACAATGTAAGTATGCTTTGACTATGCCTTGTTCCTGGAATTAATGCCAAAAAAGTGGCTCCTATATTTTAATAGGAATAATGTTGTATAGAGTGATACATGCCTGATGATTAAACATTAAATAAATCATTACTACAATGAACAATATTTTAAAAAACAAAATTACAATCCCAAACTTCTGCAATAGTTTAGATAAAATATTTATATGTATATATCCTATGTGGGCCTAAGTGCACCTTGCATGTCATTAATACAAATGACTAAATTTTTCAGAACAGCAAAAAAAAAAAAAAATGAAGCCCTATGGCATACATTTGATCCATTTAAAACTATTATCTTAACTATGATAAACATTAAGTTAGCAATTAATTAAAAATAATTTTATTTACCTTCTATAGTTGGTATTTCCACTAATGTACATTGAAAGGAAGCTAGTCTTAAAGAGAAAATCTAAAACAGCCATTTAAAGGCATTTTCTTATGTTTAAAAAATGTTTAGGAGAGAAACAAGCATTGATTAAGTGCCTATGATATATCAGTTATTGTACTGAACTATAAATATCTCCTGTGACCCTCACATCCCTGAGAGAGACATATTATTATCATCCCCTTTTTACAGTTAAAGAAACTTCTTTAACTTACAGTTAAAGAAGTGATTTGTCCAGTATGGCATAACTAGTAAGTATCTGTGAACAGATTTGAACTCTAAGACTTTCTGACTGTCAGCCCAGTGTTCTATCCATTGTGCTACCAAACTGCTGAAATTTTCCTGATTCTAAAAACTGCATTCTTTCCAAATATATCATGCAGCCTTGTGTTTTCTCAAACTGCCAAAAATGAAATACCAGTTTAAATGAAGAGAATGACTTATATACTATCCATAAACTTCAATGAGAAAGACATAAATTTTTATTTTCTTCAAATAAAATTAAAATGTTGCAAGTTATCAAATATTTAGCTACTTTTGGAATAAAAAAGAAGCATTTTTGTTTTCAAAATAAAGTTGTAAAACAGGATAATTGCAGAAATATCCATTCACTGGATTTTGCTGGAGATAGATTTACACTGCTAACAAATATAAGCTTCACTACTGAGGCAACTAATCAAATAATTCAATAGGTTTTAAAGGTAACAATAATAGGATATACCTTTTATTTGTGTGTGTTTTTAAGTATTTAAAATTTTTCATCTATGTTTTTTCATTTGATATTTACCATAACCCAACAAGGTAGGCATTTGTTTATTTTTACAAGCAAGACAATTGAAACAAAAATTTTCTGCAAATAATTGAGGCCATGATGTTTAGGGCTTCCCAAATCATTTACCTGTTCAATTGCCTCAATTTTCCACTTCATTTTGTTAGAATGGATTTGATTACTGATTAATAAATAAAAGTCATAAATCACAGAAAATGAAAATTCCATGATTTTCAAAATGATCAAATTATTATTTATGTGATAAAATCATTTCCAATCAATTAAACACCAGTCCAAAATGAATGAGGAACATATTAGATTAATCAGGAAGGAATGTAATAGCTTCCCAGAATCGATGACCATAAGACCAAAATATAAGCAGATGCAAGCAGAATATAAAACTGGAAAAGATATCATTGCTGACAAGTAGAATAAGCGACATCTATTTTTAAATAATTTTTAATTTTTTCACAATTACAACATTTGTTAATGTTTTTTAAGTTTTGAGTTTCAAATTTTATCCTTCCCTATCTGCCTTTTCCCTACTTAAGATGATAAACAATCTTATCTTGGTTAAACATGTGCAATCATGTTAAAAATTTCCATATTAGTCATTTTGTGGAAGAAGATAAAGAAAGAAGGGAAGAAAGAAAGAAAGAAAGAAAGAAAGAAAGAAAGAAAGAAAGAAAGAAAGAAAGAAAGAAAGAAAGAAAGAAAGAAAGAAAGAAAGAAAGAAAGAAAGGGAGGGAGGGAGGGAGGGAAGGAGAAAGAAAGAAAGAGAGAGAGAGACAGAGGGGAAGAGAAGGGAGGGGAGGGAAGCTAGGAAGAAAGAAGAAATAAAGGAACCAGGGAGATAGGAAGAGACAAACAGAAAGAGCAACCAAGGGAGGGAGGGAGGGAAAGAGAATGAGAGACAAGATTTTAGGTGTGTATTCAGATGCATTCAATTCTTTCTCTGGAGTCAGATAGTATTTTTCATCAGGAGTCCTTTGAGATTTTCTTGGATCGTTGCATTTCTGAGAATATCAAAGTCATTTGCAGTTGATGAAGCCACATTCATGATTAGCTCAGTTATCTATGAGGAGATGATCAATTAAAGAAATATTTAAGTATCTAGAAGGTACAGGGTCTTTGGCAAGATTCTGAGAGATATATAAAATTGTAAAGTTCACAGTCAATGTATACCATGGAAACAATGTAAAGACTAACAGACTGCCTTCTGTGTGTGTGGGGGGGGGGTGTTGAGAGGAGGTAAGTGAGATTAAGGGACAAATTGTAAAACTTAAATAAATTTAAATCTAAAAAAGTTCAGTCCTTAATTACATGGAGCATATATTCTAATTATCAGTATAAAGTAAGATTGCACAATGGATTTAGGTCTCAGTCCTCCTTTCCATGCATCTGCTAATAGGTCCTAAATTCACTATCAATAGAACAGAATTGTAAAAGTCTAGACATCAGGCTTGGAAAGAAATGTATAGATGGCTGAATTTTTTTTGTCAGTCTTGCTGATTGATCACTTAGGCATTACTAAACCATATGTAAATGACTTCTGAAGGTCAACTAAACTGATAGCAAACCAGATAGATATTCTATTTCTCCTCAGTATGAATAACTGAGAGATAATGCAAAGGGTAAAATCGAATTGCTTTGGAAAGTTTAATTAATATAGTGGAAAGATGACTCTACTTATAATCAGAAGACCTGGATTTGAATTCTGACCCCATCACTGACTAAAATTGGTCAAGTCATTTCGGTTCCCAAAAAAGTTCACATACATATATATCCAAAATGAGAATAAAATTTCATGCATTACCTTAATTAGTAGTACTCAAACTTTTTTGGCTCATGGACCCCTTTGGCAGGTGATGAAGCTGCTGTGGTTTATTACTTCTGTTCACAACTGAAGGAAATGCTAATTTTTAGTTTGAAAAAATTAAAATATGTTTTTTCCAAAATCCCTTTGAAGTTAAGGGGTCCATAGGCCCCAAATTAAGAAATGATGATATATACTGTTATGAAAATCAAAAGAAATAATTCAATTTTATATAAAACGTGATTTTTTGCTTCAATTTCAGATAACAAATTCAGAAGTGAAGGGAATCATAAATATTTTCTTGCCCAATTTCCTCATTTCATAGATGGTTGTTTCTAAGTTCATAGAAGTAGAAAGTGTCAGATCAAAGATTTTTTAATTCCAAAGATTTATTTTATTCCTTGACTTTCCTTTATACTATAATTGTCTCCATTAAATATGTAGAGCTCAATCTTATATGAATATCTATTCTTCTATATGAATTCTATATGAGATAGGGAGGGATAAAATTTGAAACTCAAAACAAAAAACATTAACAAATGTCATAATTGGGAAAAAATTAAAAATTATTTTAAAAATAAATTCTATATGAATATCTATATTGTCTTATTCAATACTGCTGGAAGACAAGGTGTGCTCGTGATTCTTTGTATTTTTAAAAACACTTAATGTAGTTCTTTGTATGTAACAGGAACTCAATATCTGCTCCCTGTCCATTGCTATTCCCATTGATGCTAACAAAGGTAAGCATTGTCACCAGTCATGCCAAAGACATTGCAACTTATTTCTGAGGAGTCTTTGAAGTCATTTCCAAAACCTCTGATCTTTTTCATTATGTGTACCCCATTGTTCCAGCTGGTTGATATTTGCAAGCACCCTGCCATGACTTTCCTCTGGGTGGAAGGACATGGCAGAATGCAAAAAGATCAAGGGACCAGAGAAATGGTTAAATAAAAT
Source organism: Macrotis lagotis (assembly GCF_037893015.1). Lineage (NCBI taxonomy): Eukaryota > Metazoa > Chordata > Mammalia > Peramelemorphia > Peramelidae > Macrotis > Macrotis lagotis. Next base: position 427,653,592 of record NC_133666.1, on the reverse strand, counting down.
TACTTCTAAGTCAGATGTAACCTCCGAGGATACCTTCCCCACCTGGTCAAATTCTTCAGGGAAAGACTATACCAAGATAGGTCCACATCCCTGAAAACCCATAGCTCATGAGTACCCATCCATCTATCTATTTTTAATGGTCAGCCAGAAGATATAATTTCAAAACATAGACTTTTAATTAAGTGCCATAATTAAGGAAAATAGAAACAAAATATCTCCCTTATAACCCTGGAAGCATATTGTCCCAGATACATGTAATCTTAAAGGGAAAACTGAGAATATGTAGGACATACTCAAGAAGGGGTTAACACATAAGGAAAAACCTAACACCAGGAAACACAAATAGAAAAGTATAAGCGTAAGAAACATGTGTGGCAAAATGCTTAGAGGACAATTCATTCCTATGCTGCTATATGGCTTCTTAGGTCTTACAGTGATTTTACTGCTCCATTTGGGCCCAGTCCATGCCAATTTCAAAGTCAACTGGACCAGTCCTAATAATCTCTACTTAAAACTGCTCAGCTGAGTGGTAGGCTCTATTAGACATAGCTACCCTGTAATCTCCTCCACACCCTGATTCTCCCTGAAGTATTTTACATTGCTGGTGATCTTTAGTCTGGCACAGTTGAAATCATTCACTAGCTCTCTCTCAGTGAAAAACAGATACTGTCATGCTTCTCCCCCTGCCAGGCCCCCTTTGCTTAACTCCTATAAGATTTTTTTCAATTCTTTTAGAAAAGGCAGAAATCTATGCTAAGAAATAGCAAAAGTCTTTGATAAGATTCTCCTATCTTATTCCATCAGTATCAAATTGTGAGGTCTCTTATTTTCTCAGGAGAAGATTCTTAGCCACAGGTATCAAACTCATTAGATTAAAAGACGAGTTCCTCTCACCTAGTCAAGCCTTCAAGTATAGTATTTGGTTTCTCTTCCTGCTCCAATGGCTTAGGTCCCTATATCAGAGATATCACCCTAAGACCAAGTATTCATATACTTGCCAGTTTTCATCTTCATGGGCTGGATTTTAAGCCTATTAAAAAGTGTTCCAAATTTTTAACCTTTCTCAAATGATGAGGAAAATGCATAGAAACAATGCCAAATGAGGTAGACCCTGCTCTAGGTTTTTGTGACTACATTCTATTTGTTCTCCTCCTGCCTTTCAAACTGCTCCTTCTTAGACTCCTTTATTGGAGTCTACCCTAAAACTTGATCCTGGACCCTCCTCTCATTTCCCTCTTACTATCTTACTTGGTGGTTCAGTCAATTCCAATAGATCTGATTATTATTTCTGTATATATGATTTTTGGATCTATATAACTAACCCTCATGTGTCATATCACCAACTACTTTTTGAACTTTTCTAACAAGATATTCAATAGATATCTCAATTTCAATATCCTCCAAATAGATGCTTTTATATTTTTCCCCAAAACCCTTTCTTCTTTCAAACTTGCCTATTATAAGTGGAACCTCCATCCTTTGAGTCATCCAAGCTCAGATGTATATAGATTTATATGTCTATATCTATTTTCAAATGTAGTTTCTGGTTTCACAACTCTTCTCTATAAGCTCTTCTAATCGCTCATACAACCACTGTCCTTCTGCAGGTCTTTATCATCTTATGCTTAGACTATTACTTCCTAATTTATCTCCCCACAGAAAATTTCACCCCATCCAGTCCATTCTCCACTCAGCTTACCAAAGTGATTTTTCCAAAGCACAGATCTGGCCAATTCACTTCTCCTTTGTTCAATAAACTTTCCCTCCCAAATTAAATATAAAAGCTTTTTTAGGCATTTAAGGCCTTTCACAACCTAATTTAAATCTACCTTTTCAAATTTCTGAGATTTCTTTCCATTTAATCTTTCAAAACTTAATTTTTTGCTTGTTGTCTTTCCCATTAGAATGTAAACCCCTCCAGGGAAGGGGGCTGTTTTTTCTTATATTCCCAGAGTTTAGGACAGTGCCTGGAATATATTAAATACTCAATAAATGTTTGTTGACTTACATACTGACTGGGAAGGGGAAGTGGAGTTCATTATTTCCTCCACCAGCTCAGCCTCTTTCACTGATCCTTCATATGCAAATACAGTTAGCCCTAAAGTCTTCTGGTGACTTAAAGGTCAACACACCCTTTCCCAGAATTATGCTTATAAGTAGGGGAAAAATTTTAAATGACTATTTAATTCTAATACATCAGATATTGTAAGACAGTGACTTTAGGAAGTCATTCATCAATTATAGTTAGTAAAAAATTTATAATCTGGTACTTGATGGGAGATCTAGTATCACTTGATTTTGCAATTAGATAAAAACTGGGTTCAATCCCAGTTCTATCATTTTCTCCCTTGTACAAAATCACTTCAATTGACTGATTTCAGTTTCTTTAGCTGTAAAATAAAGTTTATCTGTAATTTCCTCCATATATATATGTATAATTACTTTCACATCCATAATTTTCTTAATTTTATTTATGTAAGGCAATGGGGTTAAGTGACTTGCCAAAGGTCACACAACTGGGCAATTATTAAATGTCTGCGGTCTGATTTGAACACATGTCCTCCTGATTGCAGGTCCAGTGCCCTATTCACTGCACCACCTAACTGCCTTCACATCTATACATATCTTTATCCAGGTAATATCTACCCTATGATTTGACTCATTCTGATATAATTGTGGGGTCTTTTTGGACCAGACCAATAATTTATTGATATAGGATATGCCTATCAAGTAAACCCCATCCACCAATACAGTTCAGTACCTGTACTATAAAGTATAATTTTAGGAAGTAGTCTAGCGGTCAGTAAGAAGTTCCATGAATTTTCTAGGGTTACAAAAGCAATGAATATCAGAAGCAAGCCTTGAGCTGTTTTTCTTGCCCCAAGGTGGGCTCTGTATCCTCTATACCATTCAAACACATGAGTAAACTTTTCAATACTTCCTTAGTGCTTGCTAAGTTTATGCACATATAATCTATAGATAATTTAAAATGCAATTTGAGTCTTTCCAATATAGTATTCTAACAAAAAAAATCACAGTATGGTAACTATTAGGTTACCACTGACAATTTCATAAAAAGAATTTTCTGCCTTTCATAAAAGCCTAAACTGTCATAGAGAAAAGGTAAAATTACTTCCATTCAAATGATCCAATGAGATCAGTCAGACAATACTAGGTTAGGGAAGCAACCTTGTTGCCACAAATAATTCAGGACTCTTAGGTGCAAAAGAAACTGAGACAAAGAAATATTCAGTAAATTTGTTGTTGTCTAGACATATGATTGGTTCTTTAATGACTTTTCTGTATCATTTAGGGTTTTGCCTTCTAATGAGTCAGGTTATACTCTTGGGATGTCTGCCAGTCATTAACTACTTTAAGCCATTCCAATTATTTGATTCAGAAAGGTAGATATGAAGAATTAGAACATACTAGTCTTCCTTCAATTTATATTCTTTGTTCTACCAAGGTACTCTGCAGAACATAAATCTGAGGTGCTGTATAATCAATTTATTTCAGCATGTTCTGATCTATTAGATGTCTCCTCACTCTTGTGCCTGTAGCAGTTTTTTTTTTTCCAAAGTACTTCTGGCTTTTTCTGAATCGTGAGCAAATAATACCGAACTAAACCTGATAGCTTCTGAGAAGAAAGCACTTGAGAATCATTTGGGGGAAATTCAAACCTGTGCCAAAATGTTGACTATAAAGATTATCCTTGTACCAATTCTTTTTTTTTGCTCTAGCAACAGTGTCAAGGTGAGAGCACTTCAATTACATATTATTTCAGGATAGCAGGATAATAAAGATTAAAGCTTAGTCCTTTTCATAATTTTTTCATAATCTTTTCATAATTATGTTTCCCTGTAATTATTTATGTCTATGCTGTCCTCACTAAGTTCATTCTCTTTATTCTGAGCTTAGTTAGCAAAATAAGAAAGAAGTACTGCCTGGTCATTCATGTATCTGTGATAGGACCAGGTCTGGAGGGGACTTTTTTTTAACATTGCCTATCCCAGGAAAAACATAGTTTTGGAAGATGTTGATGATAGAGAAATGACATATAATTTTCATAATGATGATCAATGTACAATTATAACTGTTTCAAATGTTATTTATATTCTAGTATATATATATATATATTCCATCATAATCTCTAGGTTTTCATCACTTTCTTTAGAATTCCCTTTTGTAGATGTAATATTTCTAGATTATATTCGAAAGAACTATGAATTTTATATTGTGGAGGTCTTCTATTCTGACCTCATATGCTTTATAGACCAGGAAACTTGGACCTCAAATCATAAAGCAATCACAGGACCTCAAACTTTAAAAAAATCCCAAGAATTCATGTAAAACAACCAGTGTATTTGGAGTCTATTATTATTATCTCCTGTTATTTGGGCAGCAACTAGTTGGAATACACTGAAATTCAGGAAATTCTGAGTTTAAGTTCTGTCTCAGATACTCATTGAAGTGTAATCCTGGACAAGCCACTTAATATTTCCTCAGTCTCAGTTTCCTCATTTGTAAAATTATTGCTGTTTGTCCTTCAATGACATATGAGGGTGATGTCTTAACAAGCATGTGAATTGGTTTTGAGTTAAGAAAGCTATGTAAGTCATCAGTCTCACTCTCTCTTCCAGAGTCATTGAATGCTTTACTTTTGGCAAGATGCTACTAATGGCCCAGGATGCAATGAGTGACCATGACCTTTCAAAGTTAAGGTCTTTCCCAGATCTCAGTTTGTCTGAGACTACATCTATCCAATGACTGAGAATTAGGCAAGAGTTGAAACAAAAGATGGTTCAATTTATCATCACAAAGATGAAAGGGCAAGATTCAGAGTTTTGGACCAGAACAGGAAAAAAAAAACTCAGTACAAGGATGATCTTTATAGTCAATTATACTGGAGATAATAAGAGTATATACATATATATATATATATATATATATATATATATATATATATATATACACACACACACACATATATATATATATATCACAGTTTCCAAGATCAAATGAGATATATGTAAATATGTAAAAGTTTTACCATAAAGCTCCATGGAAATTCTAGTTATTATTGTTACTATTATTGTTGGTGTCATCCTTAAAACCTATCCTAAGTTGCTACAAAGACTCCAATTAAATAACTATAATTATGGACAAAATCAGTCTCCACAGGGGACTCATCCAATTTTTGCAACATCTCCAATCATTAGGAAATTTTCCATAGCTAAAACTTAAATCTACCTCTTTCTTACTTATACCAATTGGTCTTTTTCCTCTGAGGCAAGAAAAGCAAGTCTAATCCTTGTTCCATATGTAAACCTTTCAAATTGTTGAAGAAACTTATTATTTTTAATTCTCATCCATTCAAGGGAATCTTTCTTAATGGTTTTCAGTTAACCTGGATAAAGGTTTCATGCAGAAAATCCCAGAGTAGCTATGTTTGGTCCCTTAATCTTTAACATTTTAATTGACTTAGACAAAGTCATAGATAGTTTGCTAATGAAAGATTCAGATTTTCAGAAAGTTTCAAAAATCAATCAACAGATGCCAGATACTGTATTACCAGAGGATTCAAAAGCAAAGCAGTTTTTGCTTTCAACAAGTTTGTAATCTAATCAAAGAGACAGCATAAAGCTCAAAGAGATAGCTAACACACTGAACGACAGAATCAAAATTCAAGAATATGTCAAGTGATTATCATAATGGATCAAATCTAATAAAATGAAATCCAATATATATATACATAAATTTTTACAATTGCATTCAAAACATGAATTTTACAAGAATAAGATGGATGAGATATACATGAGTCATTCTAAAAACTTTCTGGGGATCTACCTGATTTACAAATTCACCATGTGATACAGTTGATCAAAAGGTGATTTTAGGCTGTGCTAAAAGAAGCATAGCCTAGAACCAGACAGGTAATAGTATGCTGTTGTCATTGTAAATGAGGATAATAATAATGCCTATCTCTTAGAATTGTTGTGAGGATAAAATTATATATTATTTGTAAAAATATTTTGAAAACTCTTTATTTTCAAACTGCTTCAAGTTATTGTTGTTGTTATCTGTCCTGATCAAACTATATATTAAGCAATATATTTACGTCTGGGCCAGACGTTTTATGAAGGTTTTTGATAAGCTGAGGATCATCCAGAGGATAGCAAATAGGAAACCTCACTAGGCATATAGAGAGAATCATAGCTTTTACAACTTGAAAGAACTTAATAGATCTTTAAGTCCACTCATTTTATAGATAAAAAAAACTGAGGCCTAGAGACATGCTCAAGTGATTTTTCCAGGGTCACACAAGTAGTTAGTGTTTGAGTCAGTGTAGCCCCTGGCTGCTTGAGTTCAGTTCTGCCTATGTGGAATCCTTACTCAGACTCTGGAAAGCAAGGGTAGAACTAAAACAAAAATTTATTAAAAAGATGGCAAGAGAGAGAGAGAGAGAGAGAGAGAGAGAGAGAGAGAGAGAGAGAGAGATAAAAGAACAGCCACACAGCCTTGGCTAGGCTATGGTCAGAGAAGAGTGCTGCCCTGAACCAGAGTCCAACCCAGGTTTTTATGTCTTGCCTCTCATCCAGAGGGCAAAAGGTGAACTCCCGTTCCCTATACTGGACCCAGAATTTAGTAGAAGGTAAAGCCTAAGGAGATCAGGATACAAATCAAGAATGGGTGGAGGTCTCCACACAAGCAGCTTTTAAGATTACAATTGTTGCTGATACAATCAGAATTCTCTACTTCAAGTCATTTTACATCTCAAGAGTCATTTATATCTCCACCTAGATTCTTTCTGTTATATTCACAATTCTCTTCATTTCCCCCCCTGCATCAGCAGCACTTGAATCCAGACCTTCCTGATTTCACCTTCAGTGACCAACCCATTATTCCATGCTGCCTAAATTCTACCTATTAGCTCTGATACTAATTCCAAATACACAACTTTGCCTTTGAATCTACCTGTCACCTTAGACAAGGCACAATACACTTCTTATCCCACTTTCACATTTGTAAGAGGAAGAGATGCCCAAAAGTCCCTGTTCTATTCTATGATTCTACATATACAATGCAGAATAAATATTCCCTTAGTCCCTTAGACTATTTCAACTCAGTCCTTAGTCACAAAGAATAAAATATGACTGGCAATTACAGTATATTCCTTAAGAGGAAAATGAGAAATACATCTTTTTCACTGATTAAAGGAAATTAAAAATAATTAAATTGCTTCCATGTTCATTGTTGAGTAGCATCTATCATAGTTCAGCAATTTCTGAAGTTATAATTCTCATAAACTGCCTGGAAACAGGGATGTATTTGAAATAAGTTTAGTTTTTAACTCATGTAGAATACTCTTACAAGTTTGAGAAAGCTCTTTATATATAACTTCTCTAGGGGAAAGTTTCCATCTTTTGAGATGTAGTAGAAGTTGATAAAATAAACATTCAAAATTAAAAGTGAAAAAAACAACAGAATATACTGTACTAAAATACATATTTGTCCAGATCTTCATTACTCATTACAGCTCCCATGCCACACACACACTCACACACACACACACACACACACACACACACACACACACACACACAAACTCTGGCCATCCAACTGTGCTTTTTCTTAAAACCATCTGAGCTCTTTTTGCAGTGACAAAGAACAGGACACTAAGGGGATGCCCATCAATTGAGGAGTGATGGAACAAGTTATAGTATATGAATGTGATACAGTACTCTTGTTCTGTAAGAAATCATGAGTGACTGGACTTCAGAAAAACCTGGAAAGACTTGTTTGAACTGATATTGAATAAAGTGAGCAAAACCAGGCGAACACTGTACACATTAGCAAAAACTTTTTGAGATGATCATCTATGATGGGTGCAACTCCTCTTAGCAGTTCAGTAATCAAGGAAAATCTTGAGTTTTTTTTTATGAAAAATGACATCCACATACAGAGAAAAAGTTCTCCGACTACAGAGAAAAAAACCTGTTATGTTCAGTTTTTAAAACTCCTACATTGTTTCTTTCTCATATGTTTTTCTCCTTAGTTCTAATTCTTCTTTCACAACATGACTAATATGGAAATATGTTGAGCATGCTTGTTACAAGTACAACCTATATTGGATGTTTCCTGCCATGGGCAGGGGGAAGGAAAGTGTGGAACTAAAAGCTTGAAAACAGATTAATACTGAAAACTTGCTTTAAGTGCAATTGAAAAAAATTAAATTTTTAAAAATCTTGAACTTTCCAAACTGAATTATTCCCCTCCTGGTGGTTTTATTTTCATTTCTAGTATGCTGACTTTAGCACAATTGAATCTATTTTTAATTGGTTCCTACTTGCATTTAATTTGAAAAAAAAATTTAAACACTCAGATTTCCATTGTAGAATGATTATTTAAATGAATATCATCCACAAAGGATAAAGCTGGGACATAAGTTTTTTATGGTTCTAGTCATACCTCCATCCTACATTTTGGTGGGAAAGGTGGGGTGCAGGGGGAATTAAATGACACAATGAATAGATGCTGAGTCTGAAATCAGGAAGATAAATCAAATCTGGCCTCAGATACTAGTTGTGTGACCCTAAGCATATGTTTCCTCATCTCTAAAATGATCTGGAGGAGGAAAGGGCAAACCACTCCAACAGTTTTGCCAAACGATTGCACACAACTAAAACAGCTGAACAATAAAAAGTATGTATGTGTGTCACTTAGTACAACACCAAGTGCAACTTTTCTATTTTATATTTCCCATATTCAACTAGTCCACTTACATATCTTCAAACTACTCTTATAATTCTTGACTAGAGCATTTTATTAAACTTAAACTATCTAAATTTAAACATAATGAAAACCAGAAAAAGATTTTCTGAAATTGAGTTTCCCAAGTATGACTTGGGGATCTATTAGGATTTTTATAAGAGAGAAATTTCGACCTTTCAATAGACTATCTCATCTCAGAGAATTTATACACAAGAACAAATACCCCATAGTGTACTTGTCTTCTTGAAACTAATTCAATTATAGACATGGCTCCATAGCTAAACCTAAATACATGTAACATAACTGGTGCAGAAAGGAAATTCATAAATAATTAATTCTCAGTATAAGTATCCAAAATCAATTCTATTTGCCATGATATCCTAGGCAAATAGTATTTGGAAAGAAGATATCTATGATGTTAGTGTCTAGGAATCCCAAGTTTTTGCCATCTTCGCTACAATATTCTTAGGATTTTTTTAAGCTCAGTTTGCCTCCAATTAGTGTAAAATTCTTAAGCAAAGACACACAGTCAGTTGATGTGTCAGAAGCAGGGTTGGAATCAATTTCATTCTGATTACAAGGCCAAAAATCTTGTTCTTCCAACATATTACCTGTCTTATATGTAGTAGATAATTTATACACCTTTGTAGAGTCCAGTCAATTAGCTAAGGGAAATTGTATCTAGATAATAAGAAAAAGCAAATAATTTTTTCTTCTTCTGCTCAAACCTTTATGGGGTATTCAGAGCCTTGAATTATCTCATTTTTCTTAATAAGAACCACAGGAATTTCACTCTAGTAATCATAAGAATTCAATAGATTCTTACAATGTTTACTGTATGTACCTGAACTGAATCTGAATGATTTCATCATGGCTCAACCCTTAATGAACCCATGCTACTAGGAGAGAACCAACTGCTGCCACAAGTGACAAAGGTCATGGGGAAAAATATATGTAACAAAATACATGCTGCCCCTCTTTCCTCCTAGGGATTAGAACACAGAGAAAGAAAAATAGAGACATACCTATATCAGCAGTTCCTTCCAGGGCCTTCAGGTAAAGCAGTTGTGATGTTCTTTTACTGCATCCCTGAATCCCTCTCTTGATCTCCTTCTTGGCAATAAATACCCTAAAGGCATCAGAATTGCACCTCTGACAACCACCAATTCCTAACAATACCTCCACTCATTATAGCAATGGTAGTTTCATGAATATTCTTCTTCTGGTCCTCAAACCCCACAGGACTTCTCAAAATTACAAACCTAATATTTGATCCCTTAAAAGGCCCACAAATTATTCTATTTGACAGTAGGACATTTATTTAATTAAAGAGATAAATTAACTTCCCTTTTCATGTTGGATTAAATAAGAATATGGGAAGGGTTATTTAAAAGGACTAAAATGCATGGATGCTTCTAGTAACAAGCTTCCTGGAATGCACATAGAAAGGGAACTGCAAGAGGGTTTTTTATTTGTTTGACTTTTTCCATCATCATTTTCTAAATGTTGACTAAAACAAAAGCTTATCTTCAGTCATTCAGCAAACATGTATCAAGAATTGTTCTAGATATTGGGGATATAAACACGAAACAAAATCAAGCAAAATGAGACAAAATTTAAAAAAAGGTAAAGACAAAAACAAAGCAAAACATTATCTGCCCTCATGGAACTTTATTTTTTTATTTTTATATTTTTCCAAAAGCACATATATACATTTAAGTTACAAAATTTCCTTTCACCCTCTCTATCCATCCCCCCACACCCCACGAGGCGAACAATCAAGTTAGCATCATATATACGTGCTTTTGATAAACATGTTTACAGATTAGTCATTTTCAGTATGAGGAATTAGGATTAAGGGAAAGAAATACATAAGAGAAAATTTTTATAAGGTGTTCATCAGACTCTGAAGGGTTTGGTTTTTTGCTGGTTTTTGTTTTATTTGTTTTGTTTTGTTTTTCTTCCTCTGGATGGAGATAGCATTATCTATAGCTGGTCCAATACAATTATCCTAGCTCTCTGGACTGCTGAGAAAAGCTGCTTCTATCAAGGTTGATCATCTCACGATGTTGTTATTAATGTGTATATTGTTCATTTTTCTGCTTCTTTCACTTAGCATCATATCCTGTAAGTAATTACATGCTTTTCTAGAGTACGACCATTTCTGGTTTCTTATAGTATAATAATATTCCATAGTATTCAGGTACCATAACTTGTTTAGCCATTCCCCAATGGATGAACATCCCCTCAGTTTCCAAATCTTTGCCATGAATATTCTGGAACATGTGAGACTTTTCCCATTTTTTATGATTTCTTCTGGATATAGACCTAGAATTAGAAGGGTCAAAAGGAATGAAGATTTTTATTGCTCTTTGGACATAGTTCCATATTGTTCTCCAGAGAGGTTAAATCCATTCACAACTCCACCAGCAATGCATCAATGCCCCAATCCTCCCATAAACTCTCCAAAGTTGATTATTTTCCATTTTTGTCATCTTAGGCAATCTGATAGGTGTGAGGTGATACTTCTTAGTTGTTTTAATTTGCATTTGTCTAATCAATAATGATTTGGAACATTTTTTCATATGATTTTATGTGGCTTTAATTATTCACTTGAAAACCATCTTCATATCCTTTAACTATTTATTAACTGGAGAAGGACTCATGACCTTATAAATTTAATGCAATTCTCCATGTATTTTAGAAATAAGACCTTTATCAGAAATCCTAGTTGTTAAAATTATTTCCTAGCTTTCTGCTTTCCCTCTAATTTTGGCAGCATGGATTTTATTAGTGCAAATATTTTTCAATTTAATATAGTCAAAATCATTCATTTTTCAGTTTATAATGTATTCTAATTCTTGCCTGGTCATAATTGTATCCCCTTTCCATAGATCTGATACATAGAATTATTTCTTAGTCTATTAATTTATCTATGGTGTTGTCCTTTATATCTAAATCCTGAATTCTTTTTGACATTATCTTGGTATAGGGTATGAGATGTGGGTCTATGCCTAGTTTTTGCCATTCTATTTTCCAGTTTTCCCAATAATTTTTGTTGAATGATGAGTTCTTATTCCAGAAACTAATGTCTTTGGGTTTGTGCAAAAGTAGATTGCTGTAATCATTTACTGCAGTTTCTTTTGAACCTATCCTAATCCACTGATCCATCACTCTATTTCTTTTCTCTTGTTTGTTTGTTTTGATTTTTGCAAGGCAAATGGGGTTAAGTGAAGCCACTGTGTGGCCCAAGGCCACACAGCTAGGTAATTATTAAGTGTCTGAGACCAGATTTGAACCCAGGTACTCCTGACTCCAGGGCTGGTGCTTTATCCACTGCGCCACCTGGCCACCCCCATTACTCTATTTCTTAACCAAGTATCAAGCAGTTTTGATGACTACCACTTTATAGTATAGTTTTAGATCTGGTAGAGCTAGGCCATTTTCCTTTACACTTTTTCATCAGTTCCCTTGCTATTCTTGACCTTTTGCTGCTCCAGATTAATTTTGTTACTATTTTTTTCTAGCTCAGTAAAATAGTTATTTGGTAGTTTGATTGGTATGCCACTGAATAATTTAATTTGGATAGAACTGTCATTTTTATTATATTAGCTCAACCTAACCATAAGCAATTGATATTTTTCCAATTATTTAAATCTGACTTAATTTAGGTGAGAAGTACTTTATAATCATGTTCATGCAGTTTCTGGGTTTGTCGTGAGAGGTAGATTCCCAAGTATTTAATGTTGTCTATAGTTACTTTAAATGTAATTTGTTTCTCTCTCTCTCTCTCTCTCTCTCTCTCTCTCTCTCTTGCTCTTAGGCTTTGTTGTTCATATATATAGAAATGCTGATGATTTACGTGGGTTTATTTTATATCCTGCTACTTTATTGAATTTGTTAATTGTTTCAAGTTTTTTAGATTCTCTAAGTTTACCATCATATGATCTGTAAAGAGTGAAAGCTTTGCTTCCTCAATGCCAGTTCTGAGTCATTCAATTTCTTTTGTTCTCATTGCCACAGCCAGCATTTCTAAAAGTATACTGAATAGCAATTGTGATAATGGCATCTTTGTTTCACCCCTGATTTTATTGGAAATGCTCCATTTATTTCCATTGTATGTAATATTTGTTGATGGTTTTAGATAGATACTATTTATCATTTTAAGGAAAACACCATATATTCCTAAACTTTCTAGTGTTTTTTTTTAACAAGAATGGATGTGTTTTATCAAAGAAGTTTTCAGCATCTACTGAGATAATCATATGGTTTCTGTAGGTTTTGCTATTGACATGTTCAATTATGTTGAGTGAACCATCCCTGCCTATCTGGTATAAATTCTGTCTGATCATGGTGTTTTATCCTAGTAATAACTTGCTGTAGTCTCATTGCTAACAATGTTTATTTGATAGATTGGTCTATGATTTTCTTTGTGTTTTAGTTCTTTCTAATTTAGGTATCAGCACCATATTGGTGTCATAAAAGTTGTTTGGTAGAACTCCTGTTTCTCCTACATTTTTAAATAATTTATGGAGAACAGGAATTGTTTCCCTTAAAGGTTTAGTAGTTTTCACTTGTAACTCCAACTAGACCTGGAGACTTTTTCTTAGGGAATTTATTGATGGTTTCTTCAATTTCTTTTTCTAAAATGGGATTATTTAAGTAATTTATTTCCTCTTCTGTTAATCTGTGCAGTTTATATTTTTGTAAATAATCATCAATTTCACTCAGGTTATTGAATTTACTGGCAGTCTGACAAAATAGCTCTAAATTATCTCTTTAACTTCCTCATTGTAATTTGGTTATCTTCTTTCTTTTTTTAATCAGATTAAACAAAGGTTGTCCTTTTTTTAATTGGCGTTTTTATAAAACCAATTCTTAGTTTTATTTATGAGATCAATGGTTTTCTCACTTTCAATTTTATTAATCTCTCTCCCTTGATTTTCAGAATTTCTAATTTGGTATTTAATTTGGTATCTTTAATTTGTTCTTTTCTAGCTTTTTGTAGTTACATACCCAATTCACTGATCTCCTCTTTCTCTATTTTATTCATGTAGGCATTTAGAGCTATAGTTTCCCCTCAAATTGGCTGTTTCCCAGAAATTTTTGTATGATGTCTCTTTAGTATCATTTTCTTGGCCATAATCATTGATTATTTCTATATTTGCTGTCTGATCCACACTTTATTTAAAATTAAGTTATTTAGTTTCCAATTAGTTTTTGGTTTATCTTTTGGTGACCTTTTATTACATCATGTCTGAGAGGTGTATGTTTATTGTTTTTGACTTTCTGCATTTGATTATAAAGTTTTTGTGCCCTAGGACATTGTCAGTTTTGATATAGGTGCCATGTACTGCCAAGAAAAATGTGTATTCTTTTCTATCCCCATTAAGTTTTCTCCAGAGGTCTATCATATCCAAGTTTTCTAAGGTTTCATTTACCTTAACTTCCTTTTTGTTTATTTTATGGCTAGATTTATTTATTTCTGAGAGAGGGAGGTTGATATCCCCCATTATTAAAGGTTTTCTGTCTATGTCTCCTTGTAATTCACTCAGCTTTTCCTCTAGGAATTTGGATGCATGCATGCTTAGTAATTATATAGCTTTTAAGAGGATAATGTTATCTTCCTTATCCCTTTTAATCCTTACCCCTTTTAATGAGTTATATTTCTGCTTTTAAATTATCTGAGATCAGGATCACTACCCCTGATTTTTTTTTACTTCAGCAGTGGCATAATATATTTTGCTCTAACCTTTTACCTTTACCCTGTGTGTGTGTCTCTCTCTGTTTCAGATGTGTTTCTTTTAAACAACTTGTTGTTGGCTTCTGGTTTTTAATCCATTCTGCTATCCATTATCATTTTATGAGATAGTTCATTTCCTTCACATTTACACTTAATATTACTATTCTGTATTTCCCACTGTACTATCTTTCTCCATTGAAATTTTTCTCTTTCCTTATCATTTATTCATTCTCACCAAAACTTTATTCCCTTTTCCATTTGAATTTTATTTTAAAATTTAACTTTCAGTTTATTTTCACCTATTCCTTCACCTTCACCTTCCCATTTATCAGTCTCTTCTTCCCTTATTTTTCCCTTTCCCCATTTCCTCTTCCCTGTAGAAAAGGATATATTTTTAAAACCAAGTGGGAATGTATCTTATTCTTGCTCTGGGTCAAATCTATTGAATAGAATTTACTCAGTGTTTCACACTGTCCCTTCTTTCTCTCTCTAAAATTAGAAATCTTTGTGCCTTTGCACATGGTATTAGTTATTGCTCTAGTTCTGTTAACTAGGTATCATCAATCACAGTTTGATTATTTGATTGCTTGATAAACTCATATTGTTATCAAAGTATCATCACAGATTGCTTGTTTGATAATGTAATTACTCAAATTATATTAAATTATAATTATAGTCTTTTTTTCACTTTATCTCTTTTTCAAGTACCCTCCAAAGACACAATCCTCCTCATGAATCAAAGTATCATCCAAAGCCAAATCATTTCTTGAACTATTTGTGTCTATCCCTCCAGGCCTATGTTCTCTCACACTTTGCCCTTCCACCCACCCACCCAGAGCAGTGGGTACCCACCCAAAATCAACTCATTGTTAAGTGGAGCAGGGATTGTCAAACCCTGATCCAATTAACTACAACAATCTTAAAGATCTCTAAGTACTGTAAGGCTCTGAAGATCTCACTTGAGAACTTTCCAAATGATTAAGCTATGGGAGACACTGACTTAGGACCACCCAGTTTATGATGCCCTTATTAGACAAAGTGCCAATCTTTTGTCAGCACAGCAAAATGAAAGTGGGTCAAAGCTGAATGAGATACTTAAATTTAAAGTTAACACCCCTGCTTTTCATCAGGACCTTTTTGTAGCAAACATAGTGGTGTCATCTTGAACTTCTTCAATTACATTCAAATCTTTAATTATCCTGAGAGAAGTAAAGTTCCAAAGAATTAGGAGTATATCCTCAATTTATATCTTTCTTTTTATGGTTGTATGTGATTTGATGGTCTTAACCAAATTTGTTTTGTTTTGCTTAATTTTTCCTTCCCCTTTTCAGTTACCTTTTTATGTAACTCTTTTGTATCAGAAAATTCTGGAAGTCCTCTATTTCACTGAACATCCATCTTTTTCCCCGACAATATATGCTGAATTTTGCAGGGTAGTACATTCTGGGTTGTGATTCCAGGTCCTTTGCTCTCCTATATATGGTATTCCAGGTCTTCTGGTCCTTCATTGTTGAGGTTGATAGGTCCTGTGTAAGTCTGAAGGTATTTCATTTGTATTTGAATTGTTTTATTTTTGCTCCTTGCAATATTCTCTCCTTTATTTGAGCAGTTCTGGAATTTGACTATAGCAGCCCTTGGAGTTTTTATCATAAGATCTGTTTCTGGAGGGGTTCTGTGTATTATTTCAGTACTTACATTATTTCCTTGTTGTAGTAAATTTGGACAATTTTACCTCTTAATTACCTTCATGATGTTTCCCAGGTTCTTTTTGTGATTTAGGCTTTCCAGTAGTCTAATGATTCATAGATTGTCTCTTCTGGATCTATTTTCCAGGTAAATTATTTTCCCTAAAAGGTATTTTACATTTTATTCAATTTTTTCAGCCTTTTATTTTGCTTGATGGAAAATTGTAGTTTCATAGATTCATTGGTTTTTATTTGTTCAATTCTAATTTTTAAGTTTTTATTATCTTCAATTACCTTTTGTGTTTCCTTTTTAAAGGTATTGAATTCTCTGGCCGATTTTTCATAATTTTCCTGCATGACTCTCATTTCTATTTTTTTTCATATTTCTTCTTTCTCTCTTTTTTGGTTTTTAAATTCTTTTTTAAGCTCTTCAATGAGTTTTTGTATTTGATCACAATTTATAGACTGTTTTGATACTTCCCCTGTGAGTGACTTTTCTCTGATTTCTTCTTCAGACATTACATTGTAATTATCTTTGTCTGTAAAGTACTTTTCTATTGTTAGCACTCTTTTAAGTTTTTTTTCTCATATTTGTTATTTTTAGCTTTTGCTCCTGTGGTATAGGGAGTATAGATCCAAGCATTTTTTTTCTGGGACTGGGGTCTGATCCCTGGCTTATCATTGGCCAAGATGTTGCCTACTTAATCCAGGCCTTGCCTTTGCAGAGATTTGTTTCCTCCTTTATATCCAGGCTCTGCCTATGCAGTGGTTTGTTCCTAACTCAGTCCTGTCTTTTGCTCTGGAGTTCAGACTTTGTTTGGAGTTGGGATCCTCCCTGCTGGCTTGCTATCTAGCTACCAGGACATCTGCTGTTGTCAAGCTGTTGGGACCTGGATTGCACTGTGGCTAAAAGCCTCCTGCTGACTTTCCTACTCTCCTGCCTCCTGGACTTTACTTCCCTCTTTAGCCCAAAGAGACAGACCTTCACTGAAGATCCTCTACATTGTCTATCATTGAAAACTTCTTGGAATCTTTGATTTTTCTTGATGGGAGCTGTAGCTTGAATGTCAGAATAGAGTCTTCATTCATCTTTGGTAAGTAAAAATTCCAGGAGTATGTCATCTTCACACCGCCTTCTTGACTCTACTCTGAAAGTCCTGAACTTTCAGTTTATTGACAGAGAAGCCACATGAACACAAGGAGAGCACTAGGGGAAGAGAATATGTGTTAATTAAGTATTTACTATTTTACAGCAGTTCCAGGACCAGATAAAGCACTTTGCAAATATTATCTCATTTGATTCTCACAACAACTTAAAAAGTATGAAAGTATGTTGTTATTGTTTTTATTTTATAGTTGAGGAAATTGAGGCAAGCAGAATTTAAGTAACTTGCCCAGAGTCATATAGTTAGTAAGTAGATTTGATCTTACTGGTTCTGGATCCAGTATTCTATCCACACTGCCAAATAGTTGCCTCTACAAATATGTAAATGTAAATATACATTATCAAGAAAGTAATTTTGTTGTAGAGTGCTTACATATAAATGGATCAGTACAGGCCTCTGGTTGGAGATAGAACTTGCTTTGAACTTTAAAGGAAGTTAGCCACTTAAAACCTGTTTGCTTCAGTTCTATATAATGTAAAATGAGAAGGAAATGACACACCACTCCAGTATCTTTAATGAAGAGTTAGACTCAACTCAGACACAACGGCAAAAAAGATTCTATGAAGGGGAGTCAATTTTCTAGTCATGGGAAACAGTCTTTGTAAAAAATATGGATGTAGAGGTGATATTTCTTGTATGAGGAACAACATGAAACCACTTTGACTGAAATGAAAGAAAGAAAGGGAGTTAGGCTAGAGTCAGATTTTGAAGGGTTTTAAATGGGAGAGCAGTTCACATTTTTCTTAGAGGCAATTGAGAAATCCTGAAAGTACTTGAATAAGGGAGGCATAGTTTGGTAGCTCTGTAGAGGAGGTTTTTGTATTTTCTCAGGTGAGAAGTGATATGAACCTGACCTAAAGTGGCTGTCCTTTCAGTAAGTAGAAGGGGGACAGATGTGAGAGAAAAGAAGTTAAAATTAATAATACTGGCAAATAATTGAATATGGGGAGTTATGAAGAGAGAAGAATCAAGGATGGCTCTGAATTATTGTGGGGATGGGCATGGCATCAATAAAAATGGTGAAGTTAAAGAGATGGAAGAGTTTGTGAGAAAATAATTCTTTTTTGGACATATTGGGTTTCAGAAATGTCCATAGGTAGTTACTGATATGGACAGGATATCAGAGGAAAGACTAAGGCTAGATTTATATATATATATATATATATATTTGTAAATCATCTTGCATTGAGGTAAGAGCTGAACCCATAGGAGTTTTTAAGATCACCAAGAGAAAGAATGTAGAGAAAAAAGAGGACTTAAGATAGAACCTGGTATATCTGCCTAAGTAAAGGATGACATATGATAAATCTATTTTAAAAAACACTCAAAAAGAGCCAAAAACATCAAGGAGAATCAGAAAAGAATAGTTTCATAAATACACATACCAAAAAACAAAACAAAACAAAGGAAAAAAACCTGGGAGAAAGTATCTGGAAAGAGGAAACATTCAATAGTATCAGATAATTCGTGCTTTCAAATCATTTATACTAATTCATGGGATAAAGGCCCAAAATTTTTTCAAGTAACTCAAGTCAGAGTATCCAAGTAGCATAGGTTTGGCTATGCCTCTAGACTCAGAAGACCTAAAGTTTAATTTGGTTTCACCCCTTACTGAGTGTGTGACCTTGTCAAAGTCACAGCACATACCTAGGCCTCATTCAGTTCCTTCACTTGTGAAAGGAGAATGATAATATGTGTTTTCCATCTTGGTTCACCGAGTTTTCAGGAAACTCAAATAAGATACTGTATGTGAAAGCACCTGGTTCTATAGACGTGCTATACCAATGTTGTCTAAAACCATTTGACTGTCCCAAACTAGATATCCAAAATAAATCGAGATGGAAGGAACAGTGGACCTTCTAATCCATATCTGTTTGACCTTTTCACCAGTTATATTTAACTTATGCTTCGAGGGCAGGCAGTCTCATTGGGGAACATGTTCTCCTAAAACCAGATTAAAAATAAAATTTTGAGAAATTAATTAAATTGTCTAAGCTTGTAGAGCAAGCACTTGAGTAAATAAAGAATGTTCAGCTGAGGCATGCACTCCTAACAATTATACCAGTGCTTATCAAGGACCCATTAGATTAGATGGTCTCTGAAGTCTCTTCCAACACTGAGATGTTGCAAGACCATGTGTGCTTATATATTTTGATTGTTTGTCATTGGGGGTTTCACTCCTCTGAAATTCAAGTCTATTCTAATAAAGTAAGATAGAGCAGCTATTGATGTAGCTTAAGCAGAAGAATTGCTTTGCTATCAATTGTATAGAGATTTTAGGAATAAGAATTTTTTGGTCCAACTTGTTTCATCTTCATAATTTCTTCAAAGCTTCATTGTTGGTCTTTGTCTGTATGGACCCAGCTTATGTAGCCTGAGATAGTGTATGTGGAATTCTTATACTTTATTCTCTTGTTCTTGCTTGCACTTTCCTTTTCTCTAATACAAGAGGAGAATATTTTATATTCATAAATGTACTTTCTCATTTTTAGGTTACCTTCATTTCCCAATATCTGTTTTCTCATCCAGCATGCCTACCTAATTACAAAGAAGGGGAAAAAAAGTGAGAAACCACAGTTCACCAAAACTAACCATCATATCAAAAAAGTATGATGTTATATGCTGTGTCCTACACCAAAGTACCCCACATTATAAAAAATAAAAAGAGAGATATGTTTATTTGAATTTTTTTCCTTTGGATCCAAATTTGTTCATTATAATTTCTCAGAATTCAGTTTTGTTGTCTTATTTTTCTTATTTACTAACATTATTATTTTCACTGTGAATAGTTTTCCTGGTTCTACTTTCTTCACTTTGAATCATATCATATAAGCTTTCTCCTTCTTCTCTGTAATTATAATATTCATAATTTCTTAAAGAATGATAGAATTCCATTACTTTTATTTACCACAAGGTATTTTTAGTCATTCAGTCACTCAGTGCCAATGCTGGACTTGGAATCAGGAAGACATCTTAATGAGTTCAAATTCTGCCTCAGTCACTTACTAACTGTGTATTCCTAGTATAGCCCTTAACCCTATTTGTCTCCATTATCCATCTGTAAAGTGAGTTGAAGCAGGAAATAGCAAACCATTCCAGTATTTTTGCTAGGAAAACCCCGAAATTGGATCACAGATAGTCAGACACAACTGAAATGATTGAACAACAAATTTAGTCGAATTGCAACTGATGGATATCTATTTTGTTTCCAGTTCTTTATAACTAGAAAAAAAGTGCTTTTTAAAATATTTTTATGCACAAGGGACTTTTTTTTTATCTTTGACTTTCTTAGGATTCATTGGATTAAAGAGTAAATACATTTTAGTCCTTATTTCTTTAAGTGTGCTTCTAAATTACTAATTTACTAAATTACTAAATTACTAAACTAATTCACAACTCAACCTATAGCGTAATAATGTCAATCACATAATTTTATTTATTTATTTAGGTTTTTGCAAGGCAAACAGGGTTAAGTGGCTTGCCCAAGGCCACACATCTAGGTAATTATTAAGTGTCTGAGACCGGATTTGAACCTAGGTACTCCTGACTCCAGGGCCAGTGCTTTATCCACTACACCACCTAGCTGCTCTTCAGTCACATAATTTTAATTAATTTAATTTAATTAATATGATTATTCTATTTATGAGCAATTTAAATCAAGTTGTTCCCAAAATTAATGAATTTTAAGTAGATTCTTAGAATATGGCAGAATCACTTTTTCAACTATTTTGAGAAAACTATTAATATTTGAGAAAACTATTGCATGAAGACAGTATTTGTGAAAATTGTTAGTGATAGTTGATAGAGATTAAAGATGTCTATGGTTTTAGCCTGTTCTCATTAGAAAGGAGACTGTCTCAAAAGTTTTTCTGTGGTATGAAAGAAGTATTACCATGAGTAAAGGTAAAAAATTCTTGAAGCAGCCCCTTCCTTTAGAAATCTCTCCTCTTATTTGAACAAAGACCAAGGACTATTACTTTAATTTAGGAAAAAATCTGATATCTTATTGTCTGATCTTACTCTCTCTTATATTTTATGTTTTTTCCTTAAGGATATGATTTCTCTCTCATCACATTCAATTTGGATCAATATATACCATGGAAACAATGTAAAGACTGGCAAATTACCTTCTATGGGGGGGGAAGTAAGATTAGGGGAAAAATTGTAAAACTCAAAATAAATAAAATATTTATGATTCAATATATCTATACACAATATCTATATCTATCTATCTATACATATATACATATATATATATATATATATATATATATATTTAACAGTTCCAGATTTTTAAAAAATCTCTCCTCTTTTTATTGGGCAGAATATTCACTAGTACATTCTTAGGTTCCTACTGAAAAGAGATAGTTCAAGTGGAACAGAGATATATATTATGAAGACATTTTCTCCTGTTCTTCCTTTTTCTGTCTACAGGGATATAAATATACTTTATTGCAATCTGGTCTGAGTGAGTGATATTTTTGTTATTTATATAACCTATGACACAGAACCAATGCTCTGGGTTCACATATACCAAGTTTCATCTTGAGATTTTCATAAATTCTTCTCTTTGACTGATGACCCTGCCCAATGTTTCTCCTATGAGCCTCAAAAACTGGCTAATTTCACACATTATCCTCCATCCTGTACTCAGGGTTTCCCCTGGGATTGTCAGTAGTTGGTTCATTTTTATCCTATTGAGGATTTCCACTGGTAACATTGAAAGTTGGGTTATGATCAAGTGTCAACAGAAAAATAATAAAAGGCTTTGTAGGCATTCACATTATCAATATAGCTGTGTCTGACTTTTTTAAGTTGACTCCCACAAATGATGAAGTAAAAAAGATTTGCACTAGAGACCATCAACAATCAAAGTACTTCTCTTTCCATTTTCCTTTGGGATTATTTGAAATTTGAAGTCTCCCTGCCATTAGTATAGGGCAGAGTCTTTGAAATTTGGCCATGAATCAGTGATTCAATTCTCTAGGTATGATCAATTGGCCAACTAACATCCAAGAAAAGAAAAATTCATGTTACATTGGCGAGAAAGCATCAATGCCAGGACAAAATTTCACATATAATATCAATGGAAATGTTTGACTCTTGTAGACATCTTTGATGTCAAAATATAGTCAATCATTATTTAAATTTGCTGACCCTCTTAACAAGGAGTTTACCTTGACTAAGCCCATACTAAACATTCTCTATATAATTAAAATTCTGATATCATTTACATAAGAGGTAAGTTTTTAACAGTTTGCACATATTTTATTAGCTTATACTGAGTTTTGAAGGCAAAATATCAAAGTAATTATTAAAACTCAATAAAATAAGGTCTTTTGCTTTACTATCACTGGAACAGTAGACAAGACAACAATGAAAACAGATGGAGGAAGAAGTAACCAAAACAGATTACTTTGGTCTGTTTCATAAACTAGAGCTTAATGAGGTATTAGTTGAATTTTAATTTTGAGAACATTTTGCCTTTTAAGTCAATATTTTAGAAAATATTTAGTTTCAAACACAAATTATTTTAAATTTCTTTTAAAACTTCAGACTTTTCAGAAAAGAAAGTGACTAATTTAGTTTCAGTTGGATTTCAGTGATTACAGGATAATCTAAAAGTATTCTAGCTCAGGTTTTAGTGCAGATGTCTCATCACCAAACTAATGAAATCCTTCCTTATGCAGGTTCCTACCTGTATAACCTTGGGCAAGTCAAAACTTGACCCCATAGAAGTTGCTTAATCTTTGTGGGCCTCAATTTCCTCATCTATAAAATATAGGGACTAGTGGGCTAAATGGATTTCTTCTTCCATCTCTCCTAGATGTATGATTCTATAATCATTTTCCTTTCCTCTATGTAGATTGGTCTATCCAATAAAAGGAGACCTGCCAAGAGCAATTGAACATAGCACAGTAAAGAAGCATTTATCAGAGACCTGTTACAGGATCATGAGGAAATCAAACGATTTGTATTCACCTCATTTTCATCACTTTCATAAAAATCACAAGTGTATCAGAAAAGATTCTGATACCATTCATTGTATTTTTCTCAGGAAGACATTCTGGAAGTTTTTATTTAAGTCACTTACTGTCTTTCCAAAATTGAGACACAAATTATGTTGGCTGATTAGCAAAGAGTGAAGAATGAGATAAGGATCTTGAACACTGCAGTGATAACCACAAAAATACTTGAAGAATCAGACAAAAGTCTTCATCATGTTTGGTGATATTCTATAGATGATTTATAGAAAGACAAAGACATTAATCATATGAGTAGCCTATCTGTACACAATAAAACACACCTATTTTAGTTCAGTTTAATTTTACAGGTCAAGGAAACAAGGTCCAGAGCAATATATTGATTTGTAATTCATACCATAGCTGGTAAGTGACAGACTGGGACTGGAACCTGGATCTTCTGGTTAGAGCATCAATTGTCTTTATGTGGTACCACATAATCTTTCAAGTAAATCACAGCATCATCTGATCTAGTTTTGTTTTTATGAAAGCACTTTCTCAGTCAGGAAGAACTTGATTATTCTAAACTATGAAGAGAATTGAGATTGAGTCTGAAAATATTAAACAAAGATTCTAGTAGGTTCCTAAAACCAATTAAAATTATATTAAAAAAACAACTAAATACTGGAATCCAAATGGTTTTCACAAACAATCCATACCAAACCATAAAGTACTTAAGATATTAGGTACTATGCTAGATACTGTGAATTTAAAGGGAAAAAATGTTAAACAGTCTTTACCTTTGAAAAACTTAGAACTTAGAAGAAACAGTGTGTAGATACAGTTATATACAAAATAAACAAAAAAATAGTCCTTTCTTAATGAGGTAGTACTGTGTAACAGAAAGATGACCTCTTCAGAATCAGAGAATCCTCTTTAGATGTAGGCTTTTCTAGTTATATTTCTTTAGGTATGATCTCTGACATGTCATTTCACTCTATTGAGAATTATTTCCTCCATCTTCCGTAAAATGGGGTCAGACTAGATGATTTCTAAGTTTCCATCCAGTTATTATCATAATTGGCTTACATGAGTATAATTGCATATAGCTATATAGAGAAACTAGGTGGTGCAGTAGAGTGTTAACCCTAGAGTCTGAAGGGCCTGAGTTCAAAACTGGCCTTAGACACTTTTACTAGTTGTATGACCCCTTGGGCAAGTCACTTTACCCTGTTTTCCTCAGTTCCTCACTTGTAAAATGAGTTGTCAATGAATGAAAATAGCAAACCACTCCAGTATTTTGCTGATAAAACCCCAAATGGGGGAAATGTAGTACAGGACGGAAACAACTGAACAACAAAGTAACTTAGAGTTCAAAAAACATCCTTGAGTGCCTCAGAAGATATCTTGTTCGCTAGCTCATAAATTATCTATTGAA
Source organism: Macrotis lagotis (assembly GCF_037893015.1). NCBI lineage: Eukaryota > Metazoa > Chordata > Mammalia > Peramelemorphia > Peramelidae > Macrotis > Macrotis lagotis. The sequence continues at coordinate 427,628,825 of NC_133666.1, read as the reverse complement.
CCAATTGCTTTTGTTTTTGATAGCTGATTCTTAAGAAGGATCTTCTTAAAATTTAGCTTAGCATAAGCATATTTCCTGGCACATGGTAGACAAGAGATGTTTATTGATTGATAGATTTTCCTTGCATTTTCTTCCTATTAGAATGATTTTTTTAGATGCTTAATATAAAAGAAGGAAATATTTATAAAATATTTTAAGGTTACAAAGTTCTCTTACAACACATCTGTGAAGAAGTCACCAGGGGTATTATCTCCATTTTACATTGGAGGCTAATAGAGGTCTTAATAATTTTCTTTGACTATTTAATCACTAAGTGTGGAAGTCAGGATGTGAGCCCATATCTTTTGTCTCCAATTCTGGGATTTTTCTAATGCACCATGTCCAATACTTTTTCAACATAGTTATCTAAAAAGTTGCTAGGTGGTATGTTGGTTAGAACATTGGACCTGGAGTCAGGAAAACCTGAGCTGCAATCTTACCTCTTCCTGAGCCTATCAGTCAATATTATAAGTAATAGAAAACCCATAAAAGCACCTTCTCTGGAAGAAAATATAAAACCAAATATCATAGAAACTGTCAATTAAAATAAGAAATAAGATTTAATATTAGAAATGAGGTTATTTGAAGATACTTGAAAAATACATCAGAAAAAATTGACAACAAATAAATTCAACAAAATTTTAAGATATAAGATAAATCACTCAAACTTATTAGCTTTGTTGTATACTATGAACAAAGACATATTAGTAGTTGACTTTCAACAAATTGTTTCTGTGTGTGTGTGTATATATATATATATATATATATATGTGTGTGTGTGTGTGTGTGTATATGTGGATATATATATATATGAAGAAATGTCATTTACAGCAATTATAGAAAACATTAAATATCAAGGGATTAACTTATCTCAATAAGAGTTCTACAAATATATCTCTAAGTCACATTGATAGAAATGAATGACTAAAGGGGAAAACCCCTATATATTAAGAATTTAGTACCAGTTACTGGAAAGATCAAGCAAATCAACAAAGAAAAAAGAATCAAAGAAGAAAATTTCTGCCCTCAAGAAGTTTCTTTTCTAATAAAGGAACACAACACATATAGAGGAATGGGGAAAAGATTATCAGAATGGTAGTGATCATTTGGTTATCATTCTCAGAGCAAACATTGAAATGGAAGGGAAAAGGGAGGAGTATGCCATGCTGCATGTTATAAAGATAGTGAGGGTGATTACCATGGGTGTGACCAAGGGATGTTAAAATGTGAATAAAGACCAGATAGAAGTGGAGAAAATTGAAATGTATATGGCATGGTAGTGAGATGGCCAAGAAGTGACATAAAGGTCTGGTTGTAGACTAGATAAAGTGAAATGGCCAGTGTAACCAGAGACTGATTTCTAGTAGAAGGAGACTAGAATGAAGATAAAACTCTAGGAGGGAACATTTAAATAACTAGATGGAACTTAAATGCTAAAGATTGACAAGAGGAGGCAAACATTTATGAAACACCTACTTTCATCTAGGCACTGCTAAGCAATTTTTTAATGTTGCCTTCTTTAATTCATCAACCCTAGGATGCAAGTACCATCACCATGCCCATTTTACAGTTAAGGAAACAGAGACAAACTCTGACTAAATTAGGGTTACACAGATAATAAAGTCTGAAGTCAGTATTGAACATGGGTCTTTGCGGCTCCAGGTGTGTATCACTTTTCAGTGAGTCACCTAGCTGAGTCTAATATAAGGACAACTTTAAAGAAATAATCATAAAATATTTCCTAAATGGATTTACAAATTTAAAGCAATACTTTACAAAATTCCAATTGATTTATTTACATAAATATATAATCATAGTTAGAATCTAACAATCTATGTCTAGTGCTCAAAATAATGCCTGGCACACAATAGACTTAATAAGTAGTTAAGACTAAATGAATGTCAAAGTTCCTTCTATTGGGGCAGCTAGGCAACAAAGTAGAAAGAGCAAAACAAATAGACAAGGATTCCAAGTGTTAATCTGACAAAAAAAAGCAGATGAAGGTGGATTTGCTCTTCCAGATTATAAAATATGATCTCATTCGAGCAATTTAGTACTTGAAGAAAATATCAGAAAAAATGCCAGTTGAATAGAATAAATAACCCGAAAGTAGAACCAAATATATAAAAAAGAATAGTGTTTTGTAAATCTGTACATAACATAAATTGGGAAATGGGTTGTTTATTAAATAAGTGTTGCTGAGAAGAATGGTTAGCAATATGGTAAAAAATTAAATTTAGATTCCCATCTCACACAAAGACAGTAATAAATTCCAGATGGATTATTGAATTTAATTGAAGATAAAATAAATGAATATAAAAACTAGAAGAAAGAATTGTGCAATAAAGTTTTAACTTTAGCCAAATAAATTACTGGAATAAATAAATGAATTTAATCCCACACATGTAACTTTTAGAAAATTCTAAATAATTCAAACTAAAATACAAAAAATTGAGATGAGTTTTTTTAATTGTAGCATATGTAACAGAGGAAATTTTTTTTGACAAGGCAGTAGGGTCTTATCTAAAGTCACACAGTAAGTATTGTGTGAGATCAGATTTGAACTCTGGATCTCCTGACTCCAGGACTGACGCTCTTTCTACTTTGTTGCCTAGCTGCCCCAATAGAAGGAACTTTGACATTCATTTAGTCTTAACTACTTATTAAGTCTATTGTGTGCCAGGCATTATTTTGAGCACTAGACATATAGATACAGAAAGTAATCCTATTGACCATCAAGGGGCTCATTTTCCATTGGATCAATCACCATGTATAAGTAAATGAAAAACATATGTGAAGTAAAAACTAAGTGATTTTTTAAGGAGAGGGCAATAGTACATGGAAAAATTAGGAATGAAGTTAGGTAGAACTGAGCTTTCAAGGAAGCCAAGGGTTCTAAGAGAAGGAAGTGAGGAGGGAGGCACAGAGGATAACCTTTACAAAAGCACAAAGACTAGAAATGGATTGTCTTCTCTGAGGCACTTAAAGTGGTGTAGTTTATCAATAATGCATTATCCATGACATGCAAATTAGTCCAAATTCTATGCTAAATTAAACAGTAATGAAAGCTTCTTGAGTAGTGGAGTAACAATGTGAAATCCATATTTTAAGAATATCTCCAATAGAATTGTGGAGAATGGATGGGAAAGAAGAGAGATTTGAGGATTTAAGAAAATTACAAAGTCCAGGTAAAAGGTATCATGGGGCAGCCAGTCTTCAATGGATCCTTACTAATACAAGGGTAATCCAAATGCAGTTCCAAACTCACAGACTATGAGACAAATAATATTAGTTGAAAAAGACAGAAAATATAGTCGTATAGCTCCCAAAGAGAATAAGTAGGAAAAGTCCTGGAACTTTCTCTCTGACACTGCCATTGATCATTTCTAAAGTGATCTTTCTAAAGCACAGTTCAAATTATATTATGTATCTACTGGATAAACTCTAGCCCCTCCCTAATACTCCCAAGATCAAATATCAAATCCTCTATTTAACATTCAAAGTCCTTCATAATCTGTTCTGCTCCCTACTTTCCAGTCATCTTACATTTTACAAGCACCTCTCATCCCTTTGTACCCATACTCTCCATCCAGTGACAGTGGCTTCTTTGCTGTCACACATCTCCTTACTTTGTGCATTTTCATTTACTATTCCCCAAGCCTGGAATTCTTTCTCTCATCTTCTTTGCTTCATACCTTCCCAGGTTTATTTATATATACATATACCTATGTATGTGTGTGTATATGTATATGAATATGTATGTGTTTGTGTATGTATATTGTTAATATCTTTGTTGTTCCTTGTCCTGTATCTTTGAAGAAGACTCTGACATCAGGGAAGTGAGGCCATGATATGCTTGCTTATGAACTGAATTTGAGTGAGGAGTGCTGTGTTAAGTCATCAGTCTCACTTTCTCCTCTACAGCCATACTAGCCCAGTGGTCAGATACAAATCAGGATGACTGGAAATATATATGTATGCTGATTTAGTAAATGCTTAATAAAGGTTCATTAACTGTCTTATTGGTCTAGGGAACCCCCATGAAAAGAAAAATTCTCCAATTTAAGTTGGCATCTTTGAATTTTAGAGTCGTTGCCTATAATACTGAGGTCACATTTGAACTCAGCTCCTCCTGACTCCAGGGTTAGTACTCTATCCACTGCACCACCTAGCTGCTGCTACTCATTTCATTCTGATGACCAAGGCAAAAAATTTCAACTAATTCTTAAGTGACAAAGAGGTGGTTGTAATATGTCACCTTTTTAAGGTCATGCCCAAGTTCTGGGACCATCTTATGAACTGCCAGTTTGAGCACCTATTTAGTACAGATGGTTTTCCACTAGAATACTGTCGTGTACTCCATTCCTTTTTGAAGTTTCTGATAGCTAACTCTAGTAGCATAGTGTCACTTAGCTCCTTGTCTTGAATTTTTCTCCACATTAATCTATCCTCTATTTAGCTGCTAAGATAACTTTTCTAAAATATACATATCACCATGTCCCATATAGAGAAGTGGTGATCAGAAAGAACTATTTCAGTTATGAAAGTATGAGAGAATAGAGATTAAAGGGGTGATTGATTGACCTGTCTTTCCCAGGAATATTAATGTTGATCTGATTGTTGTTCTCAGAGCTTGAGTTAAAAAAAAAGTGAGGAGAGATTAATATAGCACATATGCAGGGAGATGATTTGGAAGTAAAATGGAGGTTTTGGATTTGGGAAACATAAAATTGAATGCTTACTAATCAGAAATCCAGGTCCTAGAGCTGGTTCTTAGAGACTAGAGACTCAAAATGTGGGTCAAAGATGGGGGGGTTGAAGCACAAGTGACCTAACATGGATATGAACAGGCAGTGGCACAGAAGGTCTGGTTTTAGACAAGATAAGGTAGATTTTTTTTTTACCTAAAATGCCATTCCTATATCCTTTCAAAAATGAAAATATATAAGTCATGTATATATATATATATATATATGTATATATATATATCATATATATATATATATATATATATATATGATATACACATATACATATACTAGATCCAGAATCTTTTTAGTTCCTTACACTCAGAAAAATAATTTTCTTGAAACAACAAGAGCAGATCTCAAATTTTCTACAAACATTTACTGGCATCTTGGTCCAGTAGAATCTATTTTGTTTCAGTTTTAAATTTCTTTCCAACTCATGTCCAAAATCATTTATGTAATATTTCATAGCCATCAAGCAAGATAACTTTAATAGTAGCAATTGTTTCCTGGTGACCTGTATGAAGTCCATTGTGATCCAATCCATTGGTTCATTGCATAGCCCCAACTTTAGTCATTCTTTCAAAAACAAGAGTAACACTTTTATTTTTTGTAGAGTCTTCATCATAAAGCAGTTATACTGCTAGTAGACAAAATAAAATGAAAGAAAGGAGTATTGTTCCAAAAATTTCAAATATATATCTACTCATAATATGTATACCCTAAAAGGAAATTGTTCAACATCTAGTGGCCCAGCAATATTTGAATCATGGATCATCTTTCTCCATATATGAGTATTAACCATTGCTTCAATTAAACATTACTGATATGATAGGACAGCTAGATTATGCACAATGAAATCATAGTTACCTAGTCCCATAACTGGAAGGAAAGATTCAACTTGGCACTAGTAATAATTTATCAGTAGATTATTATCAGTTTGAACTTAAAATGGAATTTCATTAATATATCTCAAAATTTTTCAGTAACAACTCATTTTGAACCCAAGAATTCCAAAATGTAGAGAATATTGTATCAGTCAGTAAGTTTTCTCCTGACAAATTCATTGAATTTCTTGTGCCCATTACTCTCGATATAAAATTTCTCTCTGCATTACTATTGGCAAGCATCTGTACATAGCACTTGCTTGAATCTATATTACCCAGGACTGGTACATTGTCAGTCTGTTGATTAAGTCTCTCAGTCTATTCCAATAATCTCTAAATGCTGGCAGAGGATTTAGACTGGATTTCTGTCTTTTTCCCTTTAATTCTTCAAAATCATATCCCACCTTTACTCTTGTGATTTCATTGAAAAGCTTACCAATACTCACATAACACTTCACAAATTTTTGTAGCAATCAAAGGATCATAGAAAAGTTTTTAGCTCTTGAAACTCCTTTAGATGTTTGCTGACAAGGACTTCAATCTTTTCAGCACTCATTCCCCACATGATGTTATCCATCAACTTGGAAGAAAACAAAATTTGATATTCCAGATAGACAGGAGTAACTTGAGCAACTAGAGACTGTAAACTAATTGAGTAAAATATATTAGACCATATTAAACAATATAAACAATTCCATCAAAATGGTAAATATGAAGAATGTAAAGAAAATTAGAAAGGTTTATGAAGTACTCAAATGAATTAGAATGAGATCAATTTATGAACTCATGAATGCTGGTGCTCCTTTTAGGGGTACAGAGGGTGACCTGAAAAGAATCATAATAACTTCTCTCTGGAACTTGAGCAGGAAGTGTCTCAGAGGTTGTCCTGTATAATTCCCTATGCAGCAGATGAGGAAATTTAGGTCAAGGGAGGTTAGATGATTTTTGTAAGGATGCAAAAATATTAAGCATCTGAAATGGAATTTGAATCTAGGTCCGATGATTCAAGTTGGTGCTCTTTCCAACTCACCCATAATTTCTTGTTTTGTGTAACTTTCCTCTTCTATGGCTTCCTCAAGAGGGATTCTACCCAAAATACTAGAGGTCTTCTCTAGAGCTCTTAGCACTGCCTGGATATCAGGTTTTTTAACAAAACTATGGCTATTACTTCAGGGAGAATCTTGGGGTCATTTTAAAAGACTGAGTGATTTTTTCCTTCATGTTTCATTCTAGATCCTTTTCATTTGTTGTCCATTTTTAGTGTCTAAGTTGGGAGACCTATTGTATGAGCTATCCATCCAAATGCTTATCATTATCTGGGCAAAATTATGCACTAAAATTTTTCCCTGCATGGCTAATTAGGCTGAATTCCTTGTATGAATAATCTATATATGTATAGAGGACATTCTAGTTGAAAAGAATTGGCATACTTCCCCAAGCAATATTTTGCAACCAACTATGTCTTCAGTCATACAAATGCCCAAATCGTACAGGAAATATAAGAATCCACTGTAATTTTTCTTTGCTGAATATAAAAAGCATTTGATTCAGTAGAATAAACCATGTAATACTGTAAAAAAAATCTATCTTTTATGATAATGTCAAAATTCCACAAGAAACCATGAAAGACAGAATAAAAAAGATATCCTTGTACAATGACCCTCTCAGATACAGGGTCATCAAAGTTGTTTACCATGGTGTGAAAGATATATGGAAGAGATCAAGAATAGAGAGCATAAGCATATTCATAAATTCAAAGATGAATTAGAAAGCAGTAAATGGGGGGTATGAAAGAAGCAATTAATACATTATTTTGAACATATTGCATCAAACATTCGTTTTAAAGTGACATTGAAGAGGCAGCTAGGTGGTGTAGTGGAGAGAGCACTGACCCTGGAGTCAGGAGTACCTGAGTTCAAATCTGACCTCAGACATTTAAGAATTACCTAGCTGTGTGGTCTTGAGCAAGCCACTTAACCCCATTGCCTTAAAAACAAAAAACACCTTAAAGCGACATTGATTCTAACCCCAGACAAAGCATAACTAGCAATTTTGGTGCCCAGCTCTGGAATCATTAAAGATCTTTTAGGTCAATTTTGGAATTCATTAGGTGCATATAATATAAAAAATATTCATGACAAATGAGGAGCTAGCCATATGATGTATAGAGCACCGGTCCTGACATCAGAAAGACCTGAGTTCAAATTCAACCTCAGACACTTACTAGCTTTGTGATTTTAGGAGATTGCCTCCAAAAATTTTAAAAATATTAATGTAAAAAAAAAGATAAATAAGAAACAACCTCACATCAAAGATAAAGAGCCAGTTTTAAAACCAAGATGACTTGACTTCAAATCTCACCTGGAACATAAACTTACTATGTGACTCAGGGCAAGGCATTCACCTTCCCATGACAATTCTGAAAGTCTCTAAGTTTCAAAGAAATAAAAGCTTCCTTCCCTGGAAATTACTTCAGCCAATGAAATCGTAAATCTATCCCTCAGTTATGTGGGAGGAGGAACTAATTGTCTAGTGAATCACAGGTAGAATTTACTAGAAATATTCTCAATCTGATGGCTTTATTTTAGTAATTATGCATACCTAAGGGTTGCCAAACTACTGCAAAAGAGCAAGGCATTAAGTGCATTAAATCCTCTAAATTTCATTACTTTGGGACAAAGTCCTGTGTATATTACACAAAGTATGACTCAGTTTCTTGCCACCTGGGTGATCTTGGGTCCCTGCCTTACACTGTATCCCAGTTTCCTCATCCCAAAAAATATGGTCTGAACTAAAAGACCTCTCAAGTACTTAATCTATGATCCTAAGTACTTTATCATCCTAATGATAAGGTTAGGGAATCTATATCTCAATGTATCTTGAGAGAATTCAGGAAAACAAAGGGCATTTATTTTTCTTTTGAGGATCACATTCCCAGTGGATTCTGCTTTCAAGGAGAGACTCCAAGTCAAGATCATCTGGTCACAGAGGCATAGTACCCATACACAGAAAAGCCCACAAAATGTGGTAATAATGTATAATAATAATAATATGATTATTAGTTTGACTTCATTATAAGTTCACCCAAAGGCCAGCAAGGAAGGGTAGGATGAAGGCACTGCTCTAGGGGAAAGTCCCTTTTGTGATTTACAATTCTTCTTCCTGTTTGCAATCTGTATTGACTGACCTCTGTGATATGTTTAAACAGGATGATGTGGCCAAGTAGTGTGGTTAGTCCAAGGTATACTTTGCTGTTCTAGTGGGGACCCGATGAGGGAATCAGGAATTTGGGGCCAGGGTGTTAGCTACGATACCATCACTAAAACATATTTAATATTGTTCTTTTTTTAAAAAATCACAGTTGAGTTGCTCTCAAAAATGAAACTTAACCAAAATATAACTCATTACCTTTATCCTTCAATCCCTCTCTACTTTTGAAGTTATTATTAAGGGCACTTCCATTCACCTAGTCACAACAGCTCAACACCTCAGTGCCATCCTCAACTCTTCCCTCATATTTACCCTACATACCCTATATGTTGCCAAGTCATATCATTTATAACTAGGCAACATCTCTTTTATTGGTGCCCCTCTTCATAGTCATTCTGCTACTATACCACTGCCAACCTTTGTTGAACTATTGCAATAACTTACTTAAAATCTCCCTATCTCTAATCTCTCCCCCTGTCCAATCCACTTTCTATTTAGATGCCAAAGTGATCTTCCTAAAGTGCAGCTGTGATCATTTTATCCCATACTCAATTAAGTTCATTGATTCTCTATTACCTCCAGGATCAAATATAAAATTTGACTTTTAAAACCCTTAAGTCTTCACAACCTGGTCCCTTTTAACCTTTTAAATCTGTTTACATTTTAGTCCTCTACATGTTATCTATAATCTGGGAACATTGATCTTGTGCTGCTTGAACATAGTACTTCATCGCCCAAATATGTGCTTTTTCCTACTGATTATCCCCCTGCTTGGAATATTCTCCCTCCTTAGCCTTACCTCCTGATTTCATGGGCATACTTTAAAACTCAGACAAAATCATAATGTCTTTAGGAAGTCTTTTTTAGTCTCCCCATTGCTAGTGCTTTCCCTCTGCAATTACCTCTTATTCAGGCTGTAAATGGCTCAATGGATTGAGTGCTGGGTCTGGAAACAGGAAGATTCATCTTTCTGAGTTTAAATCATGCCCCAGACACTCACTAGATATGCTAACTGGACAAATGTGTTGTGGGGCAGCTAGGTGGTACAGTGAAGAAAGCACTGACCCTGGAAGCAATAGGACCTGGGTTCCAATCCAACCTCAGACACTTAGTAACTGTGTGACCTTGGACAAGTCACTTAACCATGTTTACCTTATATCCAAGGTTATCTCCAGTCACCCTGGCCACTGGATTGAGATGCCTCTGGAGAAAAAAATGATGCTGGTGACTTTGCACAGCCCCCCTCTTCACTCATATTCAGCTCAAGCACAAGTCATGGAATCACCTCCCTAATGTCATGGGCTTCTTCAAAAATGAAGGACAAACATCATCATCAACAACCGCACATAAGTATATACTTGTTTGTATGTTCCCTTCTCAATTAGTCTTTGAACTTCTTGAGGGTAGAAGTTGTTAATGACTTTTTTTTTGTATCTCAAGTGCTTAGCACAGTGCCTTCCGTCCAGTAATTACTTAAGAAATCCTTTTTAGGGGCAGCTAGGTGGTGAAGTGGATAGAGCACTGGCCCTGGGGTCAGGAATACCTGAGTTCAAATCCGACCTCAAACACTTAATAATTACCTAGCTGTGTGGCCTTGGGCAAGCCCCTTAACCCCATTGCCTTGCAAAACAAAAAGAAAATAAAAAATAAATCCTTTTTAATTGAAATAATTATGGTTCAACTGTGAATGAGAATCAAAATGGAATAGTGGTTAAAATAAATATTTAGCAGCAACTCATTCATGGGCAAATCCCTTAACCTCTTTGAACCTCAGTTTTCTCATCTGTAAAACTTGGGGAGGGGAATATAAATGCTATTTGAAGCACTTTGTAAATCTTAGTAGTACTATGTAAGTGTCAGCTATTACCAACAAATCTCTTGGGAAAGGAAAAAAGTTGATATATAAAGGCAGAGAATGAACATCTAGATAACCAAAGAAGATTACAAAAACAAAACAGACACATACTGCTAAATTTGGTATTAGAATGCTAAAGTTCACAGTAAGCTTCCCCTTCCCAAAAATCTAAGGGTAAGGAAATAGCTTTTATAAATTGTATCCAATACAACAACAACAGAAAACAACAACAACAAAGATAGGTTCTGTTGCTTGGGGTAGCAATTGAAAGAGAAAAGAATAATTCCATTCCTCTTTGGATTCTACTTTTTTTCCATCAAGATGAGGATTTTCAGACTGGCTGATACTGGTCATATAATTAAAACTATTACCCGCCCTTTAAGAAGGCAGCATGCCATAACTGAAAGAATAGGAAGCATGAAGTCAGTGGACCTAAATTCTAATCCCAGCTTGCTTAGTCACTTACTAGCACCATAATTTAGGATTGGTCATTGCACCTACCTGAGTTTCCATTTTGCACATATAAAATCCCATATATAAAATATTGCACATATGAGAAACATAACAAATAATTTTTGCAGACATAAAGGATAAATAAATTGGTTTTTATTTTGATTTTTTCCAGTACAGCTTCTCAAGAGTCAGTTTTATTACAGATAATATATCATGCTACACTTATAAAACAATTCACTTTAAATTTCCTCATTCATTTCTGATATCAACATATGCAATAAAAAGAGAGAAAATACTTTCATTTTATAAATAATCATGACATTTGATCCACTAAATTTATCAAACTGTCTTCATTATTTTCCTTCAGATATACTTACTTCACAATAGGTCAACTTCATGATAAAAGAGCTCCTGGCAACTGAAAGTGGACTTAATTTCTGCAAACAACAAAGTCACCCGGCAAATAGAGCAGCTGAAATATTCTAGCAATGGTATCATTAAGAGGAAATTGCTGTGCCTGCTGCTCATCAGCTTCAAACATGGAGCAACTCTTGAATGTATGAAGATTCAAAACAATCTCTTCTAATGAACATGTTCTAATAAGAGAGAAATTGCAATGTTCTGTTAACATTAAGCACAAATAGATTAGCTCTTCCTTCTTCCCTTTCTCTTTCCCATATTTACAAGGATTTGTGCTAAATCAAGCAAGGAACAAAGAATATTGCTGCATGCCATCATTCCAAACAGGCTAGAGACAGAGGCAAAAGGATGATTGCAGAAACAGGAACATAGTTTCTGGCTCAATAATTTGAAGATTAAAGTGCTTTCTAATAGGTTGAAAAATAAAGATGAGGTGATGGTGCATTTCCAAAACCCTTTTGATCATGTAAAAATGATTTAAAGATATATGTATATGTGTATATTTCCTTAAAAATTGATTTAGCTGCAATCCATGGCTTTAGTGGGCATTATTTTTCCCACAAAGAAACTTGACTCCAAAGTTACATAGACCAGGTTCAGTCATGAGGAAGCCTGACCCCCTAAAAGAGGGGAAATATATTCTTTATTTCCTTGGTTTTCTGTCTCCATCTCAGATTTTCTGAGAAAACATCTTAAATTAAAATAAGGTATGGTTCAGAGCAAAGATTAAACCAGGGGTGGCGAGGTGGTGCAGTAGATAGAGTACTGGCCCTGGAGACAGGAGTACCTGTGTTCAAATCTGGCCTCAGGCACTTAATAATTACCTAGCTGTGTGGCCTTGAGCAAACCACTGAACTCCATTTGCCTTGCAAAATAATAAAAAACTAAAAAACAAAAGATTAAACCAAAAAATTTATTAAAGGGTCCTTGTTAACACTCATCATGGACCATAATAGATATTAAGTAGAGGACAGATATTTTACAAAAGCCTCTATTATTCTTTTATGGAGTAAAGATTCCCAAGAGACTTGTGAGATTTCTGAATATATATTACAATTTATCTCAGAACTGCATTATACAAGCAACTCATGAAGTCCTGATCTTCCCAATCAAGCATGACTTAAGGTTTTTTTTAATTCTTTCAGCCAGATATTTTCTTAGAAGTGGTGATTTTCTCTGAGAACAAAATACAATTTTAAGAGGCACTTTCCACTGGGCAATTGACTCTGTAATGGTGGACTTCTCATATTCATGAAGTGGTTGACAAAGTTGGAAGAGTTTCAGTATCAGCTTGGTATCTGGAGCTCAGAGAAATAAATGAGAAGCATAAGTGGTCAATGACTTGAATTCTTGTCTCAGGTTTGCCTCAACAAAGCACATATTGATTAACATTGCCAGGTGCCCATTCTAGGTCACAAAGGCCTTTAGAGGTTTTCCCTCCCTCCTTAGTTTGCTGGAAATCCAAGAGAGTTGGATTGGATACATCCCAAAAGATTGGTAGTACACCAAGAAAAGGCGACATCATTTCTATAGCTCTTATGCTCTGTCAACAGACAGAACAAATCCTTCTGTCTTCATTTCTAACCATTTTCAACAACTTCTAGTCAGAAGATACATGAGGACAAAGCAGAAGCCAATGGAAAATACATTTGCCTTATAAAAAGTTCATGTCACAGTATATATCAGTATATATTTCTTGACATTATATGCATGTGAATCTATATATGTTATTTTCAACCATTTCAGTCATGTCTGACTTCACAACTGCCATTTGGGTTTGTTTGGGGTTTTTTTGGTTCTCCAGTTCATTTTACAGATGAGGAAACTGAAGCAAATAGGGTTCAATAACTCCCAGGGTCACAAAGCTAGTGACTGAGACCAGAATTGAACTTACAAACATGAGTACTAGGACTGATTAAAATATGAAGGATGAAAAGGTTTTCCCAAAGATGAACTTCCTGGGCAGCAATAGACCTCTGGCAGGATCATCAAACCTTCCCTCTCCAATGTTCTGAAATCTCCTGATAGATATTAATGTATATATATATATATATATATATATATATATATATATATATATATATATACTATTAATACACTATAGAAAATTCTTCCTCCAACACTTACTAGCTATATCTAGCTGTAAATAATAAGCAATTGTATAGCACTTGAAATGTTTCAGGTAGTATGCTAAGTGTTTTTTTATAAAAATTATCTCATCTGATCCTCACAACAAGTATGAGATAGGCACTATTATTCCATTTTTACGGTATGGTTCATATCAAAGATTATACCAAAAGATTATTTAAGGATCCTTGTTAACACTCATCATGGACCATAATAGACACTAAGTAGAGGACAGATATTTTACAAAAGACTCTATTAGCCCCATTTATTCTTTTATGAAGTAAAGCTGTAGAATCTGGAACAAGGAAAAATTAAATGACTTGTCTAGAATCACACAGCTAGTAAATGACTGAGATTATAAATCACTCATTTTTTCTTCTGTGCTAGAGAATTGACCTTGTTCTGCAGAAGTTTAGTTTAAGACCCATCTCTGATATAAATTCTCTTAATCTCTCAATGCCTAAAGTAACTTTCTAAGACTATGAGACTATAGAAAAGTTATTACTTTTTTGTCTGCATACATAGAGCTTCCTCACCAACTACCCTGTTAAAGTCACAGGTTTTTGTGGGATTTATATTATAATTTATAACTATATATGTCTATAAATCAGTAATCTAAAATAGTACTTTAAATTCCTTTTATTGGATATTAGGCATATTTTAATTATTCCAAGACTAATATTTTAGGTTACAGAAATAATTTTCTTTATCTGTCATAGAAATGCTCTCGTTTCCTCTAACATGATTTAACTATCCTAAACATAGCACTCTTTTTGAAATTATTGCTCTTCCAAAAAAGGAGGTAGGATAATGTTAAAAAAAAAAGCAATAAAATGTGTGAAAAACAGAAGACTGGGTTTTGAAATGTAGACCATCTGATCTGTATGACCTTGAGCATGTCACTTAATTTCTTTCCATCCTTGTCTGTATAATGGAGATAATATTATATAATCTCTTCATGTGATTGTTGTGAAGAAAATATTAAGAAAGCCTTTGAGTACTTTATAATTATTTATAATTATAAATATTTTAGAATGTCAGGGAAAGGAAGCATTTCTATTGTTAGCTATGTATAGACCTTAGAATAAATGGATGCTTTTTATATACATTGCTGCTTCAGGTACTATCTCACTGAAACACATTCTTCTGGATATTATAAATTGTATAGTTATGTAGGAAGAGACTGTGTATACTCAGGCTGTCCAACCATTTGTATAATCAGAAAGATATGGGAAGGGGAGTATTCACAATAATGCAGTAGTTCCATACAAAGTATAACTGTATATGAAACATGAGCCTTATACAGAAAATTCTAGTCAAAAAATGGCTATCCAAACCAAAACACTTTTTGAATGGAAAACAAACAATTCAATCACCCAAGCACTTGGGCTCATACAACCAAATTTTAATGTGCCTCCAAATACCTATATGGTACATACATCTGCTATGAATCATCCAGGTGTTTCAGAAAATGTTGGCATTGGGTGCCAAAGAGATAAAACATCTGTATGACTGATTTTCCTTCCTTTTAATTTCTATATTTTGGTGTTATGTAGATAAAATCTAAGAGGAATTTTTCACTCTTGTAGTTTTTATTCAGTCATTTCAGGCATGTCCAACTCTCTCTGAAATTCCATTTGGGGTTTTCTTGGTAAAGATACTGGAGTGATTTGTCATTTCCTTCTCCGGTGCTTTTTACAGTTGAGAAAGTTAGGCAAAAACAGTTCAGTGACTTTTCTCCCCACAAATATATCTATTTGGAAGTGTTTGGAAGTGCTAAATCCCCTTGGTATTTTTAATTGCTCTTATATCTAACACTTATCCATACTCTCAACCAGATGAACTTGTTCATTTCAGCAATACAATAATCAAAAACAATTTTAAAAGACTTGTGATAGAAAATATCATCCATATCCAGAAAAGAAACTGTGAACTTTAAATGAAGATCAAAGCTTATTATCTTCAATTTTTGAAAGTTGTCTTATGTATTGTCATTTTTTTCTCTCTAATGTTTTCTGTCTTCCATTTGTATCTGACTGTTCTCTTACACTAAGTTCAATATCTCTCTATGTTCAGCATGGTTATAAATACAGAGCTATGTAAGAGACTGTTGAGGATCACAGAAAGGTCATTGAGTGCCTGGGAATGGCCTAATTGCCCTCTTGCCCAGGTTCACCCTTGGCCTAATCTTCTGGGTCTGCTCTCTGGATTTTCTTAACTGTTCCTCCTGTTTAGCACTCCCTGGAGCATTGTGTTTAACCCTAAACTGGTGATGGCATCATTGTGTGAGAAGTACTATCCTGAGGAAATAAATTTTACCTGCTGAGGTCCTACACCTGGGAAGCATTTGTTTTGATTTGCTAATTGAAGAACACCACATGAACTGGGGTAAACCAGGGACTAAGAGGATATTTAAGCCCTGGCGTTTGGCAAAATAAAGGAGAACTTGTCAATCTTTGTCTCCCACTTCTTCAACGTTCACCTGAGACAAGTATTAGTTATGAATAAATGATGTTAGCCTACAAGGCAAACAACAGAGCTATATCAGATTGCTTTCTGTCAGGGGGAGGGGGAGAGGGAGAAAAATTGTAAAACTCAAAACCTTGCAAAAAAAATGATTTGTAAAACCTACTGGTGTGTGTAGTTGGAAAAATAAATAAATAAATTTTTTAAAAAAAACTATCCATACTCCAGGCAGAGGTAAAGGAAGTTGTATTATTAAAGAATGATGAACTATAGGAAAAGATTCTTCTTTTAAGCCAAATATTTTAACAGGCATTCCCAATAGAAAGGAGGGGGAGAGAGGAAAGCAATCTCAATTAACTCAATATCATTTATCTTATTTATAAGGTGATCTGTTCTTTCTATATCCCAAGAAAAGTTTTTTGTAAGATCTGCAACAGAACAATATCATTAATTGTTCAAACTGTTCCTAAGAGACAGTGTCACATGGCGACCATGGGCTGATGATGGTAGGGAAAGGCAGTGAGAAGAGTATCTTTG
This sequence comes from Macrotis lagotis, assembly GCF_037893015.1. Lineage (NCBI taxonomy): Eukaryota > Metazoa > Chordata > Mammalia > Peramelemorphia > Peramelidae > Macrotis > Macrotis lagotis. The sequence goes on along the minus strand of NC_133666.1, from coordinate 427,612,083 downwards.
CACATTTCCCTCACCAAAATTCCCATCATTCATTGGATGCCATGGACTTCTTAGACTATTGGTATTAATGATATTTGTTTCTGTGTCAGTAAGCAGTTGAATATTATTGATACCACAGTTCAATACCCTAATATTATGGTTATGTATAATAAGGGTGCTAGATTTGAAGTCAAGATGTGAAGTGAAATTCAAATTCCTTTCTCTCTGTAGCATCCTGGGCAAATTATTAGATCTCTCTTCACCTTTGGTTCTTAATCGGTCAAATTGGGGTAGGACCAGCATCTACTGTTTGAGATTGTTATGAGCAATAAAATTAGATAATATATGTAAAGTGCTTTACAAACCTTCAAGCACTATGCAAATTGGGACTAGCATCATAATTGAATACCATACAGTTTATTCAATTCTAAAGTCAACTCATGAACTAACTGTAGCACCTACCTGTCTGAGACATATGAATGTTAGGGCAAAAATAGATGATGAGCTAAATATATTTTCTAATTGTTCTGTATTTGACATGAAAAATGAATACTCCTTTATACACAGAAGAAAAATAGAATTTTGCACACAAACCCACAAATTTCTATAATGTACAATTTGCATTGTATAAATCTTTTACTTTCAACATGTTAGTTTTAAAGTAGTTTAAAGTATTCTGTTTCTGTGTCTCCCCTGTTCTTTGCTATCGTTTTCCAAAGGCTATAATGACCTAATTTTCTTTTTTCATAATTTTTCTGTATTCCCTATTAATAGTATCCAATTCTCCCAAATTCATCAAATTTTTTAAAATATCTCTTGTAATAAAGATAGATAGAGAGTTACATATGTATCAGGATAAGCATGCATATATTGGACCTAAGTGGAAGCTTTTGGACCTTAATATTCAATCCCTGAAATGCTTATGAAGAAGCTAGAAATGGTAGTAAAGAGAAGATAGACAGTATAAGCAGCTGAATTGAAGCAAATATATGAATGTGTGTATATATATAACTGAGTATACATATGTTTATTTATATTTATAGATATGCTTACATGTGCACACACAAATATATATTTGGTTCAATCTTCTGCTTATCTCACCTGTCATTGTTTCCTTTAGTGTCATTTCTAACTCCTCTATAAATACTTCAGGGATAAGAATTAGGATAATGTTAGGGTCCAAGTATGTGGTTCCATTATCCCTGATGTAGAAAACACCTTGTTAAAATGATTTTGAAATTTTTTTTCACTCTTCTGTTTGTAGTCCTATTTCGATTTTCATTCTTGAAAATACTTCAAATGACTGCTTCATTCAATATCTAGCTAATCTTTCTTTAAATTGGTTATTACCCTCCTCTACTTTGCTTTATGTAATAACTTTTTTCTTAATTATCAAATATCCTTCTACATGAGATTTTTATGGATAGGTTCATTTTGTCACTTGGTGATGTCTTTGACATAAACACAAGTAAATATAATAAAAATATCATACAAGTATATAAAAAGATAAAAATGAAGTACTATGTAAGTTTCAAGAGAGTATTTCCTTAACACCTTTACAAAAGACTTCCTAAAGAAGGTAGATTTGGGCTAGGATTTTAAAAGACAAGAAATATTTCAATTCTATGAAATAGAAAGTAATAGGAGTAAATACATGATGCTGGGGAAATATAAGATATTCATAGAGTATTATTTTTAATTGAGCTTAGCTGGAACATAGAATGTAGGGAGGATATTAATAATGAATTAAATTGGAAAGGCAACCCTTTTACGACATCTTATCTAGTGCTAGTACATCTTCTAAAATTATATTTTTATATAAGATATATATGTATATGTATACATATATACATGTATTTGTTTATGCATACATGCATATAAACAAATTTAAACATTAATTCACAAATATATCTATCTATCTATATAGATAGATATAGATAGATATAGATAGATATAGATATAGATATAGATATAGATATAGACATAGACATAGATAGAGATAGAGATAGAGATAGAGATAGAGATAGAGATAGATATAGATATAGATATAGATATAGATATAGATATAGATATAGATATAGATATAGATATAGATATAGATATGTGTTGCTTCCATTTAGATAAAGGTAGGTAAGATCCTTGAAGGAAAGGATACTTCCATTTTTATTTTTATATCACCAAAACATAAGAGAGTATATCACCCAGGATATATTCTTAATAAATGACTACTTGTTGAGTATTTGGCTTCATATTGTAGAAAGCTTTGACTTCCAGGCTAAGGAATTGACTTTTACTTAGCAGACAAGAGAGAATGTGGAAAAAAATTTGAGTGTAGGAATGATGTGAATGAATTTATATATTATTAATTGTGAAAATTAATTGTGAAGACTAAAGGAAAGAGAAAGTAATAGTTTCTAGGAGAGTATGGCAGTATGCCAGTGATGATATATATATATATATATATATATATATATATATATATATATATGTGTGTGTGTATACACTCCAGTATACAGAACATTAAATATATAGTTCAGAGTTCAGTATACATGTGAAAGATAACTCACATTTATATAATACTTTAAAGTTTGAGATATATTACAAAAAGTAGGATGAATGCAACATGACAAATGTTGAGATATAGATAAGGAAAAGAGAAAAATTAAAAATCACATCAAAATTTTGAATAAAATAAACTTGGTAATGCCAATGAGAGAAAAAATAGAAGGCACTGTATGTAGAAAGTAAATATGGTGTACCAGCAATAGCACAAATTCTTCAGTAGGCAAATAATTGGGTTTGAAATCTAATCTCTGATATTTATTAGCTGTGTTCTCCCTGGGCAGTCACTTCCTTTTTTCTGATCTTTAGTTTCCTCATTTGTAAAATGGAGAAAGTAGAAATACTTTTGGTTTTTTCTTTAAAAATTTCTAAGGGAATCATGTGAATTAATAAATATAACAACTTTATACAACTAATTTTGCTGTATCTGTAAACTATTATTAAGTAAATTCAGGAAAAATAGATTTGGGGGAAAGATAAACACAGTTTGGGATATACTGAATGTTCTAATAGTGCCAGGAGGAAAAAAAATAAAATGGATTGTAAATGGGTGAAGATACAATCTAGAACCTGACAGAAATGTTTTTCAATTTTTATGTAGGGTAGATCCCTGATGGTGAAATAGAAGCAGCTACCCACCTAAACTCTTACAACATTTCCCTCTAAGCAACTTTAAAATAAGGTGCCACATTGAATTCTGGAATAGTAAACCAACAAAAGGTTGGGATAAGATATTTTTCTGGCCCAAGATAATTTAAGAGATCAGTACATGGAAGCAATAGTAGTAGTGAACCATGAAGGTTGTTGTGACAGTGGAATAAATAGCTTCAGGAACTCTCAGAGTGGGTAAAGGGGATTGGGCAATTAGTTAGAATGATTACAAGAGACTGCTGGCATTGAGCTTAGAATCCTGTTGCATTTCCCATACACAGTTCTGGGTCACCATTCAAGGGCCAAGAGGAAAGCTACCACTTATGTCTGTAGAAGAGCAGGAGTCCTTCCTCAGTAAAAACTAAAGTGTAGGCCTATAGAGCAATGAACACACCTCTCCTTGGAACCCACCAACTTGAAAGCACTGAAAAACTTATAGACAACAGAACTAGCTCTGAAAACAGAATGCAAAAAATGTCTATAGTTTAAGATAATATCCTTCATTCTAGGAGTATTGCTCAAATTTAAAATAAAGTTAAAAGTCAAGAAATTTGGGGGTGGAAGAGAAATGAAGAAATAACAAAAAAGGACCTGCCCAAGAAAAGCTACTTTGGTGACAGGAAAAAATCAAGAAACAAACTCAGAAGAAGACAATTTGAAAATATTTAAATGCAAAGATTAAAAAAAAATAAAATTCATCATAAACTTAATAAGAAAGTCTTGGAAGAGCTAAAGAAATGGATGAGAGTAGCAAAGCGAAACTTTGAAATAAATTTAAGAAATTATATAAATGATGCAAGAAAATTATGAAAAGAGAAAAGCTTGGTAAAAGAGACACAAAAATTACTGAAGAAAATAAAACCTTAAAATTCAGAGTAGACCAATTGGGAAAAAACAGGCACAAAAGTTCATTGAAGAAAAGAATTCCTTAAAATTATAATTGGACAAGTGGAAGCTAATGATTCCATAAGAAATCAAGAAACAACAAAATTTAACAGAATTAAAAAATAAAATAAATTTGAAATATCTCATTGGAAAACTAACTGACCCAAAAGTAGATACTGGAGTGATAATTTAAGAATCATTGACCCACCTGAAATGTATAATAATAAAAAAAAACAAAGCTGAGACATCATATTTCAATATATGAAGGACAAATAATCTTATATATTAGAAGCAGAAAGTAAAAATAGAAATGAAAAAAACCCACAAATCAACTCCTGAAAGAGATCTCAAAATGAATTATAACAGTTAAATTATAGCAGTTAAGGATTATAACAAGGAAATTCCAGAACTCCCAGGCCAAGGAGAAAACATTTCAAGCAGAAAGGGAAGAAAAAAATGCAAATGATGTGGAACCATATAGCTCCATAAGATTTAGCAGCTTTCATATTATAGGAGTGGGAGACTTGGAATATGATATTCCAAGGCAAAGGATTGCAACCAAGTAATATCTTTCAGGGAACATGTTTTTAATTTATTCATTTTTTTATTTTCATCCATTTGTACATGCATATTTCCAAGTTACAAAATTTCTCTCCTCCCTTCCTTCCCAACCCCCCTCCTCTGTAGGGAAAAGTCAGGTTAGCATTTTACATATATATATTTTGTTAAACATATTTGCAAATTAGTAATTTTTGGTAAGAGGAATTAGGATTAAGGAAAATATATACATGAGATACTTTTTAGAAAGTATTCGTCAGATTTGGTAGGGGTATTTTTTTTCTATGTGTTTTGTTTTTCTTTCTCTGGTTGGGGATAATGTAGTCCATAACCAGTCTAATACAGTTGTCCTAACTCTCTGGACTGTCAAAAGGAGTTGCTTCCATCAAGGTTGTTCATCTCATAATGTTGTTGATGAGTACATTGTTCTGTTAACGCTACTCCCTTCGCTCAACATCAGATCCGGTAAGTCATTTCATGCTTCTCTAGAGCCCAACCATTTACAGTTTCTTATAAAACAATAATATTCCATAGTATTCATGTACCATAACTTGTTTAGCCATTCCCCAATTGATGGGAATCCCCTCAATTTCCAATTCTTTGTCACTACAAAAAGAGCTGCTATGAGTATTTTGGAACATGTAGGACTTTTCTCTATTTTTACAGTTTCTTCTAGATATAGTCTTAGAATTGAAATTGCTGGATCAAAGGGTATGAACAGTTTTATTGCTCTTTGGGCATGGTTCCATATTGCTCTCCAGAAAGGTTGGATCCATTCACAATTCCACCAGCAATGCATCAATGTCCCAATCTTCCCACAACCTCTCCAACATTGATCATCTTCCCTTTTTTTATCTGGGTTAATCTAATAGGTGTGAGATGAGACCTTATTGTTGTTTTAACTTGCATCTTTCTAATCAATAGTGATTTGGAACATCTTTTTCATATGATTATATATAACTTTAATTTCTTCATTTGAGAACTGTCTGTTCACATCCTTTGACCATTTATTAATTGGAGAATGACTTGTGACCTTATAAATTTGATGCAATTCTCTATATATTTAGAAATGAGACCTTTATCAGAACTCCTGATTGTGAAGATTATTTCCCAGCTTTCTGCTTTTCTTCAAATTTTGAAAGCATTGATTTTATTAGTGCAAAACGTTTTTAATTCCTTCAGGGAAAATTAAAACACTTATTAGGAGTAATTTTGACCAATTATTTGCCAATAAATCTAACAATCTAAGTAAACTGTATAAATATTTACAAAAATTCAGATTGCTGAGATTAAGATCAGAGGAAATAGAGCACTGAAATCACCCTACTTTAGAAATAAGCCTTCAATGAATTTCTTAAGAAAAATTGCCAGAAATAAATGAATTTACAAGTGAATTCTACCAAATACTTAAAGAGCAATTAATTCAATAATTTTTAAATCATGGAAAATAGACTAAAATGGACCCCTACCAAATTATTTGATGACTCAAATATGGTTTGCTGTCTAACACAGGACAAGCAAAAACTGAAAGAAAACTACAAACTAATTGCTCTACTGAATATTAATACAAAGAAATACATAAAATATTCACAAGAAAATTACAGCAGCATATCAGAATGCTCATATGCTATGACCAAGTATGTTTTATACCAAGAATTCAGGACCAGTTAAATATTGGGAAAACTATCAGCATAATTGAGCACAGTAAAACAATACCAAAAAAATAAGATTATCTCAATAGATACAGATAAAATTTTTGACAAAAATTTGACAAAAAGCATTCCTTCCTCTCAAAAACTATAGAAAGCATAGGAATATTTGTATTTTTTAGGGTTTTGCAAGGAAAATGGGGTTAAGTGGCTTGCCCAAGGCCACACAGCTAGGTAATTATTAAATGTCTGAGGTCAGATGTGAACTCGGGTACTCCAGGGCTGGTGCTCTATCCACTGCGCCACCTAGCTGCCCCTAAGCATAAGAACATTTGGAGATGTCTTTTTTAAAAAGTATTATCTATCAAAAACCATCAGCAAACAATATTTGCAATTATTGTAGTTCATCCTTCATTTTCAAAGAGGATCAATGACATCACAGGTCAATAATTTGACTTGTATGTGAATTAGATTCAATAGAGGAAAGGTTGCCCAAAGTCATCAGCCTAACTATTCCTTTCAGTGTCATCAAAGTTCACTGGTAAAACAAAGACAATAGCCCAGGATGCAGTGGCATCTTGGATGTCTGACCAAGTTTTAAGCATACCACAGTACCTACTTCAGCTGATTTCATGAATTTTTAAAAATTTTATTTATTTAAAGCAATGGGGTTAAGTGATTTGCCCAAGGCCACACAAATCAGTAAGTGTCTGAGGTTGGATTTGAACTCAGGTCCTCCTGACTCCAGGGCCGGTGCTCTATCCACTGCCACCTAGACACCACTTTCACCTCCCTGTTGGGGAATCGAACCCCAGTCTCCTGCGTGACAGGCAGGGATATTCACCACTATAACTAATGAGGAGGCGATCTTCATGATTTTTGAAATAAATTTTTCTCAACTTTGCATTCTGCTGGAAGCTTCCATATGCATGGAACAGACATTCTTCTATCTAACCAAGACTTGCCAGTTACCTTCAATCTGTTTTAGCCCATTTACTGATATAGTTTTACCAAGTGTGTGGCCACTGCACATTGTTACAGCTTCTTGGGATCACAAAAAAAACCCCAAAACTAAGAATATCAAATGCGGGGCAGCTAGGTGGCACAGTGGATAGAGCACCAGTCCTGGAGTCAGGAGTACCTGAGTTCAAATCCTGACTCAGACACTTAATAATTGCCTAGTTATGTGACCTTGGGTAAGTCACTTAACCCCATGGCCTTGCCAAAAAAAAAAGAAAAAAAAGAATATCAAATGCAAGTTCATAGCAGTCATCTCAGATTCACCTTCATGCTTTTACTCAGACTGCTCTCTTTTAGAAAGAACCTAGGTCCTTTCTACCTACAATGAATTAAAAATACACTACTGAACTTTGTAGGTTTTAATGGTAATTTAGGCTATGTGCATTTTATGCCATGAGAGAACTTAAACATTGAATGAAATATTATAATATTGTATCACATTGGAAATGAACTTTCAAAAAAGTTATTTGAATTAAGAAAAGGATATGCAAATTCATTTAAGTAATCACCAACACCTTCTATAGTCAAATATAAATTATTTTTTAGATTGTTCATATCACAAAAACCTTCTACTGGCAAAAATAATTCAGATTTTGTTGTAATTTTTCCTGCTTAGATTTGATAAATAGATAATCTAGCCTTATTACACATTTGGAGGCTATACAGGAATACAGAAAGCAACATCAAGTAATGTCAGGAATGATATCTAATACAGATAAACCAAAAGCTTTCCCAATTAGATCAGTGTAAGGTAAGGGTGTCCATTATCACTGCTATTATTAATTATTTTACTAAAAATGCTAGACATAGCGATGACAAAAAAAAATTCAGGGATTGAAAACAAAAAACTAACATGTTTTGCAAACAATATGATTGTATACTTAGAAAAACCTAGAAGGGTCAGTTAGGTGGCATAGTGGATAAAGCACTGGCCTTGGAGTCAGAAATACCTGGGTTCAAATCCCGTCTCAGACACTTAATAATTACCTAGCTGTATGGCCTTGGGCAAGCCACTTAACCCCATTTGCCTTGCAAAAACCTAAAAAAAAAAAAAAAAAAGAAAAGAAAAACCTAGAAAATCAACTTTAAAAAACTAATTGAAATAATGAACAACTTTGGCAAAATTGCAGGATATAAAATAAACCAATTCAAGTCATCAATATCTCTATGCATTAACATCAAAGTCCCACAAGAAGAACTAGAAAGGCAAATTCCACTTAACATAGCTGCAAATAATATAAAATACTTGGGAATCTACCTGCCAAGATCATTCTGAGAACTATGAACACAATTATAAAACATTTTTCACAGAAATAAAGATAGATCAAAATAGAGAAATTTTAATTGCTTAATCAAGTGAACATAATAAAAATGATAATTCTACCTAAATTAGTCTATATATTCAGTGCTTTACCAATCAAATCACCCCAAAATGTATTTAATAGAATTAGAGGAAAAAAGTTATCTAGAAGAGCAAAGGGTCAAAAATATCCAAGGAATCAATTGAAAAAAATGTGAAGGAAGGCAGTCTAGCATTTGAAATTTCAAGCAATAATACAAAATATCAATCATTAAAACAATTTTCCTTGGCTAAGAAAGAAAATGGTGGATCACTGAAATAGATTAAAAACTCAAGACACAATAGTAAATGATCATAGTAATCTAATGTGTGATAAACCCAAAGATCCTAGCTTTTAAGACAGAACACATCATCTGACAAAAATTGCTAGGAACCCTAGAAAGCAATTTAGCAGAAACTAGTTAGAGGTCAACATTTCATACTATACACCAAGTTAAGTTCAGAATGGATACATAACTTAGACATAAAGAATGATATCATAAGCAAATTAGGTTAGCACAGAAAATTGTACCTATCAGATCTTTGGATAATGCATGAATTTAAGATCAATAAGAGAAAGAGAGGACCACAGGAAATACAACAGATAATTTGGATTACATTAAATTACAAAGGTTTTACACAAGTAAAACTGATATATTGAAGATTAGAAGGAAATTTTACAGCAAGTTTTTTTCTGATAAAGATCTCATTTCTCCAATAAATATGGAATATATCATCCCCTAACTGATAACCACGGGATATGAACTGGTAATTTTTAGAAAAAGAAATCAAAGCTATCTACAGTCACATAAAAAGATGTTCTAAAAATGAAAGAAAAATATAAATTAATACAACTCACACCTACCATATAGTTTAACATGACAAAAACTAAAAATGGCTAATTCTGGAGAAATGGAAAAATAGGTATGCTGTTGCTTTGTTGGTGAAGTTGTGATCTAGTTCAACCATTCTGGAAAATAATTTAGAGCTATGCATGAAGGCTATAAAACTACATACCTGTGGCCCAGAAATACTATTGAAAAAAGAATTGTAAATTGAGGAAATACCCATCAATTGGAGAATGGATGAACAAGTTGTTATATATGTTTATGATGGAGAGCTACCATGTTATAAGAAATGATGATCAGGATAATTTCAGAAAAACCTATGAAGATTTTATTGCAAAGTGAACTGAATAGAACCCAGAGAACATAGTCCTAAATAAAAGTCATATTGTAATGATGATTAACTATGAAAGACTCAACTACTCTGAAAAATGCAATTATTCAAAATAATTTATAATGACTTTCATTGAAAAATGCTATCTACCCCAGGGAGGAAACTAATGAAGTCTAAGTGCACATTGCAATATATTTTTTCATTTGATTTTGCTTGCTTTTTGTGAGAAAATATCAAGAAAATAATCTTTTGAATGACTTCATATATGTAATAGATATCACATAGTTTGCCTTCTCAATTGAGGAGTAAGTGAAAGGGAGGTTTAAAATCTCGAACTCAAAACTTAAAAAAATCAAAGCTAAAAATAAATAATAAAAAATTAAAAGATACCTATTTTATGAAGACTTTTTCTAAAAGTCTATGAAGAGATTGTAGTTGAAATTATGAGAATGAGAGAACTAGCTAAGAAACAGAGCATAAAGACAGAAGAGAATTTTAATAGAATGTTAGGGGATACTGACCTTAAGTTTATCTCAAAAAAGATAAAGAATGGGGGGAGACATAGAATAATCACTTAAATATGTAGAAGTTTCAGGAGAATGTGACATTTTGTTAGAAATAGTTAAATGAATTTATTAAGAGCTTACAAAGCACTAATGATACAACAGAAAAGTTAAATGGTCCTTGCCTTCAAGGAATTCTTATTCCAATTGAAGGAGGCATCACATAAGGGAGATCTCATCTGCAAAACAAATGAAAAGGTTCAGGGTACAGTAAAGGGTAATGATTCTTTGAAATGCCATTTATGTTGTCAAAAAACATATCTATTTCTAAGTTTTAGTCACTTGAAAATACAAGTGTTCTCCAAGACAATAGCTATGTGGGTTATGTTGAATCAGTGTTGGTGGTCAGAAAGCACTGCAATTCCTAGTACTCTTGGATTCTTCTTGGATTCTTCTCCACCTGAATCTGAAGAAGGGGGTGGTAAAGGTGATGACAGGGTTTTTACTTCTATGGTTCATGACTCCACCAATATCTCCTTTGGATTCCCTTCTACTTCATTATCACTGGTATAACTAGGAGAAAATTTCCAGAAGTAGATTGGGGTCAAAAATTTCAAATACTTAGGAGAAGTCTAAAGACTGTAAAGTTTTTTATATATTTAATTAAATTCTATGATGAAAAAACCTTTGGAAGGGCTTTCCGTAGATGACAAAGATGAAAAGCATTTTGCAAAGAGTTAGAAAAGAGTTTGGGGAAAGGAAGTAAAGGATTTCTTATAGGCTACTTTTTAAAGTTTGGTTGAGTGACAAAGGAAAATACAATATAGAAACTGGTGAGGTAAAAGGTTCAAAGACAGCCTTAATAAAGATCAGGGAAAAAAGACAAATACCTTTGTAGGTAGTTTGGAAGAGACAGGATGAGACTTAAAAACAAAAAAAGGGATGGACGATTCCTGGAATAAAATCTAGGAGAAGGCAAGATGAATAGAATAAAAAGCATTATAAGAGGTATTAGCTCTATAAAAAGTTGGGTACATCACTTCCTAGGATACAAGAATGAAAGAAAAGATAATGGCCAATATTTTGAGAAAAGGACATGAAGAAAATCCCATCACTTCAATGTTCTTACTGAAACATTAAAGTTATTTTATGGGCTGAAAGTAAAAGGTCATTCAAGGGTTTAAGAGAAGGGAAAAAAATAGAACATCTGAAGTGAAGAACAACATAGAGAATCAATAAGTGTGAAATAGAAAAACTGAAAGAGCAGTATTAAGGTGAGGTTTGCAGCACAGATTTATAGTGGTTAGAAATAACTTGGCTTAACTGTCTTTAGCAATACTTAGCTGCCAGAGAGCAGGCAAGGACAAATCAAATGATGAGGTTTGCTGTGTTTTGGGATGTGTGGAGCAGAAAATTCTCAGAACCATCCTTATTAAAATATTGATTTAGTAGAGCCAAATGCTAATTTAAAATCATTCACAATTTGTATCTCGAACATATGTTGAGATCATCCAAGATTCTTACCAAGATTTAACTACAATGATAACTTTGTTCAGTGATTTTATGATCAACAACAAACCAGACAAAGAGACAGGTATATATGTTCAACAAAGACATATACTACTTTTATGGAGCATAAATGTAGAATCCAAATATGAAAGATGGGATCCCAAAGATGTGTATATTTGCTAATGACATTGTGATAACTGCATTATGACCTAAAATATTGCAGGTATTATATTTATGAACACCCAAAGGAGATACGCTTATAATATAGGGAAAAAAGAAACAGAGAAGTTTTGATTATGCACTTGGATAGATTATCCATTGAATTTACCTAAATTTTGGAGAAACATTGCAGATGAGATAGACTAAAATTTGTGCCTGCAAAATTGCACAACCTTTTCAAAAAAATCCCTAACAACAATATTCTCCAAAAGACATTTTATAAACTATAATTATTAAAATTGCAGAGTATTCAAATAGCAATAGAGAAATCCATGATGGATTCAAGTAGACTTTAGCATGTCATCAACAATAACTGATGTGCAATAAATGACATAAAAGAATTCATCTAGAAAATGACATTGGCTTCCTGTACAGCAAAAGTGGGGAACATATGGGCAAGCACAATACTAGTAACAGTATAAGAAAACCTCTAGTATGTTAAATAGCCTATCTTAACTCAGGTTACATGAATTTGGTATGGTAGATAGACAGACAGACAAACAGAAAGAGAGAATAGATGGAAAGATGGATGCATGGATGGATGAATAAATGATAGAGAAGTAGATAAAAGACATAATTATATTTCAGCATAATTGACTTCATTTCCAATCTTATATGTTTTGTTACATATATATATATATATTTGCTTATTTATTTATTTACTTATTTATTTTTAATTACTCTGAGAAGAGTCTCAAAGATTTCACCAGAACATCAAAGGTACCTCTGTTGTGAAAAAGCATTAAAATGCTTGCTCTGTTGCATGGTTAAGAGTCACATAGGACAAGAATTCTGAAAGGTCCCCATGGGCACTCTTCTAGGGACTCTCCACTTGCAAAAGATAATAAACTCATTCAGATAAAAGTTTTCTACACAAGCAGATCAGGGAAATGTCATAAACATGTTTCAATTATATCTCAACAAGGTTTTTAAATGCATTCCAAATTATAGTTGGATATGGGTTTGCTTATAATATACAAGATTTATGTTTAATGTTGGTTAACAAGTAAGAATCAAAGTATGAAAATGTATGTTTTGGGTCAATATGGAATAGATATAGGAAGTGAAAAGCCAAAGGACTTTATTTATGGACCTGGTCTTTTCCATGAATTTTTCCATGAGATGGAAGAAAAACAGGTACCATAGTCTGTTTATTAAATTTGCAGATGAAATGAAGCTGGCATGGATAATAAATCTGGCATCCAAATGTCCACAAACTAGAATGGTGAGCTGATTATAATAAAATAAAATTTAGGAGGTACAAACATAAAGAATAGCATGTAGGTTCATAAATTAAACACAGGCACAGATTAGTTAAAAATGTGTGTTTATTGAGATTCAATTCAATATGAATAAATTATTATATGGAAGACAAAATATATATATATTTGGGGCTTAACTAAAACTTCTGAGAATGATGTAGCTCATAATTCCATTATATTCAAACCTTGTCAGATCACACAAAAAATACTGGATTTAGTTATTGGCACCACAACTTATAAAAGACATTGCCAATCCCTGGGAAGTGCAGCCAAGTTAGTGAAGGAATGTAAATCATGGCATACAAACAGAAGGAACTAAGGCTATTTAGCCTAAAGAAGAGAAGACATGGATGCATGACTACCAATTTAAAGCAATTGAAGGATTGTCATCATGCGGAAGAATAAAATATGATTTTCTTTGAGAGAGGATAGGACTAGGAGTACAAAAGGGAAATTACTGAGAAATTGATTTAGGCTAATTTAATGGGGGGGGACACATTTAGATGTCAGAAAGTTTAATGGGCTATTTAAAAGGTAATGAGTTCTCTATAGCTAGAGACTTCAAGAAAACATGAATTACCATTACAGTATCTGAAAAATGTTGGAAATTTCTGATTAGATATGAATTGGTTTAGGTATTCTTTGAGGTTTATAAAAATGTAGATCATCTATTATTTAACTAGGCTACAATGTATTTAAGTTATCTGGCATCTGTGCAAGAATTTGGTTTGTATTCTCCTATACTTTATGCTGTTGGAAGAGACATGGCTACTCATTTCTCTGTCACTTATGATGTGAAAGCACTTTTAAAAGCATAAAACACTATATACAACATATCAAGGTTTTACTACATAGCAGGCACACAATACTTTTTGGACAACTACTAATTAAGATATTCAGGTTCTGCCAAAGCCCTATTATGATTTTTTCATCACAGAATTGAACTAATCCTGGATTCCTGAAGACTATGCCTGTGAAGAATAAGCTCTGCCAAGTACAAGTGCTTCAAAGTTGGAAAGGTTTTAAGAGGAAGCCCAGAATTAATCTATTTATTTGTCATTTAGTATAAACTTACCAAAGCTCAGAGACTTAACAACAGAGTTTTGACAATCAGGTGGTGGTTTTATTGAGTTCAATAAATTTTGAAGACATCTACTAAGGGATGAAGTATATTTTCCTCTGAGAAGCATATTCATATCAAATACTTTTTTATCCAAGAGGTATAATATATTACTATCTTTATTACTATCAGGCTGTGCTATCCTCCAATGACCATAACCTCTAGAGTTTTAGGATTACTCTGTAGAAGAATAAATATTACTCATTTTATCAGAATAGAATTTTGTGCAACATTAAAGAAGTGGAAATTCTTTACTAAAATCCCAAACATTTTAAAAAGTATTATTGCCTGTATTATTGAAAGGAATCTTTAGCTAAATAGATAAGAAAAAAAATCTAAATTTGTGTAAATTCCAAAATAAATCCATATCTTTAGAACAAAATGAGCCAAATACCCAACATATATCATAATTTCACTCATGTATCAACAAAAAGTAAAAATGAAAACCTATAAATGGAAAATAAAAATATTTTAATTAATATTTAATGAAATAATAATATTTACATTAATTTTAATTGCATGAAGTAACATATTACAGCATATATGTATATAGGTAACCATATAATTTCTGAATATATTCATATATATATGAATATATATATATATATATATATATATATATATATATATATATTCAGATGTCTCACATCTGAATTGAATTGTTGGTACAATACCCCTGAAAAGTAGTATTCAACCTCCCACTGTTATCTTCAGTGGTGGGAAACTCAGTCTCATCCCTTTCAAAATATTCCCCTTATACTTTTGAGAAGCTCTAATTATTATTAAGATTTTTATTTATGCCAAGCAAAAAAACTATTTCCTGCTACCCCATACCCTATTCCTTTTGCTCCTTTTTCTGTCTTCCAGGGTTAAGCAAAACAAATCTAATACACCTCTTCATATGATAGTCCTTCAAATACTTGAAGACAGGTATTATCTTCAAACTTTTTTCCTTCAATGAAGGTTTTATTCTTGATGAATAAATGATCTCAAAAGGACAATAAACCAGAAGTTGAACATCCCCACCACTATCATCACCCCATTTAATCAAATGTTAGAAGTATGATTTCAGGACCATGGAGAGTTATTCAACAGCAATGGTTTGTGCTCTATTAGATTTTTTTTCTGAGTTTGATTTCCTTTAGAAGATAATAACAGTACATTAATGTGAAACCTCAAGTATTTCAAATCATTTTCCTTTAAGCAATTCCAGGTATTGATAGTATGATTAGAAGGATAAGTTTGGATTCTAAAGATCTGAGTGAAAAATATCAATTCTGACACTCCATAGTTATGTCACCTTGGACAAATCGCTCTGAGCTTCCATGTTTTTTGAAATTGTTACAGTAATACTGGTACGAGATATATTATGAAACTGTTGTGAGAGAAAAATTCTGACAGCACATAAAAGTGAATTAATACCATATTATTTTCTTAATCACTTCATCTTTTTTATGGAGTTTAGATACAAACAATCTGAAAGTAAGCTGCCATAACATTAACATTCTATTAAATAATGTTCTGGATTAATATAGAGCTAAATAAAATTAATGCTTTTTAAGTAAATAGTAATGGAATGTTAGCTTCTATAAACTTGATGAAAACATCATCAGAACAATTCCACTAGTAGGTAGGATAACAAGTGTGATATGGAACTTAGCTTGGTGGGGTTTTTTTTTTTGTTTTCACTTTCTCCCACAAGATCTTTATATCTTGAAAACTTTTCAGTAAGCATAGTTTGGAAAACTAGTACGTATTCTGACATTCATTAAGTTTTGTTCTTAAATTTTTATGCATTACTTTTTCAGGTGATTATAGGGGCACAGTACTTTTGTAATGACACACTAGTTCCAGCACAGTTTAGTCAGAAGTGACTTTTCAAAAGGCAATGGGATGTTTGATCTCTAGAGATTGATCAGTTATTTGTATTTGCCTATTTTTCACATTTCCTGTGTGAGATTCTATAATCCTTGGCACATTTTCTTAAAGATTACTTGCTAAGAATGTACTTCATCCTTTTAATTCCAACTTTAGAATAATTCCAAAATAATAGAAATGTTTCCTGAGAGAAATCTTTCATTGGACAAAATGTGTCTAAAATTCAGTTGTTATCAGGTCCGATCATTTCTTCCTAAACTATATTTCTTATTTCTCTCTCTAACCTTTGAATAATAGCCATATTGTGCCTATAGATTTAGAGGATCCAAGAATCATATCTCTAGTATGGGAAGGAGCATTGAAGGCAATATTAACCAATTCTCTGACCTATCCCTATTTTACATATGAAGAAACTAAGATCTAGGGCAGTTAAATATTTTATCCAGGATCACAAATGAGTGGTTTTGGTTAGTTATTTTCTCTATTGCTCAAGAGCTCTGGAGTTAAAGAATTCCCTGAGTTTGTATTCTAGATCTTACAATCTCTTGTTTGACTTTAAGTCAATCATTTGATTTCTGTAAGCATCAGTTTTAAGTTCTGAACCAAAGTAAAGATCTATAAGACCAGAGAATAACTCAATTGCCTTTGTGATATGGTTCTAGCTTTACCTCTAAGTGACAATAGTGATTCTTCCTGGAAGAAATTTTTCAATGTCAAATGAATGTCTAGAATATCTCTGTCTAAATAGATATTGATCATTTGTCAGTGATTAATTATTGAATGTCTATGATGATTAAAGTTTTTTGTACATAAAATAGGAATTCTTTTCTCTGTAAAATTCCAAACTAGTTTGGAAGATATTATACATAAACCATAATATACATTAAACAAAAATACTATTACAAAGTAATATAGTTTAAAATTGTCAGGGCAGCTAGGTGGCACAGTGGATAGAGCACCAGCCCTGGAATCAGGAGTACCTGAGTTCAAATCTGGCCTCAGACACTTAATGATTACCTAGCTGTGTGGCCTTGGGCAAGCCACTTAACCCCATTGCCTTGCAAAAACAAAGTTTAAAATTGTCCCAGCCAGCAGTGCAAGACAAATTTTATAGAAATTCAGAGAAGGAATAATTTCTGACTTAAGTATTAAGGAAAGATATCATGGAAGACACAGTTTTAAGATGGGTCCTAGAACCTGAATGGGATGTTGGTAAAGATAGGGGGAGGGGATGATGGTCCTGTTGAAGAAACAGCATGAGTAAAACCCTAAAAGTTGGAATATGCAAGAAGTAATGTTCAGGAAATAATGAGTAAACCAGTTTAGCTGAAATGGAAGACTTATTTAGGGGAATGTTATGTAAGATAAGACCAGAGAAATAACTGGGGCCAAATTGTGAAAACCTTTGAATATCAGAATCAGACAATTATCCTTTATCCTTTAGTAAATAGAGAACAATTGAATGAAATTGTAGGCTTGAGGCAATTTGGAGTAAAGGAAAATGGGAGAGGCAAGAAGGAAGGACAGTTTAGATCATTGCAAAAGAAGTAAGGAGGGCATGACCTAGTGTCATAAATAGTATAAATTTAAATGATAAATAGCTATACAGTAATTCAAAGTTTGTAATTACTTTCTGTACTTTAGCACATTTGAGCTTCACATTAACCTTGTGAGCTAAGTACCAAAGAAATCCTGTATTGTAGATGAGGACTCCAAATCGCTAATAGCAAGTTGTGGTTACAACTTCACCAGTCATCAATTTGCCAAAAATGACAAAAGAGCAAAGTGATAAATTTTGGAAGGTGTATGGGAAAGGTATATTGATGCACATTAGTGGAGTTACGAATTGGTCCAAGCAATTTGAAAATCAATTTGCAATTCTATTAACTATAAAATAAGAAAGGGGTGTTTGAGTCATGGAGTAGATTCAGGATGATTTTATTCCCAATAACTTTACAGAGTAACTATAGTACAAAAAGACCCTAAATTGAGCAATTTCATGTGGAAATTGAATTTAACTTTTCCACTTAAAGCAACACAAAGGTTCTCTTTCTTCTTTTAAAAAAGAAGACAGAGAATTTCTTAAAGTTAGATATTATTAAATATGTCTGGTAGATACAATATTCTTTAGCATAATTATATAGCTGTCATATATTACATAATATTGTGACTTGATGGGAAAGACTTATAAAAATGCAATTAAAATAAAGGGGTTTGATTTCAATTGTATTAGAAATTATAATTAGATAAGCATGGATTTTTTTGTCTTTCAGCACTCTCTAGTTTGGAAAGAATGATAGGACTTGAAAATATTGTACTTTTTGACTTGAAATAATTTGAACCACTTCAGCCAAAGAAAATAATATCCCCAGAGATTTTGCTCACTTTTTAAAGAAACAGAAAAGTACTTCTTTGGCATCAAAATCAGACTCAATTCATTGGTCAGAGAATCATGTTTCAATCCAGTACTAAAAAAATATATATAAAAAAAGGCTAGATGTTTTCAAACTCTGAACCTATTTGAGTCCAACAAAAAAAATTAAATTTGAGAATTTGTAATTTATAGACAGTCCACACTAAACCAATATTATGTTAATTATCTGATCAAAGTTTCAATCCCAAGTCAATACTATTTAACAAGAGTAATAAACTGTTAGTCAATAGATACTTTGTTATTGAATAGTCTTTAAGTTGTTGTTATTGCTCTCAAAGAAGATTATGACATCAGGGAAGTGATACCATGACAGGCAAGTGGCTTAGATTTAAATGAAGGAGCTCTCCACAAAGTTACCTACCTTGCTTTCTTCTCTGGAGCCAGATGTGGATCAGGGTGACTAGAGAAGACTCTGGATGCAGTGGAAGATTTTTGACCTAATCAACCTGTTGACCTGTAAAGAGAATGGGCAGTCTCCTAACTGTATCTTCTATAGTTCAATACACATTTCTCCCCTATAGAAGACTGTCTCTTTGGCAATTCTATTTTTTAAATATTGGAGAAAGAAGGAAGGGTGATAGGAAAGGAGAAAAGGAGAAGTGGAGAGGGAAAGAGATAGAGAGGAAGGAGAAATAGTGAGGGGAGAGAAAGAGTAGAGCTTGGAGAACCAGAGAAACAAAGACAAGGGGAAGAAAGGAAAAAGGAAGGAAAGGCAGAGAGACAGGGGGAGAGAGAAAGCACATCAAGCTTTTTTTTCTGATTTTACTTCTCTTAGACCAAACATAAAAGTAACTTCAGCAATTAAATTCCAGAATCTCAGAGTAGATAAGGGATCAAAAAGAATGGCCAAGGGTTGGTCAAACTGACCAAGAATTCTCTTTACAACATACCCAAGCAATGTTCATCCAGGCTTTGCTTGAAGACTTCTAGTAAAGAAAAACCTATTACCAAACAAGTCAGACTGGATTATTATCTGAAATACAGAAAAAATCATTTATTTTAAAATTCTTAAACAAAGAAGGGCCTAAAAATTAAAACAGACTCTGGTATTTTCCACAAACCTGTTTGATAACAAATAAAGTAATTAAGAACCATTTTAAGACAAACATAATTTTACTTCTATTTCCTTGGATTTCATGTTGAATTTAAAGAGGTTCATTGACAAGTGATTTACTTATGTCGGAATTTTAGCCTCAGGAGCTGAGTAAAATAAAATATAATTAAGCCAGGGTTATCATAGGCTGATGAAGAAGAAATGTTTTCCAAAACAGCTCTTCAAATGTCCCAGGGACTCTCTTAACAAAGTTTTCAAAAGGATATCCTGGTTGCATTGATTGTTGCTCATGGCAAGTCCCTGACCCTAACATATAAAAGAAGGATAAAAAAATAGCAAGTAAGAAACAAACCTTAAATACAAATCTTTCTTCAAGTCATGCCCAAAGCTATGAGAACCTATGTCCATTGTGTAGTTTTCTTTTCTTTTTTATCAATTGATCCTAATAGTTCTTTTTTTTTATTATTTTTTGCAAGGCAATGGGGTTAAGTGGCTTGCCCAAGGCCACACAGCTAGGTAATTATTAAGTGTCTGAGACCAGATTTGAACCCAGGTACCCTGACTCCAGGGCCAGTGCTTTATCCACTATGCCACCTAGCTGCCTGATCCTAATATATCAATAAAAATTGCATTGTTTCATCACGGATGCATAGGTCTTAGAGTTGGAAAGGATCACAAAAATCATCTACTCTGATCCTCCTCTATAACATCAATGACAAGATCATTCTTTGAAATCTCCAATAATAATGAATCCAATGCTTTTGAAAACAGTTTACTTTTGGATAGCACTTTATAAAATTTATTTTTCTTAAGTGAACTAAACTTAGACTCTCTGCAATATCCATGCATGAGGCCTAGTCCCATTCCTTGAGATAAGGCATTATAAACTAATCCCTCAATCAAGCTAGAACCTTTTAAGTATCCAGATTTAACAAATACATCCCCACTAAATCTCTTGACCAAGTAGCCTTATTTTCTTCAATCAGTCTTTGTGCAATATGATTTCTAGTGTCCTCATCATCCTGGTTCCTCTTCTCTGGATGCTCTCAGAACTGAACTCAATATATCAGATGTAGCATTACCAAGATACACATAGTAGAGAACTAGCATTACTTACCTCCTGAAAACTATAATTCCATGGCTGAAGTTTGAGATTGCATTAGGGGTTTTTTGTTTGTTTGCCTGCCACATTAAAATTTTTATTCACAGTAGAGTATGTGAAACATACACAGACATACCCAGCAGTTAATCTATTAGCTAGAAATTACTATGACTGCTCTATATCAGAAAGTAGTCAGAGCAGCTGTCAAAATGGATTTGGCAGTGAGACTAGAAACAGAAAGATTCATTTTCCTATGTTCAAATCCCACCACTTACCAGCTGTGTGACTTTGGACAAGTCACTTAACTCCAATTGTCTCAGTTTCCTCATCTGTAAAATGAGTTGGAGAAGGAAATGGCAAACTACTCCAGTATTTTGCCAAGAAAACTCCAACTAAGGTCATGAAGAATTGAACACAACTGAAAAATTTTTGGACAACAAAAGCTATTCGCCAGGCATTAAATTGTCTACCGATGACTCTATATTTTAACCCACATCTCACATTTTTGTTTTGTGCATGTGTTTGTTTGTTCATTTGTCTGTTGTTGTTATTTAACTCGTATGAAGGGCAAGAATTGTCAAACTTATTTTTTTATTCAAATTGATTCTTCAAGTCTTGTTGGATCATGAATTTGTCATGATACATATTAACTTACCAATATTTATTAAGTGCCTGGCCCTGTGATAAGCATTGCACTTCCTCTCCATGCTATGTGAAAATTTAAGTGAAAACATTAGACAGAAAAAGACCAAAATTTTAGTTGTGTAATCCTGGACATGTAACTTGATCTCAGTTTTCTTGATTGTCAATTGGAACACCATCTTCCTAGGGTTCTTTTGAGAATCAAATAAAATATAATTGTGAAGTAACATCTTTTTTTAAAAATCGTGTGGTTCAGTGATAAGAATTCAAGACAAAGTGAGAAAAATCTAAATATGTCTTGGCTCTCTGTAAGCTTAGGCAAGTCATTTAACTTTTGTTAACATCAGCTTCCTCACATGTAAAATAGAGTGTGTATACAGATAACTCAGATAATCAAAAAACAAAATCAAAATTGTGAGTAGTGTGGTTCTAACATTTCATTCTTGTCCAACTCTTCGTAACATCATATGGAGATTTCTTGGTAAAGATGCTAATGCTTTGCTATTTCCTTCTCCAATTCATTTTACAGATGAAGAACTAAGACAAACAGGATTAAATAATTTGTCCAGAGTCAGGCAATTAGTAAATATCTGAGGCCAGAATTTTCTCAGGAGGATGAGTGTTCCTGACTTCAGACCCAGCACTCAATCCATTGTACTACCTAGCTGCCCCTAAGTTCACTAGAGAGGTGCAAAACAGAATGTTATTGGTCTATGGTGAAAAGATTTTTATCAACTGTGGGGTCAGGAAAAGTACTATGGAGATGAGAGAATTGTAATTGGGCTTTCAAAACGAACTAGACTATGTTGAAGATCTAGGCTGCAGAGTGTATGAAGAGTAATAAGATGAAATTTTTGGAAAGTTAAGATGATAATAGATTGTGATAAACCTTGAATGCTGAAATAATTTGAACATCATTAAGAAAGCAATGCAGAGTCTTTTAAGATGGCTGTAGTGAGGAGAGGATGTTGCTGTGCTTATTAACACAATAGTAATCCCCTGCAATAAAGTCTCTACCCTCAATGTTAGCAGCTATGTAGTATAGTTAATAAAGGACTAAATTTGGGATGAGGAGGACCTGAATTCAAAATTGTCTCTGATACTCACTTAGCTATGTGATCTTGGGAAAATTAATCTCTCATATCCTCAGCTTTCTCAAATATAAAATAAAGAATACTAGAATCTACTATACAGGGTTATTATAAAACTCAACTAAGAAGATAAAGTAGTTTGCTAACATTAAAGTACTAGTTGTAGTTACAGTTTGCTGCTGTAGAAATAGTTGTTTTTGCTGTTGTTGCTATTTTTGTAATTGACCTTGAGCTCTCAGGGATCATCTAATGTTATATAGCCTCTGATAGGTCTTAACAAGCTGGAAGGAGCTCAAGACTTGGCAGTGGACTATATGTCAGTCATCAAACACTGCCCTAGCCAAGTCCCTAGAAACTAACCAAATTAGCCTTAGGATGATGGAGTTTTCAACCACAGGCATTCTTAAAACTACCTAACAAATTGTAGAGTATTATAATATCCATCAGGGAAGGAAATATTATTTACAATGGAATCATGAATCTTTTAAGTATTTAATTAATGAATTTTTTCCAGTGGACAAGCACATGGTAGATGTAAACAAGTTGCAAACCATTATAAACAAAGGATAACTTGAGTAACAGATCATCAATGAAAAGTACAAAAGTGAAAAGTGAAAAAGAAGATGAATGGTCTTACAGTGAAATTAAAATAACCAATAGTTAGCCTCTGTGCTCCACTGGGCAAAGAGAAAAAAGAAAAAGATCCCCATTAGTTTAGCTAGCTTTCAATATGGCATGAGTATTTCACATGCTAAAGCCTCCAATGGAAATAAATCATTTTTATTTTCACTGGAAGCTTACCATTACCTGTGTGTGAAGAAGAAGGAGAAGGAAATTCAAGTCCTCACTCTCCCAATTCCAACCTTTTATACACCATACCATAGTTGCCATCATTTAAATAGAGACTTTATTGGAGGGGATTACTGTTATGTTAATTATACCGGATAGATGAACAAGATTGTGTTACAAACAGCATTAATGGAGAGGAGGCCCACATCTATGAGATCATGGATCTATGAAACCACAAAATAAGCGCATTATAAATTCAATTTAAATCATAATGTACAGTTTTGTAAATTGTACAATAATAGATGAATGTATTAGTCTTGAGTTCAAATTCTAATCCTTACTAGCTATGTGACAACCAATGGGCAACTCACTTAATATCTCTGGTCTTCAGTTTTCTCATCTGGAAAATGAGATTGGATACCATCACTCCTCAGATTTTACCTAATTCAAATATAAGATCCTAAGTAACTAAACTCATTTCAGTAACTGGGTCAATATACTATTCAAATTCAATCACAATACTGAACATTTAAGATGTACTACAGAATTTCTAGACAATTTTAGAAGTGGATTTAAAAGATTAATGCATTTGGAATATTTATTGTCTCTCACTGGACAGATGCTCCAGTTACTGTTTGAACCCATTAGGAAAAAATGCTGTTGATGGTAGTCATTAAAAAGGTAATCAGTACAGTTTACTTTATTGTTATTTCCCTTGAATGAAATAAATGAAATAAGTCACTTTTACTTTCATTGGAAGTTTACCTGTGTGCGAGGAAGACAGGGAAAGGAAGACCATGAAATTGAATCAAATATAAATTATACAATATGTCCTCTCTTTAAAGGAATTGGTTAGTAATCCTTAATAATAAAACAGTTAAGTATTAAGTACTGATGTGAACATTTATGTTTTAAAATTTTTAAATTGAGATATTGATGAAAACCACTTCATGGTTCTTCATTTTCCTGTGAATAAAGGTCAAACTCCTTGAACTAACGTTCAAGGCTACCTATAATCTGTATCTAACCTACCTTTCAAGCAGTATCTCAACTGCATTTAATTTCATTTTCTGTGATCCAACCAAACTGTTCTATTCACTGCCCTCAAAATATTTTTCATAATTTCCTACCTCTGTACCTTTGCTCACATCCATATTCAAGGTTCTTACCAGTAGTATGTAAATTAAGTGGAATAAAGTAAAATCTTTAAATTTCTTTACAATAAACCTAACAAACTTTATTTTTAAAGCACTATAAATGTGAAATGTATCTCCCTTTTCCTACAGTTTGAGATTCTCTGACATTGATTTCATGAGATTTTGACATTTTAAAATTCTTTGAGAATCCATATTTTATTTTGTATTGGATATTAGGAATATCTGACAATGATTTTTTTCAGGATTAGCCTTGATAATTTCTACTAATTTTCAAAAGAGTTCAAATTAAGTGAGCTTCAAATCCATTGAATTATGTTTAACTATATCTTTTAAATAAATCACTTAACCCTTTATGACATATAGCATGGTACAAAGTCATGTTAAATATTCTAATTCCATTTGGGGTTTTGGGTAATTCAGGGGAACCTCTACTTCTCAGTATGTCAACATATTTACTAGAGTTTACCATTCCCTTCTAGTCTTCTTGATACAGGAAGTGAAAATCCCCAAAAGTATTTTTTGAGAGTAGATATTTTAGAGTCCAATGGAGATGCCCACGTCTCGTATATTCATTTGAATTTCTGACAATTTGGAGATATCCATGATTGGAAAAGGATTTATATCAATATAAATTACCTCTTTATTCCTGTCTTTAGTGTTTTAGTCTTTATATTGTCTTCTTCATGAATATGATTTTACTTCTGAGCAAAGGTTAGAAGCATTTGTATGTTCAAATGGTTTTATTTTAAGTATTATTATTATTATTATTGCTATTCACACTATTCTTCTGATTAGGAAAAGTACAATGGATAATAGAGGAACTAATAATAACACCTATTGCCAAATCCCTCTAAAATTCTTTGTTTTCTCATATTCAAAGGGACAATTTCATGTGAATTTTTTTGATTTTCAGGCATTTCCCCCCTTTTCTGTCATGCTCTCTTTTCAGGGTTCTAGATGTTAACTGAGACTGAGTTTTCTAGTACAAGTTTGAACTAGTATGCTTCTCACAATTAATCAGTCAGTGTTAATTACAGTTAGTCAGGCTTTGATCAGCTTTCTAAAAAGTTACTTACTAAATAGAATAAGAACAATTTATATAAAACTCTTTCTCTCCCAAGAATGGTCCCCTTTTACAGATTTAATTGAAACTGGAATATTCAACTTCTGAACAAACAATTTTCTATTACCATGAAGGACCCCTTTTTAAAATGAAACACTACTGAAATTCACATACTATTTCAAGTCCCAGAAGCATGGCTCATTTATTTGATTTGCCAACCACATTTTTTCTATCTTAACCTAATCGAAGAGATTTATACCTAAGACTTGGAGACAATCTTGTTTACATATCATACCCACTGATTGATTGACTGACTGATTCAATAACCCAGGACAAAGAGACATTCTCATCTGGAGGTTGTATCCTGCTCCTTATAAAGGAAACACTTCTTAACAGCTAAATCTATTCAAAATTGAAATGGGCTGCCTCAGTGAATAATAAATTCACTTGCCTTCTTCATGTTTCAGCAGAGACTAGATGCACAACTGTGAGAATACACAGCAGACTTACCTTTGGGAGGGGGCAATCTTTGTGAAATCTATGGACCCTTTTGCAGGATAATATTTTAAATGTATAAAATAAAATGAATAGGAAACAAATTATATTGAAATAGTTATCAAAATACTTAAACAAATAACAAAATGACCCCAAATTAAGAATGCCTTCTACAGAGTACAATTTAGATTAAGTGGTCTCTACTATCCCTTCAAATTATAAGATCCCATGAGTTTGTGCGTTCTATATAAATAATAAATTATTAGTAATTACTACTAAATATACACTTGTACTTTGTTATTTTCAAATCACACATAACTTCATCTTGAGTCATATAACAACATCTGCTATAAGAATAGGTATTGCCCTCATTTTGCAGCTGATAAAAACAGGTTTATGCAATTTGAACAAGGTCTCAAGCTAATTTGAAGATCTCTTAGAATTTCAAGGTAGGAAGAGATCTTAGAAATGAGCTTGTCCCACTCTTTAAATGTGCAAATAAGGAAATAAGTCCAAGAGATCTAATGCTTCCTTAAGAGCAAACAGCTATCTACTGACAGAATTGGAACTAGAATAACAGATCTCATAACCCATAAGCCAACATTAGTTTGACAATCAATCATCAATTATTTTTTTTAACACATTCTACCTGTTAGGTACTGTGCTTTACTCTGGGGAATTTTCAGGAAATTCAAATTCTATCAACGGAGACAAAAATAACATATGAACATATATAAAATAAATATGAAGACAATAAATTCCAAATAGTTAAACTTTAAGGTAGTTTGGAATTGAGGAAACTGACAAATGGCAGATGGCAGGGAATGGATCAGGAAAACCTCTATCTTGAAGGAAGAAGGGGTTCTGTAAGGCAGAAGTGAGGTGAGAGATCATTCCAGGAATGAGGACTAGTCAATGCAATGAGAGGAAGATGAGAAATGAAGTGCCGTGTGCATAAACAGAGACAAGGTCACCACCAAAGTGGTTCATCATAGATCTAGTTGTAAAATTATGTAAAGAAACAATTTTACTAGTTTTCCTGTGAGGGCACATGTACATGTGTTTGACTGTATGTGTGTGTATATATATATATATATATATATATATATATATATATATGTAAAAGAGAGTATACCAATTGGTTAAAAGTGAAGTAATACAATACATATCTTCTATAGCTTTATTTTGCTTTTTTCCTACAATACATCTTGTATTGTTTGATTAATTTAATTGTGCTTCATGTAGTAAATTAGATATTACTTTGAACACATTTCTCTTATATATAAATAAGACATCTACAGAGTTTTCCTGGTATTTCTTAATTTCTAGTTTTAAGTTCCAACCTGCATTTCTACTGGATCCCTAATCAGTAATCCTGATTTATCACTGCTGGTACTAAATCAGAAAAAAAGAGAATACAGAGATATAAGGTAATTAGGACACCCCATTCTCCTCACCTCAACCTCAAAATGACAGGACTATTACATTCCTGACTATATTATAAATTCCTTCAGGATGGGAACAATGACTAACACTATTTCTATATCCCCAAAATAA
The DNA here is from genome assembly GCF_037893015.1 of Macrotis lagotis. Classification (NCBI taxonomy): domain Eukaryota; kingdom Metazoa; phylum Chordata; class Mammalia; order Peramelemorphia; family Peramelidae; genus Macrotis; species Macrotis lagotis. The sequence goes on along the minus strand of NC_133666.1, from coordinate 427,584,386 downwards.
CTAGAAAAGATGTTAATATTTGAGGGATCCTTGATATAAGTGTTATATGCTTGTCATATATATATATACACACATATATGTATATATATATATATATATATATATATATATATATACTAACAACTAATATTATTAGCTGTTAAAAGATGAAGATCCTATGTTGAACTTAATATGTCTAAAACCAAACTCTTTATTTTCCTCCCTTAACTCATTTCTCTCCCAAACTTTCTCATTTCTGTAGAGGGTAAGTGTCTTAGGTTTATAATCATGGCATTATTTTTGACTCTTCACTCTCCATCACCTGTCTAATTAACTGCCAAATCTTGCCATTTCGATTTTCACAAAATATCTTGTATAAAACTTCTCTCCACTCACACATTTACCACCTTATTTCAGACCCTCTTTGCCTCATGTATATTCCTGCAAGAATCAACTTAGTGCTTTCCTCAGCTTAAGATCACCATTTTAGTCTATTTATACTGATGTCAGAGTTATTTTTCATAAGCACAAATTTGATTTTATGGTGCTCTATACAACCAACCCTGATGATTTCCTAATATCTCTAGAATAACAAAAAACTTCTCTGTTCAGCTTTAAAAACCATATGCAACCTGTCTCCAAACTTCTTTTCTAAGACATCCTTTACAATTCAGGTAAATTCATCTTTCCTCTAATCTTTACTCATGACATTACATCTTATATCTTCTGATGTCTTTGCATTAGCTATCTCCCATACCTGAGAAGTATTCCCTCCTTCTCTCTGCTTCCTAGAATCCTCTTCCTTTGAGATGTAGCTCAGGTACCATTTTCATGAAGTCTTTCCTGAGCCCTCCTCAGAAACCATTAGTGAACTCCCTCCCATATTACTTTGCATTCAATTACTTTGTGTTTATGTGTATGTATTAACTTTGTATGTACATTAGATATTTTTATATTATCTCAGTTTGTCCCCATTACAATGTAACCTCGTGGCTAGTAGAAATGATTTCATTGTTTGTATTTTTATCCAGTATTACACATAGGGTTGGGCTCACAGTAGATAATGCATGTATAGTTCATACTGGATGATTAATGAACCTGGAAAACAGTAAAACAAAGGTAAAGGAGTACAATGAATTTGGATTCAGAAAATTTGGGTTTGACTCCTGACTCTGCTACTTATGACTTGTGTGAACTTGAGCAAACAACTTTATATCTGTGGGATTTTGGTTTCTTTTGTGTAAATTAGTGGGTTGGGCTAAGTTATCACTAAGGAAACTTTCAGCTCTGAACTCATAACACTATAAAATAGTAACAAATAGAATTATGGGAGAAAAAATATTTAGGAAGCATGTGGTCACCAAGCCTCTATGTTTAATCTGAGAACAGTGATCCATGCTGATCACAGCAGACAGGTAAGACTGCTATTGACTAGAAAGGTCTTCTCAAAAAACATAATGGCAGGAATTCACAATCCCTTGATGACATGACAACAGCACCCTGAGAGAGGACATATGTCTATGATTACCATGCAAGAAGATAGAAGTCAACACAGTGTTGCTAATTGTCTTGCTGAGATCAATGATACTTCTGTGGTAAAAAGCATTGATGGAAAGAGTGTTTGAGTGATGTACTGTGTTCTAAGTCACACTTGAATAAAAACACTGTCAAAATTCAGTGAAACAGAAAGCTTGAGAGAAAGGAGTTGAAAGTGCCCTCATTAATAACAAAATTGAGGTTCTATGGCTGAAAGAGTCTAGTCAGTCAAGGTATCCCAAAAGAAAAAATAACCAGGAGGGAACAGAGGTTCACAGAAATCCAAATTGAATGCACAAGACTTTTGGTCTGAAATCCAGCAAAATGACCAAAGTGGAGTCTTTAAATTAAGTGCTAAGATCTCTAGAATTGATGCTCTTTAATAAGAATTTCAAAAACAATGAAAGAATATCATGTACTCGGTGTAATTTCTTGAAGGGCTCTTAGCTTAAAAGGGGGAATGATGAGAAAATAAGGCATTCATTCATTTGGACAATGGACAGCATCTCTAGAGGTTATCCTAAGGACAAGTTAATTTTATCCTCTTGTATACCCCATAATGCTTTGTCAATGCAGCAGACTCAAGTTCTGATTTTATCTGAAAAGTTTTTTCAATTATACAAGACAGTCCCAGCAATAACTAATATATGAATTGTGTGTTGGTCAAAATTGAACCTTACTGACTAGTTAAAAACAAAGAGTTCAATCCTCATCATCCATGGGCAGGTGAAAATTTCAGTTTGGACCATAAACACTGAAGAATCTCTGGTTGTTATTTTATCTTATTGCCAAATAGGGAGAGATGCTTGTAGAATTCCAAATGCCCATAGGCAAAGTGACTGAAAACAAACATAATGCTGATATTTATGATGTTTTGAAATGTTTAAATAAGATAAACTTACAGTGGCACTCAATGAGTTTGGAGAGGTCAGGACTAGTGCTGATTCCCCACAATTCTATAACTTCTAGTGGAAGGTACAGGTGCAGTCTCAGACTATCAAACTTCAGACCACAAATTTACTGCCTTATGGGCAAAATTTACGACAGAACACTGATACTCTGGCATCTCTACTAAATCAATCAAGGTCAGGGCCAGGCTTCTGGTGGGTTCCAAATCTCAATTTCATTGCAGAACTGTAGGGCCCCAAATAGGACCCTATACTTCGATACACAGAAAAAAAAATCCACCTCACTAACAATTGCTCAATCACTCTAATGCAATGCTCTAATAACTTCATTTTTCTTGAACCCCTTCAATGCTTCACAGATGTATGGTTGGCCTAAAAAATAGCTATGGAGGTTCACTTGATTGGAGCCTCAAATTCAAAAGGGTACTTTAATTCAACAAAAAACTATCACTATTCATTTATGGGGTAAAATAATTTTAATAGTCTCACCACATTTATCATACATTGTAATATGACGTGAAAGTCAAAAAATTGTCAGAATAAAATTTTTAAACAGAAAATGGTTAGAAAAAGTTTTGATAGTTTTGAAAAATACAAATTGTGCATTCTAAGGTAGCACAACTCTGACTCATCTCCCCAATATTATGTGTTATAGCCCAACAAATTCTAGATTTGGCAAGAGAACAAAATCAAAGGTATAAACATCATCGAAATGAAGATGAAACTATCCCTATTTGCAAATGATATGAAAGTTCTGTCATGAAAATCCACAAGAATCAGGAAAATCAGAATTGAATTAATAAGTACTCTAAAATTAAAGGATATAAAATAAATTCAAAATAAAACATCACCATTTTTATGCAATAGGAGGAAAAATAAAATGGGGAGAAAAGAGTAATAAATAAAATCAATATGAACAGCTCAAAACACTCTTTCAAAATAAAGGAAGACAGTAAAAGAGATAGTCATTGCTCATTGCTTGGTCAGGTCTATAATAAAAATGCTAATATTATCAAAATTAAATGTACAGATTTAGTTCTATCAATTGAATTCAGGAGAAGAAATACTTTTTTCTACAACTGAACAAAATAATAACAAAATTAATTTGGAAGAGGAAAAGGTCTAGACTCTCAAGAGAAATAATGAGAACAAATACAATGAAAAGAGTGTAGCATCAGTAGTCCTTAAATGACATCACAAAAGCAGTAGTGATCAACCTTATTTGTTACTGGTTTAAAAAAAAAACAAAATAGAAAAACAGATCAGTGGAACAGACAAAGTAAGTAAGAAAGAGAAGCAATTAAAAAGTGATCCATTATTTAGTAAATCTGAAAATATAAATGACTAGTAGAAAGATTAGCTTTTTTGACAAGAATTATGAAGATAATTGGAAAGCAGAAATTATGTTCTATAGAGTTCTATATAGAGAATAACTTCAAATTGGATATGCAACTTTAATATGAAATGCTATATCAGGCTTAAAAAGACAGAAAAAATATGGGATTAGATATATTTTTACAATTATGTCTAAGGAGGAAATTTTTAACCAAACTAGGGATATATATATAGATATCTATATATCTATATATATATACAAAAAACATCAAGATGAAATTTACAATTTTAACAGCTTGAAATTGTAAACAAATTGTGTTATAGCTGACCATAAATAAAACTAACTTTAGATGGAATTAGAGATTCTAGATTTATATCACACTCTTACAACCTGCATGACCATGAGTAAGTCACTTATTCTCCCTGGGCCTCAATTTCCTCATCTGCAATGTGGGTATTATATTAAATGGTTTCTGAGGGCCCCTCTAGTTTTCCATCTATTATCCTATGAAAAAACTTTCCATAAGTAAATTGAATCAAGACATGTTTTTTTTAGAGAAATGGTAAAATATAAAAAAATTTATATAAAATTATAGTACAGTTCTGAAAAAAATCTGATACACAAAATATATATAGATTTGACAAAAATATATTCTATAAAGGACCATCCCTTGAAGAGATAAGTGGACAAAATTCATGGATAATTTCCTGAAGATGTACAAATATAAACAACCACATGAAATCATGAAATCTTCCACATGAATAACCATGTGTGGTTCTTCACTATGTGAAGAGAAATACAAATTAAAACACATTGAGTTTTTAACCTCACTCCATGAAAATTGACAAAGATAAAAAAGGGTGTGGTTAACAAAGGATGAACTATGGAAAGACAAATTAGGTAGAGTTATGAAAAAGTCAAACTATTTTGGATTTCAAATTGGAACTGTGTAAGAAATATGATAAAGCTACCCATCCACTTTGACCTAACACCCCTAATGTTGTTCAAGATAGTCAAAATCAGAAAGTAAATGTCAAATATATAACAAAATATTCTTAGTAGCACTGTTTATGATAGCAAGCTAAAAATGTGATATATGAATATGCCAAAACATTATTATACTGTAAGAAAATGGTACAAATGAAAGGTACAGAATAACATGGGAATATTTGTATGATATGCTACAGAACAGAATAAGCAGTGTCAAAAGAACAAAAGAAAATTCTAAATAAAGGAAAATCTAATAAAGGTCCCAAGAGATAATGAAAATATATCTTTATCCCTCTTCATGATATAGAGGTGAATGACTACTAGGACAGAATATTGAATATATTGAGAGACAGTCTCTGTAACTGATTTTTTGTTTGTTTTTCATCATCATGAGTTGGTAGGTAGCTTAGGGTTAAGAGTTCATTCTAGAAGTAGTATGGATAATGATGATCATGTAATACAAAAAACTTTAGTTATATTTATATCTAACTTGTGCCTCATTAGTTTCGCATTCTTTTAATTTCAAGGATCTTCATTATAGGATATGTATCAGAGACAGTAGACCAATTGGAAGGATGGAAGGATGGAGGGTTTAAATAAGAAATATTTCATAGGCAATAAAGTTATGCTAATTTTCTGAAATCTACAAGTTCAGATGTTTAATCTCAAAAACACATGAAGAGAATTAAAAGCATATCATTGAGATAGTTAGCATCTCTGATTGATTGGAAACTGGACTTTTTCAATAGAATTGTACCTTAAGACTGCCATGACTCAGTCCAAAAGGGAAAATAAACAGAGACAAGAGAAACAGATCAAAATAAAGTATGTAGAGCTATTCTATGTGTACATATAAGAGGTTTTTACAGTTCTAGAAGTCCCTATTTATATGAACAATTTTTAATTCATCTCAGTTGACTAGGCATTTGTTCACCAAGAAATGAAAGAAAGCTGCACCAAAGATTGAGATCCCAGTGCTTTCAAGTTACCCCTAGATTCATGGCTATGGAAAGGGCAAATATAGTTTCATGATGATGATAATAATAATAATGAGACTTTTAAAGTGTCCCATGTTACTCCAGATGTCTGAGAGTCTCTTCATGAATTCCCACTGTACATAAAGTATCAACTTAACTTTCAAGACCTTCACAATGTTGAAGTCTTCTTTCTTCTTGCCTTATGATCCATAGATAACCTTAGTTTGATTTATATTTCAAACTGTACTTCTCATCATCTCCTTTCTTATCCTCATGATCCACAATGGACCATTCCTGAAACAGACTGTCCTTATTTACTACTTCCATTTCTGACTATTGAAATACCCCCATTCCTCCAAGTTCCAACTCTAATGAGAATTCTTCCATAGATCTTTGCTGGATCTTCCCAAACACTCAACTGAACCTCCCTCTTAAAATTTCTTATAGTGCTTTAGCTTGACCTCTTCCTTGCATGTAGCAAGGGTATAGGGCATGTCCTCTATATCAGATAGTAAATTCATTTGGGGGAGTGACTTTTCATGTTTCTAGCTAGCAAAATGACACACTATCTAGCAAAATGACATAGATATTAAGGTATTTAATATATTATTGAATTGAAATGACTCTTCCCCAATACCCCAAATTAGTTACTGCAACCTTTTGTTAGGATCTGGACCAGTATAAGTCTCTATGCCAGAAACAAAGAGTTCACTCAATAGTATATGTGCTATGGTTTTACATTGAAGGTATGATTGTGCAAAAGTCATTAATAGTCAAAGGCCAAATTAATAATCCTTGGTAAAAATCTTTCTATGATGATGTAAATAGTTTATAAACAATTGTCCACAAGATGTCCTATGTGGTGCCAAAATGAACTAGCTGGGTTGTGTCAATAGTATGACTTTCTGCTGCAGTCATGTGTATTGTTGCCTTCCCATCCCATCTCCTTAGTAATTAACAGCCAGAATATAAACAGCACAGTAAGAGGAAGAATAAAGAATAATGAATTTAGATTCAGGAAGACAGTTTAAAATCCTGACTTTGTCACTTACACTACATATAATCATGGACATATCAATTAATTTCTTTGAACCAAGATTTCCTCATCTACAAAATTGGGGTAATAATGATACCCATAAGCTCAATACATTTGTGAATATATAAAGAGATGATACATAGACTAGAACACTGGACCTAGAGTCAGGAAGATGAGTTCAAATCCATCCTGTGTGACATTGACAAGTCACTTAATCCTTGCCTCTATCTTTTTATCTGTAAAATGGGAATTATAATAACACCTAATTTCCAGGGTTAATGTGTCAATATTGAGACAATATTTGTAAAGTTCTTTGCAAACCTTAAAGGACTATATAAAAGATAAAAATTAATTATTTATTGATATTAATATGATGAAATGATATATAATTTTGCAATCTTCAATATATTAAATAAGTATCAGTGATTTTAGATTGAATTGTAAGTTTTTGATGACCAAGCACTTACTTTCTCTGCCACGTCCACCAAAAAAGAAAAGAAAATCTTTATAACAAACATATATATAGTCAAGCAAAAAAATTATCAAATTGGCTATATTCAAAATTATTTATCTCATTCTCTTTATTCATTCTATCACCTTTGAAAGGAAGGGGGTGACATTTTCATTACTGTATCATGTCTGATGACTGGGTTCTTCTTGCTTTCAAATTTGTTTAATTTTACCATGTTGCTAGAATATAAACTGTTCTCCTGGTTCTCACTTTATTCTGCATGCATACATAAGTCTTCCCCAGTTTCTCTGATATCATCACCTCTATCATTCCTGCCAAACAATTGTATTACAATAATAATAAACAAAGCAAAATTTAGTGTATCAAGATACAGACACTGCTCCTGAAGTCCAAAGATTTGAACTCATCATATCCCAGCTCAAATAATTGCTAGACAAGTTGCTTAGCTTCTGTGAAGTTCAATGATTGTCTCCTTGAGCCATAGCTAATGAAGGAACAAAAACTGTAAAAAAATGACAATAATACATGTTATTATATATGCATAATTCATAGGGTTGTCATGCAGAAAATATTTCATACATTAAGATCACATAGAAATATGAATTCATAATTAATACTATTATGATTATTCCTTTTTATATAGATTTTCCTTCCTCTATTATGTGTTCCTGAGTCTAATCACCTTTCTCAATTTCACAAAACATATGAAAGTTTGGTTTTGTTTTCTAAGAAGGAAAGAGGCTGGGAACGCATTTGGCATGTAGATTGTTATCACTGACAAATTCTCCAAGGATAGTGAATTTAGCCAAGATTCTCAAACCAGTCACAACAATTCTCCTTGAGACTTATGGTGTCTATAATAAGCCCTCATGTTCCTGGATGAGGCTGTCAGGTATAATGACCTAATCATGCTGCCAGTTTGGATAGCTGAGAGAAGCACATCTCTTTAATAAGCAACAAGATGGAGAATAGTTAAGGTCTGTGCATGAAACTGATTTTTAAGGAATCAGAGAAAGAGGATTAACTAGATAAGTAGGCTAAACAAGGCAAAACAGGACAATAGTTAAGTCATACAGGTAAATAAGGCAGAAAAGTCAAAGCAGGTATGGTGGGGTAGGTAGGTGGGACCAGACAGAATACCACCTAGAATACCACATCATCAATGTGAACATTTGAAAGTGTTTTTTTTTCTCTTTTGTCTTTCAAGGTTCTCTTAAAATACCACTGTGTGTAAGAAACTTTTTCCACCCTCCTTTAATGTTAATGCATTGCCTATAGGGCTATTTGCCACCTAGCATAAACACTCACACACACATACACACACACACACACACACACACATACACACAGCATGGACACCCTGTCTATGTATATTTCATATAGAGATTGAAATCTCATTTATTCATAGTTATTTGGTACTTTCTCATGCATTAGAAGTATACCATCCTGCCATTTGAGGCAAGGGATTCATTTTTGCTTGTCTCTATATCCCCAACAATGACCAGGTATGGTAGGTACTTCTTAACTAGTTGACTTTACTGAATTTTTCCCATCTGTCTTCCCTATCTGGAAATACTACACCTATAATTACTATAACTATTTTACACATGAAGAAACTTTGTCATACTTTTTCAAAGATAAGGATTTTGGTTTTGTCACTAAATTAATCCATTTAATGAGTGCCAATTAAAAATATGAGACAAGTTTCTGACCCTTTCTTTCCCTCTTCCACAAAATATCTTATCCCACCTTCTAATTTCCTCATTTTTCAATGTTCATATCAATTTAACATACCTTAAGATACCTCATTCTATTTAAACACTCAGTAAGGCAGAGTTCTGTGTTTTGAACACAAGAAGTTCCAAAAAACTAAAGTACCTTAGCTGTAGAGCAGGAAAGGAACTTCAGAGGAATTCCAGTCATGTTGTTTTCTGATTATACAGTAGCCTCACAGAGAAATATCTAGCAACTTTTTCCCACATGACAATATTGCTTCAATAATGTTACTTTTACCAATCTATTGAGTCCTATAACATTTTTTCCTGGTGGTTCTTCTCAGGTACAATATTTGAAAATTCTACTGGTTAAACTGTAAATTCCATGCAAACTCACCTGCATGATTTTTATTATAGCAAAGGACAAGAACTGACTCTCTCCCTCTTCAAAAAAAGTTGATGACTTTCAAGGTATACAGAGAACCTCATTGCTCTATGGCACTCACTTAACATTGATGTTATAGTATCTGACTACATTTGCTTCAACAATTCAGACATTTATGATTTCAATGATGATAATGATGAAGATTGAAACCCTTCCACAACTCTGTAGTTGGATAGTCTTCCGATTCCAGACATGAGGATCATCCTTAAATCTATCTTTTGTGACGTGGTAGAATTTATCAGAATTTATCTTCCCATTGCAAGGTCTTTAAAAATCCATGCCTATCTACACAGATTGATGAGGCATCAAATTTATGTTATTGTAAATTCACTGCATTTATATTTTTTTTCTAGTTTTTGCAAGGCAATGGGGTTAAGTGGCTTGCCTAAGGCCATACAGCTAGGTAATTATTAACTGTCTGAGGCCAGATTTGAACTCAGGTACTCCTGACTCCAGGGCTGGTGTTCTATCCACTGCACCACCTAGCTACCCCCACTTATAGCTTTTTAAAAAAGTTTTATGTATTCTATAATTTTCAATAATACACTTGTATGCAATACAGTTCCAAGTTTTTTACATTGGCTTTTGTTCACATCTTCTCCTTTTGCAGTATACAATCATAAAATTATGGAAAATGCCAATGATAAATGAAGTGAAACTATCAAATTGACCAAATACATCTCATTTCTATTCAAATTTTGAAACAGCTGACAGTTTAAGTTTGATATTAGAACATGAATAAACCAAAGAATAGTCCATACATGTTTTGTTTTATTTGCCTTGGGGATTAGCTTTTCTAGAACAAATGTAAAGAGCAGAACAAAGTTTGGTTAAAAATGAAGACTTCAAGTTTGTATTAAGAATCATCAAAGTCTGACAAAACACAAGAAACTTTCACATAGACTCATGCAATTGAAACTGCTATCAATAAAAAGTCTCAATTTAAACAGCTAAATTACAGTAAAAACAGATTTATTCATTCTAGTTTGGGAATTTTTTTCCTTCCAATTTCTTGCTTTTATCCTTTGGAAATGGAATCTTTGACACGGATGACACTGTCTAACAGATGTCATTATCTACTTGAGATTTTAAACACTGAAGGCATTGCAAGTCAGCTTCCTTCTTGATGTTCAAATAGTCAGTCTTCCTCCTTCTCCAATTAAATAGTATAAAGTTAAAGTTCACAAAAATCCCAAAGAATAATTTCAGGGGATTCATGAAAAAAATAATTTTCACTAACATTTTATTTCTTTGGTAATCCTATTTTTCTTATTTAATATATTTTAAAACATTATTCTGAGAAGGAAAAAATGGGCATCACAACACACAAAAATTAGTTTTTCTAAAGACTTGCATACATAATTACTATAACTATTTTACACATGAAGAAACTTGGTCATACTTTTTCAAGGACAAGGATTGTGTTTTTGTCACTAAATTAATCCATTTAATGAGTGCCAATAAAAAAATGAGACAAGTTTCTGACCCCTTTCTACCCTCTTCCACAAAATATCCTCTCCCATCTTCTTATTTCCTCATTTTTCAACAACTCATGTTCATATCAATTTAGCATGCCTTAAGATATCTCATTAGATATCTTTAAGAAAAAGAAAGTGAAATCAACTAAACAACCCTAAGGACATCACTCTCCAGTTGTGATGGAGCAATGTGAACACATGCCCTAAATTATACTTAAAGAGAATGCTGGGCCTCAGGGCAATTTTGATGTTATTTAGCCATTCAGGCACATATGACTCTTCATGATCCTACTTGGGATTTTCTTGGCAAAAATACTGAAGTGATTTGGCATTTTGTTCTCCAGTTAATTTTGCAGATGAGGAAACTGAGGTAAAACAGCTTTAAGTGCCCAGGATCACAAAGCTAGTAAATATCTGAGGTCAGATTTGAATTCAGGAAGATAAGTCTTCCTGATTCCAACCAGACCTGGTATTCTATTCACTAACTGCCCAACAGGTCAATACTGGAGTCTTAGATGTATAATTGGAAAGACAAAAAAAGATCATTTAACCTGAGCCCCTTGTCTGACATATTAAAGTCCCATAGAGTTTGATATCAGTATATGAGTTCTTAACTTTTTTGTCTCATAGACCTCTATGACTTCTTTTCAAGCCTATATTCTATATTCTAAATAATATTTTAATACAAAAGGCAAAATATATGAGACAGCTAGGTGGTGCAATGGATAGAGCACTGGTCCTGGAGTCAGGAGGACCTGACTTCAAATCCAACTCAGACACTTAATACTTACTTAGCTGTGTGACCATGGGCAAGTAACACTTTGCCAAAAAAAGTAAAATGCATTAACTTGTAAGGAAATTAATTTTATTGGAATAAAGTGATCAAAATAAATAAAAAGCTAAGATAATATACTAAGAATACTTGCCATGATTATCCTCACTCTCAGAATTCTTGTATAAGTATGTGTAGAGATCAGGGTAATGTGGGTTTAATATTGGAGAGTTCATGGGACAAAGTGGTAAGATTCATGCTTCTGACTATATTTGAAGCTCTTTTCTTCCTTTTTTGGAGGCTACATCAAATTTCATCTTAGGTATAACTTTCTGCTGGGCTCCTAAAAAGAGGAATCCTAAAAATGACTTTCTTCAATGTGTCTGATTTGTGCTCAAGTCCTGATGCAGTTGTTACCATTCCAGAGACCTTCTAAATCATCTGAACTTTATGATTATTCATGAAGTCATATTCAAGTCAAAGGAAGAAGGACAAGAGAGTCTTTGTCCTTCCCCTAATATTTTCCCAAGTAATTTTCTATCAGAGACTTGAGCAAAATTGTTCTAAAGTCTGACTTGTATATCTAATTCCCAAATTTCAAACTAGCTGACTGTTTTTAGACAGACCTTATACTCAATGACTCTCCTCAACTCACAAAATATCTGCTGTGTGGCATCATTCATTTTCATTCAGAAGCTCAAAAGTATTTTATTCCTTCTCTGATTGTTGTTCAGACCTTTGGCTCTTTTATTCAACAAAAAATATCTTTTTATCTACTCATACTTTATATCTACTTCACACCTCTGATTGATTGATTCATTTGAAAAAGATCTGGGTCTTCTATGTTACCCTTTCAAACGGGTTTGATTTTCAGAAACTCCATTCTGAGTCCCACTGATAATTCTCCAAACACAAAGACAATTTTATTTGTTTTTATGTTAGATTGTATTTAAAATGAATGAGGAGATAGCAGCCTAGCTGTTCTGGATGGGCCTATACACTATCAAGGTTCTGGTCTTGGGATTTTCAAATTTAAGAATTCAATTGTATTCAAAAAGGTCCAACAAATATTCAACAAAGTTCAAGGTTTTGGGAAGAAAAAGAGCTATAACAGTTGATTCTCCATAAGTTTTGGGAAGGAGGAAAAAAAAAAGAAAGGCACAAAGTAGAGAAAGATTTACAAGAAGTAAGATAAATGCATAGGAGAGGACCAGGAAAACTATATGAAAATTTTTAAGGAAGTGGAGATCACTTTTACCTTAGAAGATCAAGGATGTTGGGTTTTTTTCCCATGAAAGTGGAGATGCCCAAGTCCCTAGTGGTTTCATTAGAACCAAATATAAACTCCTTTCATGTTTGATAGCCTTGAAATAGTGACCCCAAACTAGCTTTCCAGACATATTTTACTTCCCCTTCTGTATTCTACAATCCAATCAAACTTCATGTTGTTGTTTTCTGTTCTTCATAGATGATCCCTTTCTCCAAGCAAGTAAACAAGCATACTTGCAAACTAGTTAGGCAGGGAAACTTCTTCATTACGCTTCACTGGAGATGGGCTAGCAATTTTTTTTCTAACTATCTTTACTGTTCTCAACATCATTCATCAGTCATTCACTAAAAATCTTATTTTATTATAACTTTAATAAATGTTTCAATTTCCAGAATTTTAATTTATTACATATTAGCTACATGCTTAAATTATTACCTAATTTTTGTCTCTGCTAAAGTTCTACTCTGATGACTCAAAGAAGAAGGAGTCCCAAGGAATCTTAAAAATTAGGCAGGGAGAAGAAGTTCTAGTACTTGTAAGTTAGAAAGGCCCTGAGTATGCTTTAATGGCAGACTGGCTACCATAGTGACCATATCAAATTGTGAAATTGCTTATTATGATATAGTTATAATTTATAGAAGAAAGATATGCAATAATTAAATTAAGGATACTTAAGGAAGATCATATTTGATATTATTTTAAAGAAGCTGTTTATGAAGGATTATCAATTTACTTATATATTATGATCAGTAATTTTGGAGATTTCCATAGGTGTATTATCTCATCCATTTTATGATAGTCCTTGATAGCTTCAGTTTCAGAGAGTAAGATTTTGAAATGTGTCCAAATTCTGAGGATTCATCAAATTTGGTACATTTATTTCTAAGAAAATATGATTCTCGGGTTCTAAAGAACTAAACTAAAGAAAGTCTACTGAACAACAACATGAGCATTCTTGTATCCATCCAACAATGAAGTGGACTAGTTGTTAACTCATCTTTAGTGAAATGGAATGAAGAATGATAGTGGAGGGCTATCTGAAATGATTGTTCTTGAAAATTTTCCTATATCCTAGCCATTTTTGTGCTCTCATATCTTTATCATATACTTATTCCTATGCCTTGAATGTTCTATCTTTCCCTTTTATCTGTTGAATTTCTACTCATTCTTTAAAGATCAGTTCAAATATCATCACCTCCAGAAAGTCTTCTCTGATTAATTCCTCATTTTTTTTATTTTGAAATTCTCTAATGAATATATCATTTAATAATATGTTATAATTATCTACTTTTGTGTATTAACCTCCTCCTGGATTCTAAAGTCCATTAAAGAGAGGATTATATCATCTGTAAATCTTGTACTTCCTCTAGCAATGAAAACAGTAGATAGAGCAGTGAGGACCTGAGTTCAAATGTGTCTTCAGGCATTTAATAATTACCTAGTTGTGTGACTTTGGGCATGTCACTTAACCCCATTGCCTGGCAAAAACAAACAAACAAAAAAGATGCAGCACAAGCACCATTTCCTTTATGATACTTTCCCTCATGCATCTCTTCATCTACTAATGCCCTCCTTCAATAGCTACCTTACAATTAAGTATTTTATACTTTAATTTATTCTATAAATACTTATATATACACATCTTCCCAATAGAATTAAGGTCCTTAAAAGCAGCAATTGTCTCATTTTTGTCTCTGTAACTCAAGTTCTTAGCACAGTCCTGGGTATGTAGTAGATCCTTAATAAATGTTTCCTGTTGATTACTTGTATGCATTTATATTTATAATGCAACTTTATTGTTAATTGATAAACATATCTCAAATAAACATTTCAGATGGATGATAATAATGTAGATTGGATTGCATTTGGGAAATTGTGCACTAGTTTTCTAGTAGCTTCCAATCAAAGATGGTACTTGATTGTTCCTAAAACCTTTGTGAGTTGTCTCAACTTTGTCTGCCTTTTCATGACCATATTTGAGATTTTATTAGCAAAGATACTAGAGTAGTTTGCCATTTCCTTTTTCAAACTCATTTTATAGATGAGGAAACTGAGATAAACAGGTTTAAGTGTCTTGCCCAGGACACACAACTATTAAGTGTCTAAGACTGGATTTGAACTCGGGAAGGTGAGTCTTTCTCACTTCAGAGACAGTATTCTATTCTGTATTACCTAGCTCTTCGTGTGGGTGGTCTAACACAAATATAATCTAATACAAAAAGAATTTAAGTGCCAAATGAATGAAAAACCACTCAAGAACTTCAGTTTCTTTAAATAAAGGTTGCTGAACTGAATCTCTTTGTTTCTTCCAGTTCTAACCTACTCCTTTCCTAAATTAAAGTGGACATTAAAAGACCATAGTCTTATTTGTCATTTACAATTCAAGTAGGTAAATATTCTGTTTAAGGGATATATTGATTTGGGGTCTACTTTCCTTTTGGGAAAAAAATTGAATTGTCAGTGACTTAGAAGTTATACTTATTAAACTCTTAGAAAAAAGAGAAAATAAGTGATTATCTAAATTTGATTTTAAACCATCAGCAGCTTGACAGAGAAATATCTGTCCCCAACATAAAAGATAAATTGTTTTCTATCAAGGATTATTAAAATAACTAAGTCATCCACATTCCTTCATTCAAGTCTTATTTAGGAAGCTCCCTATTCATGAAGTTTGACAAAGTAGAAAAAAAAATAAACACTTCTTTCTCAACTCTAACCTCTGGGATAGATTCAGCTTGCCCACAGAGGCAGGTGGGGGTGCTGTGGTAGAAAGGGTGTGGAATCCAGATTCAGAAGACTTAGAAAATGTATTTCAGTTATGAGGCATTATGCAAGTCACTTAATATTTCTAAAGCTCACCTCCTCACCTGTAAAATAAAAAAATGATATTTACATCATAGCTTCTGTGAGAAATACCTTTTTAAAACCTTAAAAGACTATATTGGAATGTGTATTGTTTCTTTTTTTAACTTAAATATTTATCCAACCACATGCAATGGGAGTATTTAGGAAACATTTTTTGCAAGGTTTGGAGTTTTGAAATTTTTTCTTCCCCCCCCCTTCTTTCTCTCTCCCCTGACAGAAAACAATCTGATATAAACTCTATATTTATAATCATGCTAAACATAAATCTATATTGAACATGTGGGAGAAGAATGAGATCCAAATGGAAGACAACATTGAAGAGAAAAAAGTACCTGACAACTTTTAAACATGGAAGATAATAAGCTTTGGTCTTCATTTAAAATCTAAAACAAGTCTTTTAAAATTGTCCTTGATTATTGTACTACTGAAATGAACAAGTCCATTATGGTTGTTTATCACCCCCATGTTGTTGTTAGTGTATATAATATTCTTCTGGTTCTGATCATTTCACTCAGAATCAATTCAAGCAACTCTTTCCAGGCCTTTCTGAGGTGCAATCCATCATCATTTCTTATAGAACAATGGTGTTCCATAACAGAGATGTAATACAATTTGTTCAGTCATTCCCCAATTGAGGGGTATCCCCTCAATTTTCAATTCTTTGCCACTACAAAAAAGAGCATGAATATTTTTTTTACATGTGGGATTTTTACCTTTTTTTCATGATCTTTTCAAAATGCAGATTAAAAGGTATGCACATTTTTATTGCTCTTTGGGCATAATTCCAAATTGCTCTCCAGAAAGGTTGGATTAGTTCACAATTCCACCAACAATGCATTAGTGTCCCAGTTTTCCCACATCACCCCAACACTGATCATTTTCCTTTCTAGTCATATTGGCCAATCCATGAGGTATGAAGTGGTACCTCAGAGATCTTTTAATTTGCATAAAATGTCTACTATTTCTAGTCACTAATGTAAAATGATTTTAGAGACATCATAGTAATATCTCTGTTGGTGTGTCATCAAGGTTGAAACCACATTAGAAACCTCTTCATTTAGGTTAAATAATTGTAATTCTAAGAATTCATGTTTTTAAAACCCTGGAAATCATAGAATAATTGAAATGTTAGAACTGGAAGGGATCTCATACAACCCTCTCCTTTTAGAGATTGTGAAATGAGTTCTAATCCAAGGTAACATGGCAGAACTAGGACTAAAAATCAGCTTTCTTGATTCCTTACTGTTCTGACCTTTCCATCATACTACACAACCTGCTCTCTCACTTTCTGGGCCTTGCCACTTACACATGAGCTGTCTTGTTTCATTGAGGATGATCTACCCTGATGCGGTATTGATAATTAATGAGTATTTGACTAAAAATATCAAGTCCCAGTCAAATCATTCACTTTTCTCCTCACTCACTCCTTGTTCTATTCCATCTGTCTTATTCTTGTATCAGTATCTTCCACTCAAAAACACTTTCTACCTTCATTAGATGTGTTATCTTCCCCATTATAATGAAAACTCCTTGAGATTAGGGATATTTCATTTTCTTAATTTTGTATCCTAATTTGGTACACAAAGGCAAAGCAAATAATTAACTTATGACTTCACAAAGCTTATATTCTATGCTCTGTCCTGATCCCTGTGGTCAGTGCCTGTCACTGATCTCCTACAAGATAGCAACCACTTTCAAACAACTTGACTTGTACATTGCCTTGTATGGTTCCATTGCCATTCAGGTGTTTAGTACTTATAATAATAGTCAAAATTTTATTGTTGAATTTGAATGGATCAACACTTGGTGATGTGGACAGAGTTAAGAGGACCAGGTTCTAATCCTAAAAGACTTGTGTGATATTTGACCAGTCCCTTGACTTCTTCAAAACTTAATTTCTTCAAATGTAAATTGAAAAGGGGGCAGCTAGGTGGTGTAGTGGATAGAGCATCTGCCCTGGAGTCAGGAGTACCTGAGTTCAAATCCTGCTTCAGATACTAATTACCTACTTGTGTGGCCTTGGGCAAGCCACTTAACCCTACTGCCTTGCTAAAACAAAAAAACAAAAAAAAACCCTAAAACAGTAAATTAAAAGGATTGAACTAAGATCCCCTTCACCTTGAGTATTATGTAATTTTGTAAGGAGAACAATATAATAATTATTAACAATTTATTAAGGAAGCTGAAAGCCAAAAAAGCTATTTTTTTTTAGAATTTGGAGATTCCTACAAATATATAAAATATTCACTAAATATTTTTTGTAGAAAAGAATTAGGTAGAAAACAATTCCTTTGTGATCTCTGGAGAAGAATTTTAATTGCTAACTTGACAATTTCAAACATTTGTTATCGCATTATGGCAAGGTTTCACTATGCTTTCTGAATTTAAAGTAAAAATAAAATATTCTGAGCCTCACTTTCCTCATTTATAAAATGAGATTTGGACTAGTTGACCTCAAAGATATTTCATCTCTACTATTACATATTTTTAGCCTGTTCAGAGCTATATAACCTTAAAATAATGGATGGGGGGAGTTTCTTACATCATATAACAAAAAAAAACCCAAGTTAAATTTTCAAAGGATTTCTTTCTTTCATAAAAAATTCAGTACTTCATTTCTTGACCTACTTTTATGAGATAAGTACTCCTTTTCCTTTCAAGGAGTTAATTTCTTCCTCAAGATTTTGAACCTCTTTTTGTAAATTGGTTAACTTTCTTTTCATGATCTTCTTGGATTTTTTTTCCTAATTTTTCCTCATTTTCTCTGATTTTTAAATTCCTTTTGAAGTTTTTTTCAAGAATTCTTTTTGAAAATTGCAGGGATGTCCAGCAATTGAAAAATGACTGAACAAGTTATGGAATATAATTATGATGGAATACATCTGTGCTTTGAGAAATGTTGAGTTCAATATTAGAAAAACTTGAATAGACTTTCATGAAATAATGAAAAGTGAAATGAGGGGAACCAAGAGAACATTGTTTACAATTACAACAATATTATTCTAGGAAAGACCTTGAGTAAATAAACCATTTTGACTATTATAAATACCCAAATTAACTGCAAAGGACATATGAAGGAAGTTATTCTCTGAACTCAGAGGAAAAAGGTATATATAAAATAATTTTACATATACATGTATATATGTGCATATATACACACATATTTCTATCTAATGTAGCCATCTATAGGATGAGGAGGATAAAAAAGGAAAAATAAAGAAATTTACATGATAACATTGTTATATATCTAAAAAGAATAGTATGTTTTACATAATAGATCTGTAGTTTCATGTGCAATCATTTATTTTTATTATACTATACTATGGAAATGCTTGTTTTGTTAAATAACTTAAAAACAAATTTTTTAACTTTTTTTAAATTTAAGGCAATGATGTTAAGTGACTTGCTCATGGTCAGACAGCTAGACAATTATTAAATGTCTGAGGCCGGATTTGAACTCAAGTACTCCTGACTCTAGGGCCAATGCTCTATTCACTGTGCCACCATAGCTGCCCCCCCCAATAAAATATTTAAAAAAAATAAATACAATTACAAAAAAGATAGTCAAATATGTTCAAAGAAGACAAAAACCTATGAAATTCCTTTTCATCGTGGACAGACATTTAAATAAATTAATTTATCTATTATTTGGGGATTCTTTTTCATAAGACATTGTGTAGTTCTTCTGTTTAATTGCAACAAAAATTTCTAGTTCAAAAAAATTAATACAAGCCTGGATCTAAATAACCATACGTAACTGTTCATGTAAAATATTATGATGGCATGAACACAACAATAGTTAATTCTAGAAATACAATTCAAGCAGTTAAATTATAATATTTATTTTCTGATTTTGGCAGAATGCAATAAATCTCAATCTAAAATGCTATAGTTAAATTAAAAAAAATCAGAAAACACCTTATCTGATTGTTTAAATGTCAAAAATCTGCTGAAAATCTATTTCTTATCACTGTCTGCTAGTAGAATGCTTGCAAGTACCATTAATAATAAGTTTGAATGGGTAAGATCAAGGCTAATTTTTATAATAATTGCTATTCAGAAAGTGTACACCATTCAGTAAAAATAACTGGAATTATAGTATCCACATCACACTTTCATTTGTGCTGTACATTCTACTAAAGCACAGAACTCTCTTTAAAATCCTGGTAACTAAATATCTCATTGGAGGAATGGATTTCAAATCCATAAATAATTTCACAACATTCCAGAATAGGTCTCTTCTGTGAATTTTTTTGCAGCTTGGAATACCTCCAACTCTCATTCCATCTAATTGTCATAGTATAATAGAGAGAACATTAGACTAAAAGTCAGGACTTCTGATATTAAGTTCAAGAACACCCAATTCAAGTTTGGATTTCACATCTTTTAGCCTCGATTTCTTCTTTAAGGGGGAAGGGGACTGCTAAATTAACTGATCTCCAAAACTGTCTATTTCCAACTCCCATATGCTTATCACAAACTAAATACTATAAGTATTTTAGAATTCTAAAATTCTACATTATTCAAAATTTCATTTAAAACACTCTCAGAAAATCATCATGCAGCTGATAGGTCTTATACTTTCCTTATTCTAAAGAAAAGTATAATTGATGATGATAATACTTCTACTAATAAAAAATAATAAATCACATCTTTTTAGAATCTTTTGGTTTCCAAACTGTTTTTTTTCCCTGAACATAAGCAAGACATGTTCATGGAACAGAGAAGACTGGTTTGATGTGAAGAATGTATATTATGAGTTAATAGGAAATTAGATTTTAAGGTCAGACCAGAGTCAAACTGTGTAAGGCCTTGTACACTAGACAATTCAATTGAACTAATATTTATCTTTTAATATCATTTAAAAAAATCTTTTCCAATTACATACAAAGATGGCTTTCAACATTCATCTTTTAGTAAGGTTTTGAATTCCATATTTTTCTATCACCCTCTGTTCCTTTTCCTCTCTACATAGTAGCAAGTAATATGATATAGGTTGTATGTGTATAATTATGTCCGTTTTAGTCATGTTGTGAAAGAATAATTATAATTAAAAGGGGAAATAACCATGCAGAGAGGATCTGAATCTATCATAATTGATCATCTCATAATGTTGTTGTTAATATGTACAATGTTCTCCTGCTTCTACTCACTTCATTCTGCATCATTTCATGCAAGTCTTTCCAGCCTTTTCTGAGTCTACCCCTTGTAATATTTTATGGAGTGATAGTACTTCATCACATCCATAATCCATAATTTGCTCAACCATTCCCCAACTGATGAATATTCCCTCAATTTTCAATTGTTTGCCACTATAAAAAACTGCTATAAATATTTTTGTACACATAGGTCTTTTTCCCTTTTTTATGATCTTTTTGGGATATAGATGGAATATATTTTAATCACCAACTGGGTGCAAGTCTTTGGATACACCAAGACAAAAAACCAAGGAGTTTAAACTCAAAGGCTAAATAAAGATCATAATCACTAATTTAGACCTAAAACAGCAAACTCTTAGATATAACCTAGAACAAAATCTAGGAAATCAAAAGGATACATGGATAGACTCTAACGTATCCTAAATCATAGGTTAGCCTTTCAATGCTTTCCAGTGGTAGGAAATTCACTGCCCTACAAACCAAGTGATATTCCTGAGATAGACTAAGTTGGATTTCAGTTGTGGTTCACAGGAAAAAGACAACAATAATAACAAAAAAATCAAGGTCCATTCTTCAAGGAAACTTCCCTTCCCTTGACCCCACCAGAATTATTCCCTTCTTTGGGTAAGAACAATAACTAGTTCCCAAAAGCATTGTGTTCATGAAGACAGTAATAATAAGGGAGAAGTGGGATAGCAAACAAATAAATATCTTAAATATACATTCTTTTTAAGGGCAAGACTTTCACAAGAGTGACACTAGAGGAAAAGAGGAAAAAGTTTGTGGGTACAGTTTGTAAGGCATTCAACAATGAAGAAAACATCACTCTTATTCTAATTATTTCCTGAAGGATCATTTTCTCCTCTTTTTTTTTCTCCTCTGATTTTTCACTGCTCGGATCTTATTTCTATCAGGAATGATTTTGAAAGTCTTTAATGCCTGACTTTATTTTTTAAACACTAAATGCATCAAGAGCATAGCAAAGCTATATATTCATTAGTCTAAATTCGTTCCCAAAGACTTGTCCTCATTCAAATGAGTCAGCACATGTCATGAAATGTCAATAATTTTGACAAACTCTATAAAAAATACAAAAAAAAGTGAGAAACTTATACTGTTTCAATGCCTTGAAAAAGAATTTCCCTCTAGGCAAAACCTTATTGAATATTCCCCTCTCAAAAAATGAAGCTCCTTTTTATTTACATTAAGAATAGGGACATGGAGGCAAAAAGTTTGAGGTGAAGAAATGGGCTCTTTGCTGCAACCTAGACTACTGTGAAGTAAAGGAGGGAAACCTTTTGACCAAGAAGCAAAACAGAGCTAAATTCAAATCTCTGTGTCATCACTTATTGGCTAGATGACCTACTACAATTCAACTAAATTCCCTGAGCCCCTGTATTTTCCTCTGTAGAATAAGGATAATAATGCTTGCTCTAGCTCCTTCACAGTTTTGTTGTAAGGGAAGTACTCTCTATCTCCAATGTATTATATATATGGACAAATTGTATTGACCTATTGTTCCTCCCAGGATGGCTAGTGGAGAGAAAGGCCAGGCCTAGGAGTCACTAAGTCCTCAATTGAAAACCAGTCTCAGACACTATCTATCTGGTCATCTAACCCTGTTTGCCTCCATTCTCTCATCTGAAAAATGAGCTGGAGAAGGAAATGCCATACTACTTCAGTATTTTTGACAAGAAAATCTCAAAAGGAGTCAAGATTGGAAATGACTGAAATAACAGAACAACAAAAAAACAACATGCACAAAAAAGTAAGTTTAACAACTATAATCCATAATTCAAAAGAAAATAAATTATTTTCCTTAAGAATTACATGAATGCACACAGGACTTCTGGTCAAGATGGCAGAGAGAAGACAGGCACAGTTCTGAAGTCTCCTGATCTCTTCCCCATCTATCACATGAAACAAACTAATCCGATCCAGAAAACCCAGAAAGAAAAGCCAGGAGAAAGAACACCTACCTCAGGATTTGTCTCCCACAGCAGCCTTGGACGAATCTGGGCAGGTGAGTCTGGCCTCCAAGGGAAGATCAGCCCCGGATCAGCCAGATTAACAGCTGAATTGGAGCCGGGAGCCTGAAGGCCCGAGAGCCAGACTTGCTGGATCAGCAGTGGGGCAGGATGAAAGGGGCTTGGGTCCGCGGGGAAGCAGAGGCACTGGTGTTGGTGCTGTCCCCCTGGAGCTCCAGGACCAGGCTGGGGGAAGTGTTCTGGTGCAGGAGAGCTGCAGACACCATCCCTAGGCTCCTCGGGTCTGAGAAACTCTGAGGACACACCTCCATTGCATAGAGGCCTCTTCCCAAACAAATGCAAACTACTTCTGCCTCAGGTCCAGGTGTGTGAGCAGAAGAACCAGGCCAGCTGAGGAATGACCTCAGACCAGGGTAAAACCCACCATTGATTGAAGGCAAAAGAATTCAATAGTTCCAACTCCTGCCTTCGGGCAAAGGGAGAAGGCCTCCCAACCAAGGTCACAGACACTCCAGAGAGGGCAACCAGCACCTCCTACTGGCCAGCCAGAGAAACTGCACTCAGTAAAGCCTTTAGCGATCTCAAGCCCAGGTGAACCAGCCCCCCCCCCAACTCCAGGTCTTAGCATAATGAAGAAGGGTCAGTGGAAAGGTGGATCCATAGAAAAATTCCTGGAAGGGAAAGACCCCAACTCAGAGAGACCTGGAACCTCTGAGGAGAATACAATCTGGTCTCCAGCACAGAAAGACTTCCTTGAAGAAATAAGGAAGGAGCTTAAAAATTTGGGAGAGACAATTAATACCTTGCAACAAGAAAACAAAACCTTAGAAAGTACCATTGGACAAACACAAAAGGAGACTAAATCACTCAGATCATCAATTGGATAATTACAAAATGAGAATAATTCAGTTCCTCAAGTGAGCAAATGCAAAAAGAAATGAATTCTCTCAAAACCTCAATTGGTCAAATGGAAAGCTCTTTCAAAAGTAGAATTGACCAATTGGAAAAGGAGTTGCAAAAGGTTAATGAAGAAAACTCTCCCCAAAAAATAATGGAGTCTACAGAAACTAATGACTCCATGAGACAGCAAGAGTCAGTTAAACAAAATCAAAAAATAGAAGCAAATGTAAAATACCTCATCAACAAAACCACTGACCTCGAAAATAGAACAAGGAGGGGCAACCTGAAAATTATAGGACTTGCTGAAAACGTTGAAGAGAAAAAAAGCCTGGACTTAATATTACAGGATCTAGTGATGGAAAACTGCCCTGATATCATGGAATCAGAGGGCAAAGTAGTTACTGAATGAGTACATCGATCCCCACCAGAAAAAGATCCTAAAATGAAAACACCAAGGAATGTTGTGGCCAAACTGCAGAACTATCAGATAAAAGAGAAAATCCTGCAAGCAGCCAGAAAGAAACAATTTAAATATCAAGGAGCCACAGTAAGGATCACGCAGGACCTGGCTGCATCAACTTTAAGTGATTGAAAGGCCTAGAACGAGATATTTCGAAGAGCATGGGAGCTTGGAATGCAGCCAAGAATCTACTTTCCCACAAAGCTGAGCCTTCTCTTCCAGGGGAAAAAGATAGACATTTAACTATATGGAAGAATTCCAAAAATTTCTGATGAAAAGATCAGAGCTAAACAAAAAATTTGGACATCAAACAGGAGGTTCAAGAGACACATGAAAAGGTAAAAAAAGGGTAGGGCAGTAAAAGGGAAAAAAATGCAATCCAGTAAGTTGAAATTGGCTATATCCCAGCATGGGGGTAAAAAAAAAAAAAGATTCTCATAAACCCTGAGAAATGTAACTCTAACAGAGAGAATACACCTAGCCAGAAATGATGGATATTCATGACCTATCCATGAGACTACTATCCAATGGGATGTAACTGGCTTTAACCCCACTTGGGAGAAAGAATCTAATAACTCTTAGGAATTTGGACTCTATTCAATAGAATATACAGAACTAGAAGGGACAGACACTCAGAATTTTCTATGACTTAGATAGAAGGATCTAAAAAAAAAAAACACTACCGCCCTAAAAAGGAGGACAAGAAAGGGACTGGAGGAGGGAGGGGATTGAATGGGGTAAATCTCATTACACTAAGAGGTACCAAAAAACCTATGGTAATAGTGGGGAAGAAGGGAGCAGAGGAGAAACACCTGAATCTTCTTTTCATCAGGCTTGGCTTAAAGTCAACCTACACATATTCAGTTAACTTATAAAACATCTAACCTTTCAAGTATTAAAAGGGGAAAAGGGGAGGGGGGGACGGAGAAAGGGAAGGGGAGTGGGGGAAGTAAGGGAAAATAACAAAAGGAAGGGAAGGGAAAAGGGAAAAAGGGAAGGGGGAAAGAAAGTGAAGGGTGTGATATAGGAGGGCAAACAAACTGAAGGGGGTAGTTTTCAGAAACAAAAGACTGGGGAATATGGATGAAAGGGGGGGGGGAAAGGGGGAAAATACAAACAGAGGGAAGATAGCAAGGAGGGCAATAAAGAATTAGTAATCATAACCATGAATGTGAATGGGATGAACTCTCCCTTAAAACGTAAGCAAATAGCAGAGTGGATTAAAAACCAGAATCCTACAATATGCTGCTTACAAGAAACTCATTTGAAGCAGAGAGATACATATAGAGTAAAGGTAAAAGGTTGGAGCAAAATTTATTTTGCCTCAGCTGAAGTAAAAAAAAAGCAGGGGTAGCAATCCTTATCTCAGACAAAGCAGCAGCAAAAATACATAGCATTAAAAGAGATAAAGAAAGAATCTTTATCCTCCTAAAAGGTACCATAGACAATAAAGCCATTTCAATATTGAATATATGTGCACCCAGTGGGACAGCACCCAAATTCTTTGAGGAGAAGCTGAAAGAATTACAGGAAGACATAGACAGCAAAATTCTACTAGTGGGAGACCTCAACCTCCTGTTATCAAATCTAGATAAATCGAATCATAAAACAAGCAAAAAAGAAATTAGGGAGGTAAATAGATTGTTAGAAAAATTAGATATGGTAGACTTATGGAGGAAACTTAATGGATATAGAAAGGAATATACCTTTTTCTCTGCAGTACATGGAACCTATACAAAAATTGACCATGTACTAGGAAATAAAAACCTAATGATCAACTGCAGAAAGGCAGAAATAGTGAATACATCTTTCTCAGATCACAATGCAATAAAAGTCATATGCAATATGACTAAAATATACAGAGAACTGAGTCATATTTTTAAAACAAAAAGCCATTCCCCAACTGACAAATGATCAAAGGATATGCAAAGGCAATTTACAGATGAGGAGATCAAAGTAATCTATAGCCATATGAAAAAATGCTCTAAATCATTATAGACCCAGAACAAATTGGAAACTGAATAACCTCATTTTAAAAAATGAATGGACCAACAAACAAATTATAGAAAGAATTAACCATTTTATCCTAGATAATGATAATAATGAAACAACATACCAAAGCCTATGGGATTCATTCAAAGCAACTCTCATGGGATATATTATAGCTCTAAATGCTTATATGAATAAATTGGAGAAAGAGGAAATCAATGAACTAAACATGCAACTAAAAAAATTAGAGAAAGAACAAATCAAAAATCCCCAATTAAGTACCAAATTAGAAATTCTAAAAATTAAAGTAGAAATTAATAAAATTGAAACCAAAAAACACTATTGAATTAATAAATAAAACCAAAAGTTGGTATTATGAAAAAAACAATAAAATTGATAAACTCTGGTCAATTTGATTAAAAAAAGAAAGAGGAAAACCAAATTGCTAGTATCATAAATGAAAAAGGTGAAGTCACCACCAATGAGGAAAAAATTAAAGTAATAATTCGAAATTATTTTGGCCAACTCTATGCCAATAAATTTGATGATCTAAGCGAAATGGATTTACAAAAATAGAAGTTGTCCAGGTTAAATGAAGAAGAGATTAAATACCTAAACAACCCTATCTCAGAAAAAAAAATTCAACAAGCCATTACTGAACTCCCTAAAAAAAAATCCCCAGGGCCTGATGGATTCACAAGTGAATTCTACCAAACATTTAAGGAACAAAAATAGGGAAAGATGGAACTCTGCCTAACTCTTTCTATGAACCCCATATGGTATTGTTACCTAAACCAGGAAGAGCTAAAACAGAGAAAGAAAATTATAGATAGACCTATCTCCCTGATGAATATAGATGCAAAAATCCTAAATAAAATCTTAGCAAAACGATTACAACAAGTCATCACTAGGATAATATATTATGATCAAGTAGGATTTATTCCAGGAATGCAGGGTTGGTTCAATATTAGGAAAACTGTTAGTATACTCAATTATATCAACAACAAACCTATCAGAAATCATATGATCATATCAATAGATGCTGAAAAAGCTTTTGCAAAATACAGCATCCATTCCTATTAAAAACACTAGAGAGTGTAGGAATAAATGAACTGTTCCTTAAAATATTTAGCAGTATCTATCTGAAACCATCAACAAGCATTATATTCAATGGGGAGAGGCTAGAGGCATTCCCAATAAGATCAGGGGTGAAACAAGGGTGCCCATTACCAGCACTACTATTCAATATTGTATTAGAAATGTTAGCAGCAGCAATTAGAGAAGAAAAAGAAATTGAAGGAATTAGAATTGGGAAGGAAGAGACAAAACTCTCACTCTTTGCAGATGACATGATGGTCTATCTAGAGAATCCCAAGAAATCATCTAAAAAACTACTGGAAACAATTAGCAATTTTAGCAAAGTTGCAGGTTATAAAATAAATCCTCATAAATCCTCAAATTTTATATATGTCTAGCAAGAAACAGCAGGAAGAGCTAGAAAGAGAAATCCCATTCAAAGTAACCTCAGACAATATAAAATATTTGGGAATCTATTTGCCAAGACAGACTCAGCATCTTTTTGAAAACAATTATAAAACACTTCACACACAAATTAAATTAGATTTAAATAACTGGGCAAATATCAACTGCTCATGGATAGGTAGAGCTAATATAATAAAAATGACAATTCTACCAAAACTAAACTATCTCTTTAGTGCCCTACCAATCAAAATTCCAAAAAAATTACTTTAATGAGTTAGAAAAAAATTGTAAGCAAATTCATATGAAGAAATAAAAAGCCAATAATTGCCAGGAGCTTAATGAAAAAAAGTGCAAAAGAAGGTGGCTTAGCCCTACCTGATCTAAAATTATATTATAAAGCATCAGTCATCAAAACTTTTTGGTATTGGCTAAGAAATGGAGTGGTGGACCAGTGGAATAGACTAGGTGTAAAAGCAGGAGATGATTATAGTAATCTGCTGTTTGATAAACCCAGAGAGTATGGCCATTGGGATAAAAACTCCCTCTTTGATAAAAATTGCTGGGAAAATTGGAAGTTAGTATGGAAGAAACTTAGATTAGACCAACATCTCACACCCTTTACCAAGGTAAGATCCAAATGGTTACAGGACATAGACATAAAAAACAATACTATAAGCCAATTAGAAGATCAAGGACTAGTCTACCTGTCAGATCTATGGAAAGGGGAACACTTTATGACTAAGGAAGAGTTGGAGAATATCACCAAAAACCAATTAGATGATTTCGATTACATTAAATTAAAAAGTTTTTGAACAGATAAAACCAATGTAACCAAGATCAAAAGAAATGTAGTAAATTGGGAAGCAATCTTTACAACTAATGATTCTGACAATGGACTCATTTCTAAAATATACAGAGAACTGAGTCATATTTTTAAAACAAAAAGCCATTCCCCAATTGACAAATGGTCAAAGGATATGCAAAGGCAATTTACAGATGAGAAGATCAAAGTAATCTATAGCCATATGAAAAAATGCTCTAAATCATTGATTATTAGAAAAATGCAAATTAAAGCTTCTCTGAGGTACCACCTCACACCTCTCAGATTGGCCAGTATGACCAGGGAGGATAATGATCATTATTGGAAGGAATGTGGGAAATCTGGGACACTATTACACTGTTGGTGGAGCTGTGAACTCATCCAGCCCTTCTGGAGAACTATGCCCAAAGGACAATAAAAATGTGCATACCCGTTGACCCAGCAATAACACTACTGGGTCTATACCCTGAAGAGATGAGGAAAAAGGGTAAAAATATTACTTGTACAAAAATAT
The DNA here is from genome assembly GCF_037893015.1 of Macrotis lagotis. Classification (NCBI taxonomy): domain Eukaryota; kingdom Metazoa; phylum Chordata; class Mammalia; order Peramelemorphia; family Peramelidae; genus Macrotis; species Macrotis lagotis. Next base: position 427,555,295 of record NC_133666.1, on the reverse strand, counting down.
TTATAGCAGCCCTGTTTGTGGTGGCAAAGAATTGGAAATCCAGTAAATGTCCTTCAATTGGGGAATAGCTTAGCAAACTGTGGTATATGTATGTCATGGAACACTATTGTTCTATTAGAAGCCAGTAGGGATGGGATTTCAGGGAAACCTGGAGGGATTTGCATGAACTGATGCTGAGTGAACCAGAAAAACACCGTCCTAACTTCAACATGAGAGTGATGTTCAACCTTGAAGGACTTGCTCATTCCATCAGTGCAACAATCAGGAACAATTTTGGGCTGTCTGCAAAGGAGAGTACCATCTGTATCCAGATAAGGAGCTGTGGAGTTTGAACAAAGTGCAAGGCCTATTCCCTTTAATTTAGAAAAAAAAACAGATAGCTTATTGTCTGATCTTGTCACCTGACTTCTCTTCTCTTTAAGGATATGATTTCTCTCTCACCACTCCCAATTTGGATCAAGGTACACCATGGAAAGAAAGTAAAGACTGACAGAGTGCTTTCTGTGGGGGGGAGGGGGGAGGGAAGCAAGATTGGGGGGGGAAATGTAAAACTCAAATAATATCTTTAATAAAAATAAATTTAAATTAAAAAAAAGAATTACATGAATGTTGGGGCAGTTAGGTGGTGAAGTGGTTAGTCCACCAGCCCTGGAGTCAGGAAGACCTGAGTTCAAAGCCAGATTCACAAAACAAAACAAAACAAAACAAAACAAAGCAAAACAAAACAAAACAAAAGAAAAGAAAAGGAAAAGGAAAGAATTACATGAATGTCTAAAAAAAGTAAAAGATAAAACATGAAATAAAAGTTCTGGAATAAAGATATGGAAGGAAAGTTAAAAACATAAGAGAATATGTCAAAACTTATCCAATAATGAATTCTCTGAAAACTAGAATAGTACAAAATCAATGGTTCCATGAGATAGGAACTATATTAAAAATAAAATTGAAGACTGAAAAATAGAAATTAGTTATATAATATAAAAAACAATTGACTGGGAAAATAAATAAGGAAATTAAAGAATAATTGAATTAATAATAAACAATAACTGGAAACTAAAGAAAATTAAGAATAATTGAACTTTATGAAAACTCATGTTTTTAAAAAGCCTGGTGTCATAGACCAATGATAAACACGTTCATTTTACAAAAATATGTTAAGACTTTCCTGAAATAATGAAGAGTAAAATGAGGAGAACCAAAAAAATTTATATAAAGTAGGGGCAATTTTTTTTGAAGAATAACTATCAACTAAGTTATTCTGAGTGTTATAAATACTCATATCTACTACAAAGGATCTATGAAAGAAGGTACTATCCACCTCAGAGAAAGAGATGTTAAATAAAAGTGTATATAGTATAATTGTATATGTGTGTATATGTATACATACATATACATACATACATACATACATACATCTCTAGTTGTCCTGATCCATGTCTGTTCACTGGGGCCAGGTGGCTCTGGAGAAGAAAGTGAGTCTGGTGACTTAGTACAGCGCCCCCCTCACTAAAATCCAATTGATGTGCTTGTCATTACATCACCTTCTCTGATGTCATGGTTTTCTTCGAGGATAAAAGACAAAACATCATTTTCATCATTCATACAAGCACATATACATAAATAATACATACATGTCAGATAGTTTCCCACTCTTGTGCAGGGTGGAGAGGGATGGGGGAAGCCAGTTCAGGCTGAAAATGTAGCAAAAAAAATTGATATAAAATAAAAAAAACTTGGACAACACATTTCAAAAAGAAACAATTTAAACTGTGAAAATCTGCTAGAACCAGAGGGCAAAATGGAAATAGAAAGAATTCATTGATTATCTCTTGAAAGGGGAAAAGGGGAAAAGGGTGAGGGGAGAGGTCCAAGAATGACATAGTTAAACTCCAAAGCTCCCTTCTCAAAGATAAATCTTCAGATATTCAGAAAGATTTTCAAGTACCAAGGAACCATTCTCAGGATTATGTAATATCTGGCAAACTAATCTAGGCAAAAAGAGATTTTAGAATCTGGCATTCTAAAAGGCAAAAGAATATGTTCCCCTACAAAGCTGAGGATAATCTTACAGGGCTAACAGAACTGAGGGGGAAGTAAATTAATTTTAATGAAAGAGAGAACTTTCAAGCATTTCTGTTATCTTTTATTTTCTTCATTTCCTTATTAATTTTTTCCAACTTCATGTAATGTTAGTTTTCAACAATCATATTTTTATATTTTTCTCCCTCCCTCCCTTTCTTTCCCCTTCCCCATCAGAAAACAATGTATTATGTAGACTCTACATCTCTAGCCATGCTAAATATCATTCCATAGAATACTTTAGGAAATAAGAATCACATCCAAATGGAAGAGATAAAAATTAGAGAGCATGACATAATTCATAAGACAACTTTTTCAAAAAATTGAAGATAGTAAACTTTGGTCTGCCTTTAAACTCCACAGTTCCTTCTCTGGATGTGGATGATATTCTCCATCACAAGTCTCTTGGTATTGTCACTGATTATTATACTGTTGAAATGATAAAGTTCATCATAGTTGATCATCACCCCATGTATGTATACTGTTCTTCTGGTTCTACTCACTTCACTCAGCATTAGTTTGTGCAAGTCTTTCCATGCTATTCAGAAGTCCCATCTCTCATGATTTCTTATAGAACAATAGTGTTCCATCACATTCAAATACCGCAAACTGTTCAGCCATTCCTCAAATAATGGGCATTCCTTCAACAAAAACCTAAAAAGAGCTACTATAAATATTCTTGTACATGTAGGGGTCTTTTTTTTAGGTTTTTGTAAGGCAAATGGGGTTAAGTGACTTGCCCAAGGCCACACAGCTAGGTAATTATTAAGTGTCTGAGACTGGATTTGAACCCAGGTACTCCTGACTCCAGGGCCATTGCTTTATCCACTGTGCCACCTAGCCACCCCTCATGAAGGGTTTTTAATCCTTTCTCATTATCTCTTTGGAATACAAACCCAGTAGTGGAATTGCTGGATCAAAGTTTGTGCATAGTTTTATTGACTTTTGGGCATATTCCAGATTGCTCTCCAGAAAGACTGAATCACCAACAATGGGTTAGTATTCCAGTTTTCCCACATTCCCTCCTTTATTGAGTATCTTCTTCTTTAGTTATATTGACCAATCTGATAGGTGTGAAGTGGTATCTCAGAGTTGTTTTAATTTGCTTTTCTCTAATCAATAATTATTTAGAGCATTTTTCATATGGCTATAAATAGCTTAATTTTCTTCATCTGAGAATTGTCTTTTTATTTCCTTTTACCATTTATCAATTGGGGGAATGACATATTCTTATAAACTTGACTCATTTCTCTATATATTTCAGAAATGAGTCCTTTGTCAGAAGAAACACTAATTGTATAAATTATTTTCAGCTCATTGCATTCTTTTTTATTTTGGCTGCAAATTTTTCATTTTAATGTAATCAAAAATCTCCATTTTGTTTTTTATAATGTTTTCTATCTTTTCTTTGATCATAAACTCCTCCCATTTCCATATATCTGACAGATAAACTATTCCTTATTCTCCTAATTGACTCATGATATCACTTTTTATGTCTAAATCCTATACCAATTTCTACTCTATCTTGGTATGTAGGATGTGAGATGTTGGTCTCTGCTTAGTTTCTGCCATACTATCTTCCATTTTTTCCCAGCAATTTTTCTCAAACAGTGAGTTTTTATCTGAAAAGCTGGAATCTTTGGGTTTATCAGACAGCAGATTACTATAATCATTCATTGCTGTTTCTTTTGCACCTAATCTATTCCACTGATCTACCACTCTATTTTTAGCCAGTACCAAATAGTTTTGGTGATGATGCTTATAATAAAAGGTTTGATCTGGTATGCCTAGGTCACCTTCCTTTGCATTTTTTTCATTAATTTCCTTGATAATCTTGATTTTTTTGAAGTTCTTCCATGAGAATTTAGTTACTATTTTTTCTAGCTCAAAAAAAAGTAATTTTTTCAAAGTTTTTTTGGTATGGCACTGAATAAGCAATTTTGATTTAGCTAGAATTATCATTTTTATTATATTGACTCAGCCTACCCATGAGCAGTTGACATTTGCCCAGTTATATAGTTCTGATTTTATTTGTGTGAAAAGGGTTTTATAGATTGAGTATGCCTTGGCATGTAGACTCTCAAGTATTTTATGTTGTCTGTAATTATTTTAAATGAGATTTCTCTTTCTATCTCTTGCTGTTGTGTTTTTAGTAACATATAGAAATGCTGATGATTTATGTAAGTCATTGCAAATTTACTAAAATTGCTAATTGTTTCCAGTAGTTTTTAGATGATTTTCTAGTGTTCTCTAGATATACCATCATATTATCTGCAAGGAGTGAAAGGTTTTTTTTATTATTTTCTTATTGCTAAAGCTAACATTTCTAGTACAATACTGAATAATAGTGGTGATGACAGGCATCCTTGTTTCACTCCAATCTTATTGGAAATGTCAAGCATTTCTAATAAAAGTACCAAATCTAAGTAGGAACTATGACACACAAATATAAGAGCTAGAGAATCCTAGGAAGGTAAGCATGGTTGAACCATTGGAAGTAATTTTATGGTAGAATAACATTGTTAATAGGAGGGAAAAAACTCATGTCTCTACAGAATCTTTATATATTCTAAGGCTATTGAGGGGTTACATTTTTAAAAAGAGTTGAATTAGTTTTGTTCTGAGGGGATGGAGAACAAGGGGAGCAAGAACAGGGATAAAAAGATATTCAAGTGTATAACGAATGATAAAAGGGATGGAATTTTCTATTTCCCATATTGGGATACATAAGAAAAATATATATGAAATGGGGGGGGGATCAAGCATGAGATAACCCTCACTCTTACCTGAAATGGACAAAGGAGGCCTGAAAACAGAGTAACAGTTTGGTATAGAAGCACACTAGACTCAACAGGGAAACCAGTGAAAGGTAGGGGTAGTAAATTAAAAGGAAGGATAGTAGGGAAGAATAATCAAAAGCAAAATAAAATCCTTGGTATTTGGGAAAAGACTAAAAGGTAAAATGATCAACCATATCTCCAGAGGATCATTGATGAAACAGGTTACCTAATTCTTGACAGGCAGCGAACAGAAACTACAGAAAGAGACATACGTTTTTGGACATAGTTATTGATAGCTTCATTTTGCTCAAGTATGCTTTATTTGTGATATAATTATTTTTCTCCTTCTTTCCATTTTAAATTATGATAGAGAACAGGTGAGAGTAACCAGTAGTAGTGATATCCAAAAAGAACCATTTAAACATTTCTTAAAATGCAAAAAACAGAAAAAGGTATGGATAAGCAGGACAATTTTCCAAGTTTCCTAGAAAGTATCATGTGTATGTATAAGTAAAAAATATGAAATAGAGATTTTTATAGTCCATTTTATCTTCTATTACTTATGAGGAAATGATTTTTTTTTAAATTCAGAAAATTATTTTGACTTTTAAAAAAACTGAGAAAAGAAAGATGATTTTTTCCAAGGGAGGACCTTAGAAAATTTCATAAAGGACTAGATAGAACCTGAGTTATCCCTTGAAAGAGAAGAAGTATATAGGGAAGAGTGTAGGATAAACAACGTCACATTTAAAGTTTCAAAGATTACAAGTGCTTTTCTCATTACAATTCTGTAAAGCAAATAATGATAGTATAATTATTCCTATTTTACAAATGAGATTAATGAATTGCTCAGGATAACAATAACCACAACTGCTACAATAATAATTATAATGTTTAGTCATGTCTGACTCTTTATCACCCCAGTTAGATTTTCTTGGCAAAGATACTGGAGTGGTTTGTCATTTCCTTCTCCAGCTCATTTTATCAATGAAAAAACTTGAAGCAAACAGGGTGAAGTTATTTGCCCTGGGTCACACAGGTAGTAAGTGTCTGAAGTTGGATTTCAATTTAGGACTTCTTGACTCTATACATTGTTCCACCCAGATAATAATAATAACATCAACAATAATATCTATCATATATGCATACAGACAGAAGTTTTATGACTTGCCTAGGGTCACACAGCTAATAAGTGCCTGAGGTTGGGATTTGAATTCAAGTCTTTCTGACTCCAGGTCTGGCGCTCTATCCATAGCACTACCTACTGCCCCCCAACTATTAAGAGTTAAAGTATTACAGACATAGAAAATGGAATGAACAAAGGAATGGTAGTAGGAGATAGCAGTATAAGAGGACAAGATAATAAAACCTATTTTGGATGTAACAAAAAGTTGGGACTAGACTGTGTAAGGGCATGAATGTTAGGGTCAGAAGCACTGACTTGATCAGGAAGCACAAATGTTTGTTTAGAAGATTGACATAATCTTTTTTTTGTTTGTTTGTTTTTACAAGGCAAATGGAGTTAAGTGGCTTGCCCAAAGCCACACAGCTAGGTAATTATTAAGTGTCTGAGGTCAGATTTGAACTCAGGTACTCCTGACTCCAGGGCCAGTGCTCTATCCACTGTGCCATCTAGCTGCCCCAAAGACTGACATAATCTTAATCAGAGTTCTACTTTATATTGCCAAAAATTATTTGCATTGTTTTCTACTAAATTATAGATAATATGGTTATTGGTATGTCAGCTCCTTAGTTTTATGAACTGAATCCTTCGAAGATGGATGAGAGAAATTCTCTTCCTCTAAAATTATTTTTCTGCAAAGTGAGACACTTAGACACCAAGTTCTTCTGACAAACTGAATGTGGAGGTCTTCTCAGGGACTGAGTGATTAACCTAAAGCTTTCTTCCAGTGATAGTTAATATCTGTGGAGAAGGACCCTTGAGAACAGATACTCTTGAAGAAGGAAAATTCACAGCAAACATTATTTGTGAAAGATACTCGTGGTTTTAATATAGCAAAAATAACTGTTATTCATATATGTTCTATGTCATGCTATCATTAAGTTCTAATTATGTTTGGTGCCAAAAATGTAAAACAGAGAAATAATGCTAGAGATGCATGTGGGACTAAACTCCTTGTGCTTTATGACACACACTTTTAGGACTTGGTGTAAAGTTAGTTTCCAAGATCAATATAAATTACTATTGGAACATGCATTACATTTAGCATTTCTGTAAAAAGACTTAGAAAGATTAAAATATTTGCAATAGAATACATTCATTCAATATTTGGAAGATGGACCAGTCTTGGTCTATGTAGATTATGACATGATAAAATGGTGAGAAGCTTTCTGTGCAGAGAGCATCTAAGTAGTACAGTGATTAGCATGCTGGAACTGGAGTCAAGAAGATATGAGTCCATATATGCCCTCAGATATGTGCTAACTGTGTGAACCTGGGCAAGTCACTTAACCAATTTGCCTTATCAGTAAAATGAACTGGAGAAGGAAATAGCAAACTATTTCAAAAAATCCCCAAATGGAATTACAAAAAAGTTGGACATGATTGAAAAATGATAGCAATGGGGCAGCTAGGTGGCACAATGGCTAGAGCACTGGCTCTGGAGTCAGGAGGAGGTGAGTTCAAATCTGATCATTCATTTAATAATAATTGTGTAGCTATGTAAGCTTGGCAAGTCACTCTTAACCTCATTGTCTTAAAATAAATTTTAAAAAAAGAAAAATGGCAGCAAATATCTAGTGCAGCATTGTAGCAGAAACAAGTTAAAAACCTGACTTTGACTTTGTCATGTGACCCTGTGCAAATTATTCAATTTTCTTTTAATTCAATATCATTTCTCAAAAATAGTAATAGCAATACTTCTACTACCTATTACACAAGACTTGAATGAAAAGAAAATGAGAAATGAGCATAAAGAGATCTTGACGTGAGAATTCCCTCTAGGAAGGTAGACCACATCAATCCCCATCTCACATTTACTAGATAAATCCTAAGACTGAGATTCTTAGCTTATTGTCAAGAATGTCTTTTGCAAGATAGGGAGAACTATGTGTTTCTTCTCAAAATAATGTTTTATATGCATAAAACAAAAAGGAATCATATTGAAATATGATTATTAAAAATTTTATAAACTTCCAAGTTAAGAACCCCTTTGAAGTGACTTTCCCAGACCATACAGCTAATGTCAGAGGCAAGTTTTGAATTCAGATCTCAGAGAGATGTAGCCTAGCACTATTTATATTATATCAACCTATATCTTTCTTTTGTAAGGAAAGTGTTATTTAATTCTTAAAATTCTGTGTAAACACAGTTGCCATTATATATATATATATATATATATATATATATATATATATATATATATATATATATATATATATATATATATATGTATGTATGTATATACATACATTTGCCCTGGAAAATCATTAGCACATTGATTCTTTCACCTTTAAAAAGAAATTTTTCCATCATAGAAAGAAAAAACTCCTAGCATAGGATTTCTGGAACTAAATTCAATATTCTTTAGTTCGTTTCCTCCATCATTGTATTCAAATTGTCTGGATCAAACTAGATGAAGGGAATGTAGAAATGCTGAGCATTACCTTCATTTTCCCCTAGTTCATCTCCCTGCAATCCCAGGAGTCAGTATGAAATTCTTGGGTGTACTGATAAGATGGATTTCTGCAAACTAGGATCACTTCTTTCATCTCTCTCCCTGAGACTTGGCTATATCTTATAACTCATTCATTACAAAATGGCCTTCCTCTGTTCTTGACCCAGAAGGTGCTTTGTGGACTGTCTAAATGACCTCAGGTAATGGCTTCTGCAAAATTTCTGCCTTGCTCAAATAGCTATATAATAGCAGCTGCATTTTAGGTATCACTAAATAAAAGTAGCCTGGCAATGCTTGAACCAGGGTTGAGCTGCCCTTCCAACTCATCTCTCAGAAAGGAAATATTTTTTAATAGTTTCACTCAGGCCAGTCTCAAGTAAAATGATAATATAGTGAAGTTTATATCTTGACTGACTGCTCTGTTCTTGTCAAATGCCAATCTTTTGACAACCTTTATCTTGTTTTTCCCTTCATTAATCTATTTTTGAAGAAAACTTAGAGTTTAAAAAATTGTTTGAAAAACATAAAGGTGATGCACCTATTATAATTCTATTCTTTTTGTATCCATTCTCTAGCCCACTCCTCTTCTTCCTCTTGTCAATAAAAAATGGCCAATTTACTCTCAATTCTTTCTCAAATGTTTCCTAATACACATATATCTTCATCATACACAACTGGCCTTGGCCACCACTTTTAAAAGTACCTGGCAATCAAATGGTGCAAAAATCTGATTGATTCTTCAAAGTATTCTTTAACTCCAGTATTTCTAAGAAAAATGCTTAGGCTCTGTCCATCCAAAACAATGATACTTTAAATAAGCAAGCAAAGTACAAAGTAGAGATATTACCTTAAAAAATTAAGATCTTTAACAGGCCCCCTGCAAAAAAAATTTCTCATCAAGAAAGAAGAGTTTGAGACAAAATTTGAACTGAATCATGCAGTAATTCTGCTTTCAACTAGGAAACTAAGGAGAATAATTCTATAATGCTATACTTTGAATCAAGACCTGAGTCTGATTCTAACCTCAGACACTACCCTGGGCAAATCATTTAATTTCTGTCTGTCTCCCTTTCCTCTTCTGTAAAATGAAAATAATAATAGCACTAACCTCTCAGAGTTGATATAAGGATTGAATAAGATGTTACATTTTAAGTACTTTGCAATATATAAAGTGCTATACAAATTATAATTATCACTCAAATATTTGAATAATAATTAAATAAAAATAAATTTAAAAATTCAATTACTCAAGTATACAGTTCTCCAAGGAACTTGACTATAACTAACTGCTACAAAGTTGAATTTCATGTTCTTAATAAAACATAACATTTCTACTAGAATTCAAACAACCTATTTTTTCTCTAATACTCTCTAAGGAATAATCTTTTCAGCATACTTTTACTACTATGTATTTTTCCTGGTATGTAAACAGGAATTAATTGTTATTGAAGCGTAAAAACAATTTTCTTTGCACTTAAAATACACCTTAGAACACTATTCAGATGTGTGAATTTTGAAGAAAAGAAAAGAAAGTATATAAATTCTCCAAAAACAGAAGTTATGAAAACTCCAGTTCAACTTCAATATTTCTTGTAGAATGCTAAGGAATGGTTTAATGGAGTGAAATCAGAAACAACAAAGTTCAAAAGCAGGAGATGGAAGGAAAATAATCCTGTTTAAGAATAAGTTTTAATTTGAAACTGGAAAGGACTTCAGAGACCTTCAAATTCAAACTCCTCAGTTTCAGAAACAGGAAAACTGAAGTTTAGAGAGATGAAATAAAGTCAAAAGTGAAATAGCAATAGAGTAAGAATTAGAAAGAAGCTGCCTATTGAATAGAATGATATAAACTAAATTCTCATAAAGTGATATATTCTTTGATTAGAGTCAAAACTTCACTTTTCTTTCCTCTTTTCTTGTCAAATATATCCCTTTATTTCAATATTAATTGAAAAACCCTCTGTACAGAATAACCTTCTAAAGACTATAATGTACTTGTGTTTTTGTAGTTCAATTGTTTCAGTCATGTCCAAGTTTTCATGACTTCATTTGAAGTTTTCTTGTTAAAGATGCTAGAGTGCTATACCATATCCATTTTATAGTTGAGGATAATAAGACAAAAAGGATTAAGTGTCTTGACCAGGAGGGTCACAATTAGCAATTGCCTGATGACAGATTGGAACTCAGGTCTTTCTGACTTCAGATCCAGCAATGTGCCACCATACTCATGTTTAGATCTCCAAAATCTGGCTCAGTGCCTAGTTAGTTCATAATAAATGTTTGTAGAATGAATAAATAAATAATCTATTCCTATTTCTTTGACTTTTGTATAAGTCTTGACTCCTGAGATAATTTCAGAATTTATCATATTAATTTGTATTTAGAAAAGTACTTTCATAATTTAGATCTTTGTCCAAAGGACCATAAAACTGGGTATGCCCTTTGATCCACAATACACTACTATGTCTATATCCCAAAGAAATCTCAAAAGAAGGAAAATGACCAATTTGTACAAAAAATATTCTGAGCAGCTTTTTTTAAATGGTTCAAAATTGAAAATTTAAGGGATGCCAACCAATTGGGAAAAAGACAAAAGAAACTGTGATACATGATTGTAATGAGATATTATTGTGCTATAAAAAAAATGACAAGCAAGATGATTTCAGAAAAACCTGGGAAGACTTACATAAACTGACAAAAAGTGAATGACTTAGATATTCTCAGCAATACAGTGATCCATGATAATCCCAAAAGACTAATGATGAAGATTATTATCCATCTCCAGAGAAATAACTGATTTTGATTGATATTGATTGAATACAGAGACATACTATTTTTCCACTTTTTTCTTTGATTACTTTTTTATTTGGGGTATTTGAACAAAATGAAAAATATGAAAATGCTTTATATAATTGCATATGTGTAATCTATATCTGATTGCTTACCATATCAGGGAGGCAGAGGGCAGGGAGAGGAGAGATAGAATTTGGAACTTAAAACTAAATGCAAATGGTTTAAAATAAAGCAGAAAACTGCACATCCTATACCAAAATAAAGTCAAAATAAATACAGGATTTAAACATAAAGGGAGACACCATAGATAAATTAATAGACCAAGAAATATTCTATCTATCTGTTCTATGGAAATGGGACAAATTTGTGACTAAACAAGAAATATAGTATAAATTGCAAAATGAAAGATTTTGAATATATTAAATTAAAAAGGTTTTATACTAATAAAAATCAATACTGTCAAAATAAGAAGGAAAGCAGAAATCTGGGAAAATCTTCACAACTAAGAGTTCTGATAAAGATCTCATTTCTAAAATATGTAGAGAACTGCATCAAATTTATAAATTACAAGTCATTCCACAGTTGATAAAATGATCAAAGGATATGAATAGACAATTTTCAAATGAAGAAATTAAAGGTTTATATAATCATATGAAAAAATGCTCCTAATAATTATTGATTAGAGAAATGCAAATTAAAACAACAATGAGGTATCACCTCACACCTATCAGATTGACTAAGATGACAAAAATAGAAAATGATCAATGTTGGAGAGTTTTGTCAGAGGATTAGGACACTGATGCATTGCTGATGGAGTTGTGAAGTGATTTGATCAATCTGGAGAGCAATATGGAATTATGCTCAAAGAGCAAAAAAGCTGTTCATACCCAGAATATCCATTTTGATACAGCAATTCCAATTCTAGGCCAATACCCATTTAAAAAAATGGGGAAAATCCCAGATTTTCAAAATATTCATAGCAGCTCTTTTTTATAGTGGCAAAGAATTGGAAATTGAGGGAATGCCCTTCAAAGGGAGAATGATTAAACTAGTTATGGTAAATAAATGTTATGGAATACTATTGTTCTATAAGAAACCATAAATGGTTGTACTCTAGAGAAGCATGGAAGGAATTACAGTATCTGATACTGAACAAAGGGAACAGAACCAAGAGAACAATATACACATTAACAACAGCATTGTGAGATGATCAACCCTGATGGATACAGCTGCTCTCAGTAGTTCAGAGAATTAGGACAACCCTATTAGACTGGCTATGGACAATGCTATCCCCTTCCAGAGGAAGGAAAACAAAAGAAAAAAGATCCCTCAAAATATAAGGATCATTATTAACTTTTTTTAAATGTCTTATACATTTCTTTCACTTAATCCTAATTCCTCCTACTATAAATGGTTGACCTGTCAACATACTTAACCCAAATGTGTAAATACAATATTAACCTAACTGCTTCATTGTTGAGGGGAGGGGAGTGAGAAGGGAGGATGGAAGGAAATTTTGTAACTTAGAATTATACATAGGTATATTGATAAATGTCAAAAAAAACTTTCATAACATGTATTTAGAAAAGTAAAATATAAAAAAGCAAAATAATAATAATAATAATGCAGAAAAAATAAATTAGACAATTACTCAAATAAAAGAAATAAACTTTCATGATACTGCTTTTCTCATCAGCTTTAAATCAGCAGGCATCAAAAAAAAGAATTATTTAAGAAATTGATATTGGAAACTTCAAGGGTGGAACTAAGATGATAGCATGAAGCTAACATGCTCTGGGAGCTTTTCCCTACCTAAGATAAATGAAGCCTCTGCACTGACATTAAAGCAACAGATCTACCAAGAAAAGAGAACATCCAAAGAAGTTTTCAGTGGTAGACACCATGGAGGATCTTTGGGAAGGTTGGTCTCTTTGGGGGGGGGGCAGTAAATCCAAGTGAGGATGGAGAGGGGGAGGTCAGAGTGGGGAGCTTTAAACCACAGTGAAGTCCAGGTCCTGACAGTTTGACAATAGCCTAGATCCCAGCAGCTAGATAGCAAGCCAACAGGGAGGGACCCAACCACAAACAAAGTCTGAACCATGGGAACACTGGGGCAAAAGCCAGGACTGGGGTGGGGATAAACCACTGCATAGATAGAACCTGAACATAAAGGAGGAAATAAACCTCTGCAAAGGCAAGAACTAGACTACATAGGCAACACTTTGGACAATGAAAAACCAGGCATCAGACCCCAACCCCAGAATAAAAGCTTGAATCTATATTCCCAATACCCCAGAAACAGAGCTAAAACCAAAGATGACCACTCATTCTAGAAAACTACTTTGAAGATAAAGATGATAATAATGCCATGCCAGAAGAAGAAATCAGTGAAAAATTGATCACAAGGGGAGTCTCAAAAATAGTTATGAATTGGACGCAAATCCAAAAGCTCATAGAAGAGCTTAAAAAGGAATTGAAAAACCAAAAAAGAGAGAAAGAAGAAAAATGAAAAAAAAATGAGGGTCATGCAGGAAAATTATGACAAACTAACCAAAGAAATCAACTCCATTAAAAGTAAAAATAACCAACTAGAAAAAGAAACACAAAAGCTAATTAAAGAAAATAAAACACCCAAAATTAGAATTGAACAAATAGAAATCAATGATTCTACAAAACTACAAGATTCCATCAAACAAAATATAAAATGGCTGAAAAAATTGAAGAAAATGTAAAGTACCTTTTAGGAAAAACAAATGACCTGGAAAATATATTCAAGAGAGAAAATTTATGAATCATTGAACTACTAGGAAGCCTAAATCAAAAAAAAAAAAAAAGAACCTGGAAAACATCATGCAGTAAATTATCAGGGAAAACTGTCCAAATCTGCTAGAAAAAGAAGGCAATATAACCATTGACAGAATACACAGAACCCCTCCAGAATGAGATCCCAGGATTAAAAACTCCAAGAAATGTTATATCCAAATTCCAGAACTCTCAAATAAAGGAGGAAATATTTCAAGCAGTAAAAAAGAAATAATTTAAATACAAAGGAAACATAATGAGACTCACACAGGACCTATCAGCCTCAATTCAGAAGGGCTGGAGGACCTGGAATATCATATTATCAGAGGGCAAAGGACCTGGAATTACAACAAGAATTTACTACCCTGCAAAATTCAGCATATAGTGTCAGGGGAAAAGATGGATGTTCAACAAAATAAAATTTAAAATCCATCCAAAATTTCCTGACAAAAAGACCACAACTGAATTGATAATTCAATCACCAAATACACAACTCAAGAGATGCATAAAAAGATAAATGAAAAGGGTAATGTTAGTCAAGACTATTAAATTATATACAATCCTAAAAGGGAAGATATAACACTTATAATTCTTGAGGATTGGGTTAATTAAAGGTTCCAATATAATTGAAGAGATTCGTTTTAGAGGATATGGATAGGGTTGAAGGGGTCCAAGGTTATATCACTATGTTTGACTCAAAAAGCCCTGATGAAGAGGAGGAGTGTTTTCTCTAAACTTAAGTGCCTCAGCTTCCTTTGACTTACTCTAATTCTGCTATACTCACAAAGCTTATCATTTACTCTGATGAGGGCATCATAAACTGGATGGACCTGAGTCAGTGTTTCCCATAACTTACAATCAATTATACAGTTCTTAAGTGAGATCTTCAGAGCATCCCAGTACTTAAGGGCCTTTGAGATTCTTATAGTTAATTAAATCAGGGTTGTACTTAATCAATACTTTTCTTAACAAGGGGTTAAGGTAGTTGGTTGGTTGGTTCTTGTCCTTTCATATCAAAAAAGACCAAAATGACACCACCATGTTTGAGAAAAATTACAGTGTTTTCAACTCTGGCTGATCAGACGAATATGAGCTCAGAATTGGGCACAGCTAGTACAAGTGAACACCTGGGGTGGGTACTCTAAATTTACATATGTCACATTTCCTTTAAGCTGCTTTAATTCTGCCTTCCTCATAGAGTGCAGCACCCTCACTAGTGAGGATATGCCATGCTGTGCCAGTGCCTCCTAAACTCTACAGTCAATCCTAAAGTTCTTCAATGAGACCTTCAGGGTTTCTCCATAGCACCTCTTCTGACCCTCTTGTGAACACTTGCCCTGTGTAAATTCTCCATAAGTATCTTAGGTGCTGAAGCAGGTGGGGGGAGGTGAGATTCTTATAGTTAATTAAATCAGGGTTGGACTTAATCCATACTTTACTTAACAAAGAGTAAAGTACCCTAGTTAGAGAAGGGGAAAAGTGTGGGAGCAAAAATTCCTGGGGGGCAGCTGGGTCACACTGTGGAGTCAAGATGACCTGAGCTCAAATCCAGCCTCAGACACTTAATAATTACCTAATTGTATGACCTTGGGCAAGTCACTTAACCCCATTGCCATACAAAAAAAAATAATGCTTGGGGGGAAGGGTTCAAAGAGTTCATGAAATGATTTGGCTTTGGATACTTTGATATGAGTATTATGTGTCCTTGGAGGGTGCTGAAAAGAGGGTAAAGTAAAAAATTATTATAATTTAATGTGATTCAAGATTTTTGAAAAGTATAATTCTAATAAGATAGAAGAGGGAAGGGTACTTAGTGACTCTGAGGCAATTCTGCTCATCAAACAATCAATCAATCAATCTGTGATGATACTTGATTGCACTTTTCAAACAATCAATAAATCAAGCTATGACTGATGATACCTGTAATACCTGTAATAGTACTTGAGAGATAAATATCACCAGGTAAAGAGACACAAAGATTTATAATTTTAGAGGGAAAGAAAGGAGGGTGTGAACACTGAGTAAATTCCATTCAATAGATTTGACCTAGAAAGGGAATAAGACATATTCCCACTTAGGTTTAAAAATCCATCCTACTACATGGGGTGGGGAGGGGA
This sequence comes from Macrotis lagotis, assembly GCF_037893015.1. NCBI lineage: Eukaryota > Metazoa > Chordata > Mammalia > Peramelemorphia > Peramelidae > Macrotis > Macrotis lagotis. The sequence continues at coordinate 427,539,086 of NC_133666.1, read as the reverse complement.
GATTGGGGAAGAAAAAAGATGAAGGAAGAAGGGCCTGAGGAAAGGGAAGATGAAGGTATAAATAAAAATAAACTGAAAGTTAAATTTTGAATGAAAAGTTAAAGGGGAAAGGGAGCAAACCATTGATTGGGGGGAATAAAAGGAAAAGCAAGAGAAAAATATAAATCGGAAAGAAAGCAGGGAGAGAAATAGAGAATTAGTAAACTTAACTGTAATTGTTAATGGGATTAATTGTCCCATAAAAGGGAAGTAGATAACAGAATAGAATAAAAACCAGGATCCTACAATATGTTGTTTACAAGAATACCATTTGAAGCAAAGAGATATACACAGGGGTAAGGGTAAAAGGATGAAGTAAAAAAATTAGGATAGTGATTCTGATCTCAGATACAATAAAAGAAAAAATCAATCTCATTGAAAGGGATAAGGAAGGAAACTATATCTTCTTAAAAGGCACCATTGGTAATGAAGATATAATGATTAAACATGTTTGTACCTAGTGGTATAGCACCCAAATTCCCAGAGGAAAAACTGAGTGATTTAAAAGGAGACATAGACAGCAAAACTTTAATAATGGAGGGACATCAATCTCTTCTCTCAGAACTAGATAACTCTAACCACAAAATAAACAAGAAAGAAGTTAAGAAGGTGTATTAAATCTTAGAAAACTTAGATATGACAGAACTCTGGAGAAACATAATAGAGATAGAAAAGAATATGCCTTTTTCTTGGCGATGCATGGCACCTATACCAAAATTGACCATGTGCTGGGCATGAAAACTCTATAATCAAATGCAGGAAGGCAGAAATAATAAATACATACTTCTCAGATCATAATGCAATAAAAATTACATGTAATAAAAGGTCACAGGAAGACAAACCAAAAACCAATTGGAAACTAAATAACTTAATTTTAAATGAGTGGATCAAACATCAAATCATAGAAATAATCAATATTTATATCCAAGAAAATGATAATAATGAGACATCACACTAAAATTTATGGGATGCCCAAGATGGTTTTGAGGGAAAAATTTTATTCTCTAAATAAATTTTATTCTCTAAATAAAATAGAGAAAGAGATCAATAAATTGGGTATCAACTGAAAAAGCTAGAAAAAGAAAAAATTAAAAATCCCCAATTAAGTACCAAAGTAGAAATTTGGAGGGATTAATAAAAGTTGAAAGCAAGAAAACTATTGATCTAATAAATAAATCTAAGAGTTGTCTTATGAAAAAGCAATTAAAACAGATAAACCTTTGGCTAATCCATCCTTTTTTAAAAAAAGACAGAAGATAACCAAATTACCAGTATCTTTAATGAAAACCACATAATAAGGAGGAAATTAAAGAGAACTGTATGACAATAAAATTTGATAACCTAAATGAAATGGATGAATATTTACAAAAAATACAGAAGAGGAAATAACATACTTAAATAACGCCATTTCAGAAAAAGAAATTGAAGAAAACATCAATAAACTCCCTAAGAAAAACTCTCCTAGTCCAGATGAATTACAAGTGAATTCTACCAAACATTTAAGGAGCAATTAATTCCTTCTCTACATAAACTACTTAAAAAATAGGAGAAGGAAGTCTGCCAAATTCTTTTCATGACGGCACATGGTTCTGATTCCTAACCAAGAAGAACCAAAACAGCCAAAGAAAATTAAAGGCCAATTTCCCTAATGAACATTGATGCAAAAATCTTAGCAATGAGATTACATCGTTATTACTAGAATAATGTACCATGATCAAGTAGTATTTATACAGGTAGGCAAAGATGGTTCCAAATTAGGAAAATGCTTAACCTAATTGAATATATCAATAGCAAAACCAAAGAAATCATATGATTATCACAATAGATGCTGAAAAAGCCTTCAATCAAATACAGCATCCATTCCTATTAAAAACATTAGAAGTAAATAATATCCTATCCAAAACCATCAACAATTATTATATATAATGGGGATAAATTCAGAGCATTTCCAATAAGATCAGGGGTGAAACAAGGATGCCCATTATCACCATTACCATTCAATATAGTATTTGTATTGTTAGCTTTAACAATAAGAGAAGAAAAAGAAATCAAAGGAATTAGAATTGGCAATAAGGAAGCAAAGCTTTCACTCTTTGCAGATGATATGATCATATACATAGAGAACCCAAGAAAATCATCTTAAAAACTCCGTGAAACAATTAACAAATACAGCAAAGAAGCAGGAGATAAAATAAACCCACATAAATCATCAGCTTTTCTTTATATGAACAACAAAGTCCAAAAGCAAGAGATAGAAAGAGAAATTCCATTTAAAATAACTGTCGACGACATTAAATAATTTGGGAATTTATCTCCCAAGACAAACCCAGAAACTGTATGAAAACTAAAGCACTTCTCATGCAAATAAAATCTGATCTAAATAATTAGAAAAATGTCAAATGCTCATATTTAGGTCAAGCTAATATAATAAAAATGACAATTCTACCCAAATTAAATTACTTATCCACTGCCATATCAATCAAACTATCAAAAAATTATTTTACCAGATTAGAAAAAAATAACAAAATTCATCTGTCAAAATTCAAAAGGTCAAGAACAACAAGGGAACTGAAGAAAAAATGTAAAGGAAGGTGGCCTAGCTCTGTCAGATTTAAAACTATACTATAAAGCAGCAGTCATTAAAAATGCCTGGTACTGGTTAAGAAATAGAAATGGATCATTGGATTAGGATAGTTTCAAAAGAAACAGTAGTAAATGACTACAGTAATCTATTGTTTCATAAACCCAAAGACATTAGCTTCTGGGACAAGAACTCACTAGTTGACAAAAAATTGTTGAGAAAACTAGAAAACAGTATGGCTAAAAGCTAGGCATAAACCCACATTTCTCACCCAAAATCAACATGAGGCTAAATGGGTACAGGATTTAGATATATAGTACTACACCATAGATAAATGAATGGACCAATAAATTATCTATCAGATCCATGGAAAGGGATCAAATTTCTGACCAAACAATGTACAATATAAACTATGAAATGAATGATTTTGACTATGTTAAATTAAAATGCTTTTGCACTAATAAAAATCAGTGCTGCCAAAATTAGAAGGAAAGCAGAAATTTGGGAAACAATCTTCACAACTAGGAATTCTTATAAAGTTCTCATTTCTAAAATATACAAAGAAGATGCAACAAATTTTTAAAGTTGCAAGTCATTCCCAAATTGATAAACGATAAAAGGATATTAATAGACAGTCTTCAAATGAAGAAATTAAAGATATATATTTAATCATATGAAAAATTCTCCAAATCATTATTGATTAGAGAAATGCAAATTAAAAAACCTCTAAGATATCACGTCACACCCATCAGACTGACTAAGTTGACAAAAAGGGAAAATGATCAATGTTGGTGAGGTTGTGGGAGGATTGGGACAATCATGCATTGCTGGTGGAGCTGTGAACAGTTCAGAGAACTAGAACAACCCTATTAGACAAGTTATGGACAATGCTATTCCATACAGAGGGAAAAAAACAAAACAAAATTCTTCAGAATCTAATAAAAACACTATAATTCACTTTTTTAAACATATCTCATATATTTCTTTCCCTTAATCCTAATTCTTCATCCTGAAAATGACTAATCTGTAAACGTTTCACACAAATGTGTATGTACAATCCCTGACAGTTTGCCACTTAGCGGAGGAAGGATGGGAAGGGAGGGTGGAAGGAAATTTTGTAATTTAAAAATATACATAGTCATACAGATGAATATTGAAAAACTTTCATAACATGTATTTGAAAAAATAAAATATCAATACAAAAGAAACTAATATTGAAAGTACTAGGGAGTGGCTAGGTGGCACAGTGGATAGAGCACCAGCCCTGGAGTCAGGATTACCTGAGTTCAAATCTGGTCTCGGACACTTAAAAATTACCTTGCTGTGTGGCCTTGGGCAAGCTACTTTGCCTTGCCAAAAACAAAACAAAACAGAACAAAACAAAACAAAAAACCTAAAACAATAATAAAATAGAAAGTACTAAAGATATAAAAATTTTAAAAAACATAATAATGCCTCCCCCTAGATCATCTAACATAGGAAACAGCATGTATACACAGCATTATATACAAAGTAAAATAATTGGAGGCAGCCCTAGGGCTGGGGACAGGAAGACTTGAGTTAAAAATCCAGCCTCAGAAAGCAAGTGGAAAGAGCACTGGCCCTGAAGTCAGGAGGGCCTGAGTTCAAATGTGACCTCAGACACTTAACAATTACCTAGTTGTGTGACCTTTGGCCAGTCACTTAACCCCATTACCTTGCAAAAACAAAAAAAAAATCCAGCCTCAGATACTTACTAGCTTTCTGACCCTGGGTAAGTCACTTAAGCTTTATTTGCATCTCTTTCCTCATCTGTAAAGCAGGACTGATAACAGTTCCTACCTTAGCATGGTCTTTATGAGGATCAAATAAGATAATATTTGTAAAATGTTTAATGCCTGGAAAATAATAGGCACTTACTTAATTTCTTCATAAAGTGGGTAGGCACAAAGAGCTTAGGGAATCACAAAAGGTCTCATTCAGGATATATTGCTTAGACTGAATTTTGAAGGGAACAAACTGGAATTTCTCTGAGAGACAGAGTTGAGTAAAGAGTACATAAAGACAGAGAAGACAGCCTGTACAAAGACACAGACACATAAAATGAAATTTCACCTGTGAGGAACAGTAAGAAAGTCAATTTGCACGGACCATAAAGTGCAAAAAAAGCAGTAATGTGTAATAAGCCTGGAAAGGTTAAATAACTAATCTCCCACATTGAAAATTATTTTAATAAAACAGAAAGAAGTACAAGAAATTTTCTAAAATAGTCCTGTGACTACATGATTATATGGATTATCAAATGGATAAAATATATATAAAAGCATTACATTACTCAACGGTACTCAAGAAATGAGACCTACAATAATGGCCATAGTGGTAAAATAAGATGAGTAAGTAAGGGAAAGACATAATTTAGTTTGATGTTGGAAATGAAGGGGAAAGGGGAAAGCAGTATAGATCCTTGGCCCTAAGAAACAGGAGCAGTGACAGAAATCAACAGAATGAAATTCAGTTAGATCACATGTAAGGTAGGACACTTGAAGAAGAGGTAAGGTTGAAAAAAATGTCACAAACACATCATGGGAAAAATAATGATAAAAAAAATACCTGCTGACCATAGAATATGAAAAGCGTGCTCACTATGGTTTAGAATTGTAGCTTCAGAGTTTAAAAAGCTAGCATCAGGGTATCCATGTGGTGCAGTGCATAAATTATTAACCCTAGAGTCAGGAGTACCTGAGTTCAAATCTGACCTCAGACACTTAATAATTACCTAGGCTGTCTGACCTTGGGCATGTCACTTAACCCTACTGTCTTGCAAAAAAACCCCAAAAAGAAAAAAAACTAGTATCAACATGTGATAACAATATATAAAACTTTTAGGTTGCAAAACACTTAATAAATATTATTTTATTTTCACTACAACCCTGAGGTAGTTATTCTCATTATCCCTACTTTATGAATGAGGAAATTGAAGCAACTTACCCAGTGTCTCATTGCTAGATATTTTTGGTTGGCTGAATAAAATAATCAATTTCTCCCATCCTGATGATTCAGAATGAGAGGTGCTCACTTTTATTATCTAAAACCCTTCCCCTGTATAAAACTGAGAATTATCCTCTAAAGTAACTCATCATTTGTTCCATTTCATGTTCTATATTTCTTAATATAAATGCAGATGTACAGGATGGAATGAATGTGCATGATTTTGTTTTTAATGTGGATGCAGAAAGTAAGTATAGATTCTAAGAATTAACACCATTCATAAATGGCAGAAATTCAGATCTAGAAGGGAACTAATCCAATTCTCTTCTTTTACAGATAAAGAAACTGGAACCCCCAAATGTTAAATGGTACCATCCTGCCAATATGACTCACAGTCCAGTACTAAATAAGGACAGTAGAAAAGGAGAGCATTAGGTTGCAAAATGCTTTTTAAGAAAGGATCCTGCAAAATGCATAACTTTGGAGGGAAATAAAATCCCAGGTTCATCCATTGCAGGTTTAGTCAGATTCCAGTTTTCCTTTGGCTAACATTCATGGCTTTTCATTAATTAGTTCCCCAATACCTTTCCAAACCTGTCTTTTGGTAATCTTCCAAACAGTATCTCTACATCTTAGCCCAGTGCTTGAATAAGTCCACCTTTTCCTGAATCTTCATCTTCACCTTATCTGCTTTCTTTTTCCATCTCCTTTACCATGCTGCTTCTTTTCTAATTTGGTGTTCATATTTTCCTTTAAGAACTGTCACCTTCAGGAAACCATCTCTTATTAAGCCTACACTGCACCCACCATCTAATAACTTTGCATGTTTTAGCACTCTAATGTATAGGTTTAATTATATAATTAATTCTTATCCATTCTTTAATTATCACCTCTTCTAGGAAACCTTGATTATTGTTCCTTTTCTCTTTTAGGTCACTGTTGTTGCCATTAAGTTGTTTCAGTCATGTCTGATTCTTCATGACCCCATTTGGAGTTTTCTTGACAAAACCTTTGGAGTGACTTGCCATTGCCTTCTCCAACTCATTCCAGATGAGGAAACTCAGACAAAATTACATGATTTTCCCGGAGTCCCATTGCTAATGTGTGTGAGGCCAGACTTGAGCTCACCCAGATGATTCCAAGGTTCTTGACTCCAAGCTCAGCACTCTATCCACTGAACCACCTAACTACCCTCCTTAGACCTTATATAATAATACTTCATTTTTCACCTCTCCTAGTGAATTGATTGTACGTTATTGTGTACTCTAGGTTTCATAATTAAAGGGATTCTTTCTTGTCTAGATAGAAATGAATATCAGACAATCTCAATTATGGGAAATAGGGGAATGAAAAAGTTCATTGTAAAAATGGCATTGCTAATCTTTAAATAATGAACAACAGTTTGAACCATTTATATAAAGGACTATATAGTTTACAACCCACTCTTTCTGAATCATCTCATTGATTATAACAATATTCCTTTCAGGTAAATGTCATTATTTCCATTTTATAGATGAGGAACCTAAAGATCAGATAAGATTAATGACTTGGCAATGGTAATACAGCTAGTAAAAGTCAGAGTCAGGATTCAATCCCAGCTTCCCCTGACATCAAGGACATGTCTTTTTCCATTATATCTCTAAGTTGAAAAGTTAAATATAAAACATCTTAATTTTAAATCCATTATTTCCTTTCATATTAATAAACAGACTATTTAATATTTTATAAATGTATTTAAAACTATGATCTCTTAAACTTTGTAATGCAGTAATTAAACAAACATGCTGTTCTAGACAATGTACAAACAAAAAAGTTATGAGTTTGATATCTGATTTGACCTACTACAATGATGTGGCTCCCTCCTACCTATTACAATTATTTGGAAATATGTATTATGCCCTCATTACCTTGTAAGCTCCTTGAAGGAAAGGACTGTCATTTTTCATCTTTATATTCCAAGCCCCAGTAGGTTAGACAAACAGGGAATTGGAGGCAATTGTTTTTCTTTGGGATTAGAGGAAGTAGGGTGAAGAGAAAATAAATGTTAATTGAAAAAAAAATTAAATTAAAAATTTGCATTAAAATCAAAAAGTATATGAAGTAGATGCAAAGAGTATACGAAGGAAGTTGAATAAAGAGGGCTCCTTTAGCCTTTTCTCATTGCTACATTTGCTAGTTTTCACCTTATTGGACCCAAAAAAAATAGTTTTCAGAAGATTCAATGCAGTACAAAAAGCTTAATGTTGAACTGTGGAACAGAGAGAAAAAAGCGTCATAGGAATCTGTCTTTGTACACTTGTATACATAAGAAAGGAAAACAAGAGAAAGGCACCAAAAGGGGGATGAAAATAGGGTACTGAAGATTTTGTCAGTTATTTTTTCATTTTATCTATTACCAATGATCATATTTACATTCAGTAAGCGTTAAATGATCCTAAAGATAAAAGAAGGAAAAATCAAAGTCATAACATAACTGAATATAAGATATACCATAAAGGGAAGCTATCATTTAGAAAAACGGTTGTCAAAGTAATTGTTTTGGTTAATGCATACTGCTTTTGTTTCTCCTACATTCTTATACTTAAATTAAGGGCCCTGTCACAATTACTTATTGGTGATAAGTACATGATTTGGGGGGCGTGTCCAAGGCAGCAGAAAAATACTTTAATATCACTTAAATGATCTTCATCCAGCAAGATTAAAGAAAATAATTTTTAAAAAAACAACTAGCAAAAAGCCTCCTACTGCTGATTCCAAATGATTAGAATTTTTTGAGAACACAATGAAGAGCCAGGAAAATATTATCTGATCCCAGTAGAGTAACATTTGGCTTGTCAAGCAGAAATTAATTTTCTCATACTGAGATGCAAACTGAGCTCTACATGAAGAACAAGAACAGCAAGAGCTCATTCTAGTTCAGAGTCAACATAGAAATCTTTAATGCCTATTTCAATGGCAGCAAATTGTGTCATATATATACATATATACATATATATATATATATATACACATATATATATATGTGTGTGTGTGTGTGTGTGTGTGTTTAATTATCTGGTTCCATATTTTCCAAAATGTTGCAGTCCAATTGAAGAACTTAAGACTGAAAATCAAATCAATTCTAGTTTGATAACTTGAACAAGTGGGTGGAAGAAGAACTGGACTGGAATTAAAAGACTTGCGATATAGTCCACCACCTGGCTGGGTGTCTTTAGATAAGTAATTAATCTCAAATTCTCAGTTTCTTCATCTTTAAAATTTCCTTTTAAGAATAAATATTAGAATATTCCTTCCAACTCCTTCCAATGATATCTAATTCAATTCTCTATGACCTCTTGACCCTTCTAAAAAAAAGAAAGATGAGTTGGGTTTGAATCTGCTTCTAAACACATATTGAACTTAATCTCTGGCACTGAGACTTCAAACTTTCATAATGAACTCAGAAGTAGATCTTCCCAACTCATTATTGAATTACTTGCCCAAGTCTGAGCTGCAGATCCGTTTCTGGCTTACTTGCTTTCCTTGATATCTATCCCACTTCTTTGGGTGTTCGAGTCATTTCAGGCATGTCCAGTTGAAGTTTTCTTGGCAAAGATACTAGAGTAGTTTGACATTTTCTTTTCCATCTCATTTTACAGATGAAGAAATTGAGTCAAGTGGAGTCAAGTGTCTTACAAAGTGTCTTACTCAGGAAGATGAACTTCAGACAGGAATTCTATCCACTGCATAATCCAGCTGCTCTTCCCACTTTTAGCTAATATCTGTTAATCAAGTGTTAAGTAGGGCCATACATCAAAATTAATTTTCCTCATGCAAAGTTCTGATCATGTTTCTCCCTACTAACTATCAGACCCACTTATGCCTACCTGTTTTATTTATTGTCCATGTTCTCTGACAAATCTGATATAATTGGTTCTACTCAAAATTGTTTTAACCTTACTTGCTCTTTTTTTTAAGTCAATGAGGTCAAATGACTTACCAAAGGTCACACAACTAGGTAATTATTGAGGGTCTGAATTCAGGCTTGAACTCAGGTCCTCCTGACTCCAGAACCAGTTCTCTATCCATTGAGCCACCTAGCTGCCCCTATCTTACTTGCTCTTAATATTGTCAGGCTATCATTGTTGTACATTTATCCATTTGGTTATACCTCATTTTAACCACATAACCAGTTAATTCTTCTTCTTTTGTACTCATGCATTTATATGCTGATATCTTTTCTTCATAATTATTTATATTGTCAGCTTCTTAGGCCTCTGCAATCTGACATCATACTCTATACCTTATAGATTTATTTCTCACTGGTCTCCATCACATCCCTTATATTCCATGCCCCACACTTTCCCAACACCATACCTTTGTTCAGTTTTCTTTATGTTTGAAATCTTCACTCTCTTTCCTTGTTACACTCACTAGTGTGATCTTGAGCAAAAAATTATATTTCTGGGTCTCAAATTTCTCATCTGAAAAGTGAAGGGAATTGGAATGAATGATACCAATTGCACCTATAATCCTTAAAGAGTTCACTCAAATTCCACTTTCTCCAGGAAGCCTTTTTAAATTTCTCCCTGCCCTAAAAGAGAAATCATCATTCCTATTCAAAGACCAGAAAGCCTCTCCTATATGTTACCTCTTCTATTTTTATTTATAGTTAGTTTTGTGTTTATTATCTGTTTCTTACTAGGTTTAAGTTCCATGAGGTCAAGGGATGTTTCTTCTTTATTTTCATGTCTTCCCCAGTTTCAAGAACAGTTTCTTGAATCAGATATATGATTCCATTGCTGTACAGAATTTCTAGTGAGGAAACCATATTGACTAATGGAGATCAGCATCAGATATTTAAGTATAGATTTTGGTAGTTCCCTGGGAACTGTGAGAAGTTACATGACTTTCCCAAAGTTAAAGAACCAATATATTTCAGAGCTTGGATTTGAAGATTAAGTTTCATGATTCCAAGGTCAGTTCTCTATCCACCATACCACAAATACCTGTTACATATAGGAGTGATCTAATAATCATAGAGATGAAAACTCAAGAAAGAATAGCTAAATCACCAAAATAAGCAAATCCAAACTGTTTATATAGAACTCAATGACATTTTCCCTCCTATCATCAAGGCAAAAGACCATTTCATTAGCTATTAGAGACAGGTATTCACCAAGATGAAAATAGTAAGAACAATTGATGTAAATACTGCCCCCCCAATTGTTTCTAACACATTCGCTGACAGGGTCATAAAGAATCCAGAGGAAATTGGGTTCATGTTCAGAGGAAACATGTTAGAAAAGGTTAACACATAACTCTTGGAAATACTTTTGATAAAAAGTCCTTTTTTGGCTCTTGGGGCCCTCATAAAATTCCCCCTTGGGCATTTTGTAGTTCTCTGCTGGGTTTTGGGGAATCCTCAAGTTACCTACTCTCAACATTTCTAGTTCTCTTCCTCTCCTGATATAGGCCCTGCCACCAACTATTACTATTTTGAGGAAACTGCAAGGATATTATTGAGCAGTCCAAATCGTCCAACATTCCATATTTCTCAATATGAAACCAGATACCTGATCTCTACTTCCTCTAATTATATTTCATTTACATGACTTGTTTGCATATTTTTTCAATCTCTGGTAGAATGTAAGATTCTTGAAGTCAAGAATCGTTTTCATTTTTTTGTCTTTATCTCTCCTGCATGGAATGTGCCTTGCCCAGAGCATGTGCCCAACAAATTTGTATTGATATCATTTACTTCAAATCAGAATTCCCAAAGTCAAGTGATCACAGATCTAAAATTGGATGTGACTTGTGAAGTAATCTATTCTAAAGTTCTTGTTTTATAGATACTAATACCTAAAATTTACACAGTGCTTTATGGCCTACAAAGCAATAGGCTCTATTATTATATTGATTTTACAGATAAGGAAAATGAGGAATCCAGATTTTTAATGACTTGCCCAGTTACTAAATATTTGACATTGCAATCCTGACTCTAGGCCTAGTGTTCTAATTACTGTAAACCTAAACTGTTTCAAAAAGGTACATCAGGAAACTGAGGCTTACAAAAACATTCCAAACTCAGCTAAGACAGAACTCATTGCCTTTTCTTACAAACCCAATGTGTCATTTGATCTTCTCTGTTATTGCCAAGAAAAACACCTTATTTCTAAGTGACAGAAACTGACAACTTCAAAAGCATTTTCAATTCCTAACTCTCTCTCAACTCATATATATAATAAGTTGTCCAGTCTTGTCATCTCCCCAATATTTCTCACATATCTCTACTTTTCTTCACTTAGACTGCCACCACCCTTATTCAGATCATTAGACCCAAGTCTTAAATTATTGTAATAACATTCTAATTATTCTTCCTTCCTCAAATATTTCTTCTCTCTAATCCAGCCTACTCAAAGCTGCCAAAATAATATTCTTAAAACACAAGTCTATCAATAAACTCCAGTGATGTCCTAATATGTCTAAAATCAAATAAAAATCCCGTTAAGTATTCAAAATTCTTCAAAACCTAACTCAAACTGACTTTTTTTTGGCTGCTTATATGTTCTTCCCCTTCATTTACTCTATAATCCAGCCAACCTGACTTTCACACTATTCCAAACATATAAAATTCCATCATTTGTTCCCATGTTAGCACAGGTTACCCACATTCCTAGTGTTTATTTTCTCTTCAATGTCACCTTTTGGAATCTCTATTTTTCTTCTGTAAGAGGTTTTTTCCTCACATTCTGAACTGCTAGTCTCTCTCTTCCCCTACAAAAATTCACTTTGTATATACTTTATCGTATATGTATAAAATGTGCATGCTGTATGCCTCAATCAAATGATAACTATTAGCAAGTATTTAATATGTCCTTGCTAATTAAGATAAGTCAATGAAAACAAATGTTAAGAAATTTAAAGAGGAAGTGATGACTGGAAATTTCAATCAATTTTTTTCTTTGCATGAAGAATGAGAATACATACACTCCCACCCATAAAACCCAGGAAAATCCCTTCGAAATGTCACTTGGAAATTTACAGCTCATACACAAAAGAAAGATTTATTTTAATAAGAAAAAATCAATGACAGCGAATCCTTATTACCATGGAATCCCCAAAGTCCCTTAAAGTCTCAAATTTAAGTTTTTTAGTTGAGGCTCTTCACAAGTCTTATCCTCACATGCTTCACTCTGTCCAGCCCCAAGTTAGGATTCTTTCCTGTAGTTCCAGATGTTCTCAGTGGTGATTTGAGATTTTACTCTGTGTTCCCCTTAGCTAGAAATCATTTTAAGCTTCAGATCACAGATATCTTCTGGCAAAATCTCCACTAACTATTTGCAGAGGATGGGGAGGAAGCCTCAAAGGTCCTAAGTCTATAAGTATATCACCAACCAACAAAATTAAAGTGGGAAAAATATTTTCAGATTGTCTATCAGCACTTATACATAACTATCTGAGTAACTTGTCATAGGCATGGAGGAGTATTTCCAGACCGGATATTTCAGAAGGTTATTGTGTTTTTCCTGAATGGCCAATTATAGGTACCAGCCCAAGTCTCACCTAATCATTGCTTGGACTTTGATGACTCAGAGTGAGTGAAAATATCAATTTTTTGGTTTGTTGGACATATATTCTAAGGTCTTCCTCTCTCAGATTGATTCTTTGGGAAGGCAAACTAGATCATCTTTTGTAGTAATTCTTATCTAGTCTGTAACTACTGAATGGATGGTGCCTCAGACAAACTGAATCCTGGGAAAGATCTTATATTAAAAAGGCTGAGGTCTTCCATAGCATTCTAGGCTTATGCCAGACATCTTGACTCATGTCTTGCTTTTGGACTCTCATGATTCTGAAGAAGAGAGTGAGGCTGATGATTTTGCACACACTAACTCACTTAAATCCAATTCACTTGCAAGTTAAGACATCATACTCTTGAAATCATTGGTCTTCTTCAAAAGTAAAGGAAGAACAACCACAAAAACAACAATTACATTTGAAAGACAGTTCTATCATACTTTGGGCTTACGTAGCAGGACTTGCTCTTGTGCTATAATGTCATGAATATCTCTAGAAAAATATCTCAGCTTCCCTTTTTGATCCCTGGAGTGGACAAACTTCTTTCAATGTTAGCTCCTTGCTCAATATCAAAGGATATTTAGAATTAAAAAAGACACTTGAGCTAACAGTCCAAACTCTTCATTTTTCAGACACTGCACTACAACTTTGAGCAATTACCTTTCTAAGATCACATCCTAGTAATAGCAAATGCAAGATTTGAAATTTCCTTTTCTTACTTCAAATTAGGGATCTTTCAATTTTAGTAAAGCTATCATAATTGTCCCAGAATTTTCTCTTCTGAAAACTTGGGTGAATCTTATTCTAATCACCTAAAAATATATGATAGTTGACAGTAGCTCCCCAGGTGTTCTACAAAATCAATGCTTTGAGAATAGATTTGTATTTCTCTGATGCTGAACATTAAATATTTAAAAAGATAAGTCATTTTTGAGATTATAACCCAATACTGCTTTGTTCTGACTATAGCACTACTCCATTCATTCTAAGGGATTTTTGCCCACTGTAGTAGATGTAGTGATCTTCTGAAATAAATTCACCCATTCCTCTCCATTTAAGTTCATGGACACCCAAGATGCCAAAGTCTAACTTTTCTATCTCCTGTTTATCTACATACAACATCTAAACATAACACTAAAAAATAGATATCACATTTATCAAGGAGATTGGAATGCATAGGAAATTAAAAGATAATTGAAAAAAACAGGCAAGTTTTTCCTTAGAAGACAAAATGAAGGAGACATAGCAAACACTCTTTTTTAACAACCCCAAAATATCTCCATACCTAGTCATCCCCAGAGAGTCAATACTGAAATCAGCCAATGGTGATTATATACTCTACAGCCAATGGTGGAGAAAATCTATAGTCAGTTAAAACAAGACAAAGGACTGACAGTAGATCAGATCATAAGTTTTTTATTGTAAAATTCAGATGTAAATTGAAGAAAATAGAAAAAAATCAGACAAAAACAGGTATAACATAAATAATATCTCTATGAATATGATGTGGAAGTGATGAATAGATTTAAAGAATTAGATTTAGTAGAAAGATTGCATGAAGAATTATGGATAAAGGTTTGTGACATTGTACAGGAGGAAGGCAAAAATGTGAGCAATTTAACAAAATCAGAAAAGATTAAGAAGAGATGGCATCAGCAGTAACTAGACAATCACAATTGTGTGGTGGCTGATCTAAAGTCAGATATTCTGGATAATGAAGTCAAGTGGGCCTTGAAAGTATAACAATAAGACCGGTGGAAATGATGGAATTTCAGCTGGGCTATTTAAAACTCTAAGGATAATGCTGTTAAACTGCAACACTCGATATGTAAACAAATTTCAAAAACAACAGTGGTCACTGGATTGGAAAAGATCAGTTTATATACCAAGCCTAAAGAAGGGCAATCCTATGGAATATTTAAGTTACTGAACAATTGTGCTCATTTCAAATGCCAGCTAGGATATACTTTAGATTCTGCAAGCTTGGCTTCAGTAATAAGTGAAATGAGCATTGCCAAAAGAACAGACTGGTTTTCAAAGAGGCAGAGGAACTAGAGACTAAATTACCAACATTCATTGGATTATGAGGAAAGCAAGGGAGTTCCAGAAAATCATCTCCTTCTGCCTCATTGACTACACTAAAATCTTTGACTATGGGAATTACAATAAAATGTGACAAGTCTTCAAAGAAATGGAAGCAACAGACCATGTTATTTGTTTCTGAGGAACCTGAATTCAAGTGAAGAAGCAACAGTTAAAAGTAAACGTCAAGGGGTGGCTAGGTGCACAGTGGATAGAGCACCGGCCCTTGGAGTCAGGAGTACCTGAGTTCAAATCAGGTCTCAGACACTTAATAATTACCTAGCTGTGTGGCTTTGGGCAATCCACTTAAACCCATTGCCTTGTTAAAAAACAAAAGTAAACATCAAACAAATTCTTGATTTAAGATTTAACCTAATTTAACTTATAGGCAGAGTATTTCATACAAAATGTAAGACTATCTAGATCAAAATCTAGAATTAAGATTGCCAGGAGAAATATCAACAATCTCATATGCATATAATCTCTCTAATGGTAGAAAAGTAAAGAGGAATTAAGAAGCCTCTTATCGAAGGTGACAGAGAAGAGTGTAAAACTTCCTTGAATCTTAACCTCAAAAAACTAGGATCTTGGCAACTGGTTCCATCACTTCCTGGCAAATACAGGGAGAAGAAATGGAAGCAGTGTCAGATTTTATAATCTTGGGTTCAAAGTTCACTGAAAATAGCAACTGCAGACATGAAATTAAAAGATACATTCTCCTTGGAAGGAATGT
This sequence comes from Macrotis lagotis, assembly GCF_037893015.1. Lineage (NCBI taxonomy): Eukaryota > Metazoa > Chordata > Mammalia > Peramelemorphia > Peramelidae > Macrotis > Macrotis lagotis. The sequence goes on along the minus strand of NC_133666.1, from coordinate 427,523,124 downwards.
TATCACAAAATCTGGACTGTATACTAAAAAAGGAGAGACAATACCTTGTCAATATAGTTAAAGTTTTGGTATTTCCAGTATCAATTTATGCTGTAAGAGTTGAATGATAAGGAAAGCTGAATGTCATAGGATTGATGCTTTCAAATTGTGCTTCTGGAGAAAACCTTTGAGATTCTCTTGGTCAGCAAAGAAATCAAATCAGCTTATACTTAAAGAAATTAATTCAGGGTATTCAATGAAAGGTCAATCATTTTGGTCACTTAATGAAAAGTCAGGACTCATTGGAAAAGAGGCTGATGTTGGAAAAGATTGAAGGCAAAAGGAAAAGGAATCTTGTGTCATTCAAAGGAAACAGGGAACATGAGCTTGGACAGTCTTCAGGAGTTAGTGGAGAATAGAAGGATCTGGCAAACACAGGTTATAAAGAGTCAGACATGACTCAACAATGCAATAATAATAATAATAGTAGTAGCAACAACCTCAAGTCTGTGTTTGGCAATATTTAAATAGTTCTCTGCATGCTCTCAGAGCAGCATGTTTCTCTTAACTCAGTTCAAGGGAACAGATGAAAAAAAAAAAAAGAGGATCCCAACAAACACTACACTAATTTGCTAATTCAAACAATTGGTGGTGCAGTGGCTTAAAGCATTGACCCTAGAATCAGGGAAACTTAACTTCAAATTGAATGTTCATGTGGAAATGTGAGATTTGAAGTCAGGGAATTCATGCTTGAATACTGAGTGTCATTTTTTAAAATCTGGAATAACCTTATGCTAATCATTTATTCTCATTGGGCCACATTTTCTTAATATAATAAATATGGATTTAGACTAGTTAACATCTAAGATCATTGTCAGTTGTTAATTATCAAAGGAGATATTTGTAAAATATTTAATGCAGTGACTGGCACACATAGATTAATAAATGCATATTATCTTTCCCTTTCCTTTCCCCTCAATTCTGTGAAATTTTATGTGACACAGAGTTCTAATACTCACTTCCACAGAAAACAAAGAAGCCCCAGACCCTGAAGAGCACTGAATAGATTGCCATCATATACTTAATTCAGCAGACCTGGAAGAAAGATCATGTATGGGATACAATTGTATCAACGTGTTTCCCAGATATTTGGATCATTTTTAAATTTACTAATCTAATTTTATTTCTTTTGTGTTCAGGGTGCCATTTTCCTCTCCATTTGCCTTAAACTGCTAGATGATTTCCTCAGTTGTTTACTGGGTTCAGCAGAAATTAATCACTTGATACATAATTGCCAAGTTTTTGTGTCCTCCCCTCACCACAGCTAATCAGACAATTCCACTGGAGATTGATTATAAAATATTTATTTAGTCTTAATGAAAGAAGAATGGTATGAATTCATCTTCAATAAAACATGATTGATGGGAAATATTTCCTTTCCTTTAAAATTATTCACAGTGAAAGAGAAAATAAGAATGAGTAGGAATATTTAGGAATAACTGTTAGCTCTCTAGTACTTTAAGATTATTAAAGAACTTTGTGCAGCTCATTTGAACCTCACAGTAATCCTATGGAGACAGTTACTACTGATATTTACAGAGAAGAAAGAGATGATGCTAGACAAAACATCTGTCTCCAAAATAGAACCTGAAAAACAGTAGAGAATCCTGGAAAATTCCAATTTATATTCATGATATTTCCTAAAATGCCCTGCTCCCTGTGGGGAATTAAGCCTTTAAAGAAGTTCACACAAACAAGTTTGCTGGTATTGGACCTAATGTGACTCAGTGATGAAACTGCCAGTCTTCTCTCTTAAACAATGTGCCCCCACTTGCCTCCCTCTCTCCCTTCTTCTATTCTAAGTCCCTTTTCAGGCACTCAAGCCCCATCACAATCATATCTACAGAAACATTAAAATTTAGTGTTTTCAGTCACAAAGTAGACCTTACTTACTACAGTTAGAAACTGTTTTAAATATCTAGTTGCGATATTCCCCTAAACCCAGAATTAACTTCTCTTGTAAAATTCTAGTTGATTATGACCTAACAGTTTGATTCCAATCACATAATTCCATCACCATTAAATTTTTAACCCATAAGATTTTTGAATCATAACTAGAAGGAATAATAAAGATAATTCAGTTCAACCCAGACAGTGCATGAGACAGAGAACTATGAGAAACTCCAAGAAAAAGTTGCAAAGAATCCTATTTACTAACTAAATTGGCAAAGAGAAAAAGAAAGAAAAGCCATGGGAACAATGGTTATTACAACCATGAAGAGTTTTATAGTGTAAAGACTTTAAAAGAGTAGTGACTGATCACCAGTATAAGATGAGGTCCCAGGAAAAAGAAAAGAGGAGCCTAAAACTTTGTGCAGGATAAAGAAACAGATGCCAAATGGCAGTTTGGTCAGTCACTAGACCATTCTAGGCCATTCTAGGTCATAGATCTAAGGAAGACTTGGAAGGAATCTTCTGTGTGGCAGTTGTGTTCCTGGGTAAGAAGGAATCCTTACCTGTATAATACTTAGCAAGAAGAAAGCTCAGAAGCAAGAAGTAACCATGTCACCCATTATGAAGACTGCACTGGAACAATAGGGCAAGAATAACAAAGGTCAGAAAAGATTCAAATTGCTGATAGTAGCTCAGTTCTGCAGCAGTTTAAAGGAGTAAATAAGGGACAAGTCCACAGATGCTTTGCTAAATCACAAACAAACTTGTAGAGGTCAGATCTAGAGAGCAAGGATCAGACTTTGCCTTGAATCAGAATATTTTGGTAGCACCAAAAACATTCAAATTCCCAAACTGAACACATGCCTAAAATCCTGAAATAATGCAACAATTAATACCCCTAAAAAAAAGCAGCAAGAGGATTCAAGAGAATGCAAACTCAGCCCAAACATTACTTCTAGAAATTCACAGAGCTATGCCTAATATAAAAATCCAAAGTCATAGAATAGGCTGAAAAAGAGGAAACAAACCAAAAAAAGAGCCTTACTATAAAAATAATATAGAAACAGAGGTGCTCAAGACATAAACCTTGAAAAAGAGTGTGAGGGGCAGCTAGGTGGTGCAGTGTATAGAGCACCGGCCCTGGAGGCAGGAGTACCTGAGTTCAAATTAGACCTCAGACACTTAATAATTACCTAATGTGTGGGCTTTGTCAAGCCACTTGACCCCATTGCCTTGCAAAAAAAAAAAAAACTTAAAAAAAAAGAAATGAGAGTGACTGGCCATTAGAAAAACCCTTATCAAGCAAGACTTCAGAGTGGACTACCCAAAAGAAAATGAAGCAATGGATAATTTTTTGCATTATTTTACATTCAAGTTTTTTTGGTTTGTTTTATGAAAGTAGATCTTAAGAAGGGAAATGGAAACAAAATGAGAATGATAGAAGATAGAATTAATGACTTGGCAAAATGTGTATAAAAATCTAAAAACTATAATGAACCAAACAAAATAAAAATGGAAAATGAGAAGATGAGGAATATACCAGGGTGGAAAGAAAAGACATAATATGGGGTACATGTGGCACATAAGTGGAAGATGCAAATAAAGACTACATAAAGGAAGAAGGGATGGAACCTTTTTTTCTTACTTTAGTCAAAGAATAGAAGAACTTACACACATTGGAATATAAAAACACATTTTATTCAACAGGGAAACAACAGAGAGATGGGAGAATGAAGAAAACAGAATAAAAGGGAAGGAAGATAAAAGGAGGATTTTATCTTAAGAAAAGCAAAGTCCAACTAAACAGAGTAGATAATAAAAAGAAAGGACAAGAATCATAATTAGGTGAAAGGAGAAAATGAAGGCAGAGGAACAGAAGCAATATGAAACAAGTTGTATCTTATCTAGAGGATTGATCCTGTGTGCACTTGTCTCTCAACACTCTATAAAGAGAAGACATGAAACAAAGAGAGTGATAAGTATAAGTGAAAATCATGAATAGAAATACACAATTAATTATCAGAGTTATAAATGAACAAACAAAATTAGAAAAACAAAAATTAGAAAAGAGAAGTAAATGAGAAAAACCTTTGCAATAAATTTCTTTCATGTCTCATTTCTAATGTATATCAAGAGTTAGTTCAAATTTATAAAAATATCTTCAATACCACAGCTTGGCCTATACCCCAAAGAAATCAAATAAAGAGGAAAAGGCTCCATATGTATAAAAATATTTGTAGTAACTGTCTTATGGTGGCAAAAATTTAGAAGCTGAGCATCAGTTGAGGAATGACTAAATAAGTTATAGTGCATGACTTCATTACAATCCAACTAATGTTATAATAAATGATAGAATGTTTCCCAGAGAAATCTATGAAAATTGTATGAATTTATGCACAGAGAACATAGCTAGGAGAGCAATTTATACAGCAGCAAGAATTTTGTAAAGACAACTTTGAAAATTTTATGTGGAGGTGTTCTGAATAGACTATTTCATAGGTGAATCCCTCCTTTCTAGCTGTGTAGTCAGATAGACTACATCTTTAAAACTTTTGTTTTCTACCTCATACTCTTTCCTGGGATGTCTTTCCTTCCACTTTCAGAGAGTAAAGATCTCACTTCAATCACAGCAATTGTTATTAACTGAATAATTTAGGGCTTCTTTCTTTCCCTGCTCCCCCCTTTTACTTTTGGCTATAAGATTGATATTGATGTAAGAGTGCTCAGTTCTGTTCTTTGTCATTTGTCCTTTCCAAATTCAAGGGCTGAGAGTGATTCCCATTGCAATTCAAGCCATGGAGATCTTGGAGGCAGGATTCCATTTGGGATCTTGCAGCAAGCTAACCTGAGGAAGTCAACCAAAGCAAGCAGGGTGCCTGGCATTCAAATCAAAGAAAATTTTGGACATGAAACTGAGATAAGTAATGAACTGAATCCCCTCACACACATGTCCAAGATTAGTGTGATATAGAAGGGGAAATTCTGCCTACCATGTGATGGAGGAATAAATTTTTATGTTTGTGATTATATTTGTGAAGTAAATATTTCTTTATTAAAGTTAACCTGTTAGTAGCTAAATGGAACTTGCTTGTGGGGAACCTCCCTATATTTGAGTGAACACTACTGGTAGAAGTTGGAGCCATTTGCAAAAAGCCTGGGCATCCCAAATATCCACAAGGGTGCTAGGGAAGAGGCAAAATGGAACATTCCTGATCTTCAGAACTTAGCAGACAGGGAAGCTAATGTTGCATTTATATTTTACACACATGTGAGCACACACACACACACACACACACACACATACACACCAATGTGAACATTTGTTTTGCTTGATTATGTTTTTGATATATTTGCTTGAAACAAAGTAGGTTTTTTTCCTTTCACAGTGGGAGGTGAAAGATGGAAAAAAGTTGCATTTACATTGACTGACAAAAAATTATTTAAAAAAAAGAATCTAGGGGAACCCCAGATGGTAGTATGAAGCTACGAAGTTCCTGCATTTTTTCACAAAGGAACTTTGAATGAAACCTCTGAACAGAACCTAAAGCCACAGAATCTCTCCAAAAAAATTAATGAAACAACTTTTCAGCAAGATATACTGGAGAAATTAAGGAAAATGTCTATTCCAAGTGTGTAAAAGGAGAGCCCAATGGAAACAGGAAAACTAGGAATCCAAGAAGAGCTCTTAGCCACAGCACAGCTAAGGTTCTGCCCAGCACAGGTAGAGTAGGTCCTGGTGCAGCTAAGGTCCAAGCTCAGAAGGCTGAGAGTGATGATCTAAAGGAGGTTGGAGAGCAAGGTTCCAGTCCCAGACATTGCTGTGGTATTGGATTACGCTAACACAGGGGAAAGCTGCAGACCACAGTCCTCAGCAAAAAAAAAAAAAAAAAAAAAAAAAAAAGCTAGGGTCTATACACCTTAAACCACAGGAGCATAGCTCAACTATCAAAATAAACAACCAAAAAAAAATACAACCATTGACAGCTACTGTTCTGATAGAGAAGATAAGGGATTTCTTCAGAGGAGGAAAGCAGTGACAAGATGGCTACATGTGAGGTACCAAAGAGGTTTAAGAACTGGTATCAAATATCAAAAGACCTCTTGGAAGAACTCGAAAAGGATTTAAAAAAAAGACAAAGAAAAGAGAAAGAAGATAAATGGAGACAAGACATGAGACACATGTAAGAGAATTATGAAAAAAAATGATTAAGAAAACAATTTAAAAGGGCAGTTAGATGGCGCAGTGGATAAAGCACCAGCCCTGGAGTCAGGAGTACCTGGGTTCAAATCTGGTTTCAGATACTTAATAATTACCTAGCTTTGTGGTCTTGGGCAAGCCACTAAACCCCATTTGCCTTGCAAAAACCTAAAAAAAATAAAAAATAAAATTGACCAACTGGAAAAGGAAATTTAAAAACTAATTGAAGAAAATAAAATATTAAAAATTAGAATTGGACAAATGGAAATGAATGACTATGAAAAACCAAGAATTCATCAAACAATCAAAGAATAAAAAATTACAAGAGATTGTAAAATAACTCTTAAGGAAAATGACCAATTCAGAAAATAAGTGGAGGAGAGATAATTTATAAATTATTAGTTTACCTGAAAGACCCAATCAGAAAAGGAGCCCAGACAATATCTTGCAGGATAGTGTCAGGGAAAACTGTCCTAATATTGCAGAACAAGAAGATAAAATAGTCCTTGAAAAAATCCATTAAACACCCCCAGAAAGAGAACCCCAAATAAAAACTGCAGGGAATATTATAACCAAATTTCATAATTCTCACCTAAAGAAGAATATATTGCAAGCAGCCAAAAAAGAAGCAATTTAAATATCAGGGAGCCAGTCAGGATGACACTGGATTTATCAGCTTCAACATTAAAGCACTGAAAGACCTGTAATATGATATTCCAGAGGGCAAAGGAGTTGTATCACAACAAAGAATCAACTACCCTGCAAAATTCAGCATATTCTTTCAGGAGAATAGATGAATTTTCAGTGAAATAAATACTTTCAAACACACCTGATTAAAAAAAAAACAAAATTGAATACAATATTTGTTCTACAAATGCAAGACTCAAGAGATGCATCAAAAGGTAAGTGGAAAGGGAGAAAATGTTACTCAATAAAACTAGTTCTTGCAATTCTTTAGAATTATATTTCTCTTAAGACAATTGAAAGGAATATACTTAGACAGAGGGTGTGGGTAGAAATTGATTGTGATATGATCAATGTATTAACTCTTGAGGGTTGTATTTTTATTTGGATCAGTTAGAGGGATTATATTTGAAAAGAGGTTGTGAGTCTAAATTGATTATGATATAGAGATGTTTATGTCTCTTTAGAATTATACATCAGTACAGTTGAAAGAAGTAAACAGAAAAAGGGAATTGATACAAGAAAACAATAAAACAATGAAGGATTATACTTGAGGAGAGGAATAAGAGAATAAATTTGACTACATGAAGGAGCGCAATGGATTTAATATAGTAAATTGTGAAAAGGGAGACTGTGAGTAAATCTTATTCTCAATTGACTTGGTTGAAAGAGGGAATAATATTCATTCCCACCTGGGTATCAGTATTAACTTACCCTACAAGGAAGTAGGGAGAAAAGGGGAGAGAAAAGGGGAGAAGGGAGTTATAAAAAGGAGAAGAAACATAAATTTAAAAAAAAAGGGGAAAGGAGTGGCATGGCGCAGTGGATAGAGCACCAGCCCTGGAGGCAGGAGTACCTGAGTTCAAATCCGACCTTAGACACTTAGAATTACCTAGCTGTGTGGCCTTGGGAAAGCCACTTCACCCCATTGCTTTGCAAAAACCTAAAAAAAAAAGAGAGAAAAGGAAAAAAGGAGGAAGTGAGTTTATAAAAGGGAGTGCCAATTGAGGAAGACATTGATCAAAAGCAAAAGCAAAAGCACTGATGAGGAATAAGGGAAAAGGAGAAAAAAAAGCACAGAGGGAAGAGAAGATGGAGGGGAAATACAGAGTTAGTGATTATAACTAAGTGTGAATGGGATGAATGCTCCTATAAAATGGAAGCAGAGAAAAGAGGGGAATTAAAAACCAGAATCCTACAATGTGTTGCTTACAAGAAACAGATTGAAAAAATACACACACACACACACACACACACACACACACACACACATACACACATATATACAGCGTAAAGATAAAAGACTAGAGCAGAATATATTGTACAACAGCTAAAGTTAAAAAAAAAAATCCTTATCAGACAAAATAAAAAACAAAACTAGATTAAATTAAAAGGGAAAAGGAAGGAAACCACATCATCCTAAAAGGTACCATAGGCAATGAAGCAATATTAATATAAAAATATATGCAGAAGTGGTATACCTTACTTGAAGGAGTTAGAGGAAGACATAGCCAACAAAACTATATTAGTGGGAGACCTCAACCTCCTTCTTTCAGAAATAGATAAATCTAGTCATAAAGTAAACAAAAAGGTAATTATGGAGGTAAATAGAAATGTTAGATATAATGGACCTTTGAAGAAAACTGAATGAGGATAGAAAAGAATATATATTCTTCTCTTTGTCCCATGGATCTACACAAAAATTGACTGTGTATTAGGGCATGAAAATATTATAATGAAATGAAAGGCAGAAATATTAAATAAGTCCTTTTTAGATCATAATAAAAATTACATGTAATAAAGAGCCATGAAAAGATAAGTTAAAAATTAATTGAACATTAACCTAATTTTAAAGAATAAGTGGATCAAGCAATAAATCATAGAAATAATAAACATTTTCATCCAAGGCAATGACAACAATGAGACATCATACATATACTTGTGGGTTTTAGCCAAAGCAGCTATTAGGGCAAATTTTATATTTTGAAATGCTTACATGCATAAATTAGAGAAAAAAGAGATCAATGAATTGGACTTGTATCCAAAAAAAGCTAGAAAAAGAACAAATTAAAAATTCCCAATTAAATATTAAATTAGAAAATCTGAAAAATAAAATGAGAAATTAATAAAATTGAGAGTTAGAAAAACTATTGAACTAATAAATAAAACTGGGTTGGTTTTATTTAAAAAATCAATAGAATAGATAAACCTTTGGTTAATCTGATTTTTAAAAAGAAAAAAACCAAATTACCAATATCAAAAATGAAAAGATTGAATTCATCACCAATGAGAAGAAAATTAAAATAGTAATTCAGAAATGTTTTGGCCAACTGCATTCCAATAAATTTGAGAATCTAAGTGAAATAGTAAACTATTTACAAAAATATAAATTGTCCAGATTAATAGTAGAGAAAATGAAATGTGTAAATAAATCCATTTCAGAAAAAGAAGTTGAATAGGTCATCAATGATCTCCCTAAGAAAAAATCTCCAGGGCCACATGGATTTACAAGTGGATTCTACCAAATATTAAAGAATAATTCCAACTCTATATAAACTAGTTGAAAAAATAGGTAGATTCCTACCAAATTCCTTTTAAAATATCAACATGGTGTTCCTAAATATGAAATAGCAGAACAGAGAAAGAAAATTATAGACCAATCTCTCAAATCTTAAATAAAATTTTTGCAATGAAACCAAATCAAGTTATCACTAGGATAATACCCTTTGATCAAGTAGAATTTCTTCCAGATATGCAGGGCTGGTTCAATATTAGAAAACACTCAGCATAATTGACCATATCAATAACAAAATTAGCAGAAATCAGATGATTATTTCAAAAGATTCTAGAAAGCCTTTGACAAAATACAGTATCCACTTCTATTCAAAACACTAAAGCATAAAGGAATAAATGGAGTTTTCCTTAAAATGATAAACAGTATCTATCTAAAACCATCAGCAAGCATTATATGTAATTGGGACAAACTAGAAGCATTCCCAATAAGATCAGAGTTGAATCAAGGATGCCCATTTTCACCACTATTATTTACTATAGTAATAGAAATATTAACTTTAACAATAAGAAAAGAAAAAGAAATTGAAGGGATTAGAATAGGCAATGAGGAAACAAAGCTCTCACTTCACAGCAAAATGCAAGATATAAAATAAACTCACATAAATTATCAGCATTTCTATAGATGAAAAATAAAAATCCAACAGCAAGAGAAAGAGAAATTTCATTTAACTACAAACAATATAAAATCCTTGGGAAACTATATTAACACAATTACAAAACATTTTTCACAAAAATAAAGACATCTATACAAGTGAAAACATGTCAATTGTTCAGGGTTAAACCAAGCTAATATAATAAAAATAGCTATTTTACCTAAATTAAATTACTTATTCAATGCCATACCAAACAAACCACCAAAAAAATTATTTTACAGAGCTAGAAAAAAATTAGTAACACAATTCATATGGAGGAACAAAGTATCAAGAATATCAAGAGAATTAATTTTTATTATGCAAAGGAAGGTGGCCTCATTATTTCAGATCTAAAACTATATTATAAAACTGCAGTTATCAAAATTGTCTGATACTGGCTAAGAAAAAAAGAAGTAAATCACTAGAATAGATTAGGTTCAAAAGAAAAAGTAGTAAATGACTATGGTAATCTACTGTTCAATAAACTCAAGGACTCTAGTTTCTGGGATAAGAACTCACTATTTGATAAAAACTGCTGGGAATACTAGAAAAGAGTATATAGCAAAAACTAGGCACAGACCAATGTCTCATACTCTATTAAGAGAAAAGGTAGAAATAGGTGCAGGATTTAAACACAGAGTGACATCAGAAGCTAATTAGAAGAACAAGGAATAGTCTATCAGATCTATGGAGAGGGGAGGAGTTTATTACCAAAGAAGAAATAGAGAGCCTTACAAATTGCAAAATGGAATATTTGCCTACAGTAAATTAAAAAGATTTTGACGAAATAAGTTCAATGAAACCAAGATTAGAAGGAATATTGAAAGCTGAGAAACAATTTTCACACTAGTATTTCTGATGAAGGACTCATTTTTAAAATGTATAGAGAACTGAATCAAATTCATAAGAATATAAGTTATTCTCCAATTGATAAATGGTTAAAGGATATGAACAGACAGTTTACAGATGAAGAAATTAAAACTATCTTTAGTCAAATGAAAAAAAATGCTTCAAATCATTATTGATTTGAGATACCATCACACCTATCAGATTGGCTAAAATGACAAAAAGGAAAATGTTCAATATTGGAGGGGATGTGGGAAAACTGTGACACTAATGTTCTTTTGATATTGTTGTGAACTGATCTAACCCTGATGGAGAGCAATTTGGAATTATGTCCAAAGGACAATAAAACTATACATACCCTTTGATCCAGCAATAACACTACTAGGTCTATATACCAAAGAGATCACAAAAAGGGGAAAGGACCCACATTTCCAAAAATATTTATAGCAGCTCTAATTGCAATGGCAAAGAATTAGAAATTGGGGGAATGCCCATCAATTGCGGAATGACTGAACAAATTGTGACATATGAGTGTTATAGAGTGTTATTGTTCTGTAAAAAAGCCATGAGCACTGTGACTTCAGAAAAACATGGAAAGACTTGCATGAGCAGATGCTGAGTTAATTGAGCAGAACCAGAGCATTACACACACTAATTGCAACATTGTGAGATGATCATCTGTGATCAAATCAACTCCTCTCAGCAGTTCAGTGCTCAAGGACAATCCTGAGAGACCTATCATGGAAAATAACATCCACTCCAAAGAAAAATCTATGGATTTTTAATGCAGAGCAAAGCATACTATGTTCACCTTCTTAAAAAAACTTCTTTTATGTTTTTTCATTTTTTTCTCAAATTTTTCCCCTTCTAGTTCTTCTTTCCCAGCTTGACTCATATTAAAAATATGTTAAATGTGATTTTACATGTATAATCTAGATCAAATTGCTGCTGTGAGGAAGAGTGTGGGAAGGGAGGGAGATGGAATAATTTGGAACTCAAAAGTTTGCAAAAAGATATAATGTTCAAAAACTATCACTTTATGTAACTGGAAAATAAATTAATTGTTAAAAAATGTGTTAGGGGGCAGCTAGGTGGCATAGTGGATAAAGCACCAGCCTTGGAGTCATGAGTATCTGGGTTCAAATCCAGTCTCAGACACTTAGTTACCTAGCTGTGTGGCCTTGGGCAAGCCACTTAACCCCATTAGTCTTGCAAAAAACCTAAAAAAAAATAATAATAATGTGTCAAGTTCTTTACTTTCAAAATATCTTAAAACACACTCAAGCTCATCTTACTACTTCTTTAGGGTACCTGAGGAAAATTCTGTACTACTTACTTTTGAAGGTCTTGGAAGGGATTATGTGGAGGGGCATCTTAGAAGCTGGGCCAGTAAAACACAGGAAACTAAAGAAGTTCAGGAAAGTGCTGGAGAACTGGAACTCCCTTCCCATTCTCACCAGCCTTTAAGATTATTGGAAGGTAACTTGACTCTTGATCTGAGACTCAACTTAGTTCTCTGCTGGTTTCCTACTGGAGGCTTTGCCTTCCCACTAAAAACAGCAATCTTGCTTCATTAATTCCTTATCTTTGCAAAGACCCCACCCCCACCCCCCAGCAGTTATTCAGCAAACTAGGATCCCCAACTTCTATATTTCCCCTTGCCTTTATACTGGTCCTTATTCTGAAATTTTTTTCTTAGAAGTTTCTCTCTGGCTAATGCCATCGTACTTTCCAGGGTTGGAAAAAGCTCTACTTGAAGCCATCAATAGGCAAAGGTTTTCCTTTGCAATCCTACATGACAAAGAACATCTATTTTAATTGTCAAAGAAGGAAGGAAGAGGAGAAGCAAAGAAGTGTTGCCTGGAATTCAGAGAGGAGGTAGTATGTATATAAGGAGGCAGAGAGGAGAGTGCAGGATGTATGGGATAGAGATAAAGGTAGCATAGCATAGTAATCATTTGCCCTATTTTAGTTTTTGAGTTATTTTCTTCCTTAAGATTTTATATATCCTTTTCTAATTGGTTAGCTTTCTTTTCACAATTTGCTTAGATTACTTTTTTCCTCTCATTTTTCCCCCTATTTTTTTCTCATTCTCTAATTTGATTTATAGATTCTCTTTTAAATTCTTCCAAAATTCCTTTTGGGAGTTGAGACCATTTAATATTATTTTTTAGCATAGAAGTGGCTTTTGTTTTTAACTTCATTATTTTTCTTTGAATATGAACTCATCTTTTTGTTATGGAAATATTTGCTTTATCAAATGAATTAAAAATATTTTTATTGTTATTCCCTCAAAACCCCAGAACAAATGAGACTCCATAATAGAGAAAGTGATCCTATGTGGGCAATCTTAACATAGACATAGGTTACATTTGGAATAAAGAAAACAGGTCTAGAAAGAAATGACTTAGCCAAGGTCACACATAAAGTAGTCTGTAGTAAGGTGCCACAATGGTTAAAGTGCTGGACCTGAAGTAACAAAGACCTGGATTCAAATCCAGACTCAGGTGTTTACCTAGTTGTATGACCCTAAGCAAATCTTTTAACTTCAGCTCCCATCTCCTCATCTGTAAGATGAGAGTAGTAAAAATACTTACTTTTAGGTGTTGGTGTTAGGATAAGTAAGGAATATGGTAATTATCATTTTTACATATATTGTTAGATGCTATAGTTATAAATAACAGGACTCCAATATGGTGTCAGGCTAAGTGGTCATAATGTTCATAAACAAATAAGCAATGACAAATAGCCTTTACTCTTCCATTTCTCTAACTCATTCTGACTGAGAGTCAAATACATAAAGAATCAGAGATCCTGATTGGATGAGAGTCTAATACCTTGCAGCAGTTGCCTCATTTCTGAAATCTCTATTATCAACTCAAATGCTCATCCAATTTATGATCCAGATTAGGAAAATCCCCCCCCCACAAATCTGGTATAATAAGTGACCTTGAGAATTTTCTCACCATGTCTGATTAAGAATACGCCCTCCAATATTTGGAATGGATTGTGTGTTCTCAGCCAGGGAATAAAATATCACTGTTCGGACCCCACAGCATGCATGTATTCCCACTGAGGTCTATGCCACAGTGCATACCTCCTCTCTCTTATGAGGGATCCTGGCTACATACTGTGTGTGCTCGTATATGATTTCAGTTTGGGGATTTGGGGATTTGCTTTTTGGTCTACTTGTTGTGTCACCTAGTAAAAAATGTTCATGCTTATAGTTACTTCTAGAGTACCACCATCCAATAAATTCTTAAACCTCCATAGCTCTAATTGACTTAATCAGAATCACATAGTTATAAGTATCTGAGGACAGATTTGAATTCAAGTCTTCCTGACTTAGGTCTGGTATTCTATCTACTGTGTTACCTAGCTGCCTAATAAAATAAGATAATATTTGTAAAATGCAACCTTAAAGCACTATGCAAATGCTAGCAACCATTATTTCTATTTTTACTATTATCATCTTGCTCATCATCATCAACTCTGCTATTACTTTGTGGTCTTGCTGAAACTGGATGTTAATACATTAATCCTTTCGTAAATGTGAGACTTCATCAATAAGAACATACCTTTCAATATATCTTTCAATACCCTTCAGAACATCCACACCTTCTCCTACTGCCTAGTTCTAATCTATATTTTCCTAAAAATATACCACACAATGTTCTGTGGATCATACCCTGGACCCCTTGATGTGACAAGGACACCAGTGGAATATGCAAATTATCCATCCATTGTTGCTTTCTCTTGCTACATGACCTGGGTCCATCCCATCAATTATATATTGATTTTGAGGTCGTTACCTACCTCAAGGGATCAGGTGGTGCAGTGGATAGAGCATTGTCCTTGGATTCAGTAGGATAGAAATTCAAATCTGGCCTCAGACATTTGACTCTAACTAGCTGTGTCACCTTAGTCAAGTCACTTAACCCTGAGTGCAACGCATCCAGGGCCACCTCCAGTCATCCTGATCCATATCTGACCACTGGACCCAGATGGTTCTAAAGGAGAAAGTGAGGCTGGTGACTTGGCACAGCACCCCCTCACTCAAATCCATTTCATGTTCTTGTCATGGCACCACCTCCCTGATGTCATGGTCATCTTTGAAAATGAAGGACAAGAGGCAGCTAGGTGGCGTAATGGATAGAGTGTCGGCCCTAGAGTTAAGAGGACTCAAGCTCAAATCTGGCCTCAGACACTTAATAATTACCTAGCTGTGTGACCTTGGGTAAATCACTTGATCACATTGCCTTGCAAAAACCAAAAAAAAAAAAAAAAATGAAGGATATTATATATTGATTTCACTCCTAGTGTACAATCTGTCATTGATAATATGCACTAGCCTACTCTCAACCATCATCTATTTCTTCCCTTTAGAGCAAATTTCATTCTTAAGAGATTCTTAGGAGATTATTCTATGATTTATTGTCCTAGATTATAACTGAAAGAATGATGGCACTAAAAAGAAAGGTGACTCATAATGCTTTGTATTGATATAGCTCACATACTACATTTACTAGGAGTTATCTATTTATATCATCCATCATAATATTCCCATGAAGAAGACCCAACCATTATTATGATCCACATTCAGTTTTTGTAGCAAATCAAAGTCTATGGGAATTAAATAGTTTGACCGGGATTAAATGGCTAGCATAGAACCAGGTCTTCTGGACACAGGCCAATAGTTTTCCTATTAGCTTAGATTGTCTTTTTGTATTTTTCATTACCTTGTTCACTAATATGTTCTATTTCCAAACATCATCTTTTTGCTTAGTGCAACTAAATATGACTGTTGCTAAAGGTAACGAGCTAAATAACTTTTTTTTTAATTTCCATAGTAATAGTAAAAGCATGTGCTATAATTGCATAACTTCATTCTATCCTCATGGAAATATGCCCAAAAGTTCCCATCTGTGCCAAAGCAACAGCAGAGAAGGAGATAATCCTTCAGTCCAGCTGTTGGTATATCTTTCTTTGCTGCTGCCAAAAAGCCATGTTCCTTAGTACTCAGTATACTTACTGTTTCAAGTGTGCAGTGAAGTGGTACTGATTTTATAGCTTGGCAGATGTGGCTTACACCACAGGTTCTTGGCTCTTTTCTTTTTTTCCTTTAATTCCTTTCTGGGACAAAATCTTGAATAATTTTCATTGGTTTTCTTGAGAAAATTCCACAGTGAGAAATGAAATGAATTGTTGGTGCTTTTCTTCAGAATTAATTCCCACTGAGATTTCATAAGAAGAATAAGTGACACAATTGGTCTCCTCTCCCCAGATTTCTCCTTTTCACTTCCCCACATATGCACAAAAAAAAAGACTTAGACATGTTTTCTTATTTGTCTCAGTCACCCCACTGGAACTCACAAAAATTCCTGTTATAAATCCAAAGCCTTTATGTATCTTGAAAATTCTTATTGGGTCTATAAAGAAAGTCATTATAGCCTTAATTAGTAGCTAAGCTGTTAATTATTTCCATGCAGCAATGTTCATGGAGATTTTTTCCTCTGGTTTTTGTTTCTGATAAAATACATGGGTCTTAATTTCATTTTTAGGTCATCTTTTATGCAACACTAAGTGAAATATTACAACAATGTTAAATCATTAGATTTTTTAATTTAACATTTGCAATCAAATTCTATGAGGTCTGAGGAGTTAATCAATCTTTTTAATCCCCAAATTATTGAAAAAAGTCAATGTACTCCACTACACATTTTCCCACATTTACTAACATTTTGGTTGGAGTTTTATATAGTTTGTTTAGAGAGAAAGCTAAGCACAAAAGTAAATATCACCACAGAATTACAGAAAATGATTTCAAAAGGTTAAAGAATGCACTATTGGTATCAGTAAATACAACTTTTAGATTAGAAAATATGTCTAGATGGCAGGGTGGATATTAAGCAGCAAGATCTCAATGGAATATCCATGGTCTGGTTCTGAAAAATTTCAAAGGGCCATTTATAGTATTAAAAAGCATAAATAACTCAACCTTTGCTACCTGAAGCCATTGAGTAGCCTCAAAACAACTGATTACTATTCTGTACTTAATAACACAAGATATTATATTCTTACTTTTTTATGCAGATCTTCAACAAAGATTGCTCAAAAGGACTTCTTCAATTGCCTCTTAATTAACTAGAAAATCCAATGAGCATCCCAGAGTTTAACAGTATTTTAGAGTTTCTATCTGGATAATGAGAAGGGACTCCTTCCACAGTTCCCTTTGGAAGAGACTGACATGATGCCTATAAACCTTGTTGTCAATTCTTCAAGGTGTAAACTATCTGAGCCTCAAACAACCATGAACTGATATAGCACATTTTGAAGAAATAGTAGCAGAAAATAAAGTTCTGGGCAGGGATTTGGAAGATTTGCATTCAATAGTATCTACCTCCCAGGATTGTGCTGAAGATCAAATGAGATACTATTTATTAAGTGTTTAGTGTAGTGCCTGGCACCCAGCAGGCTCCTAATAAATGCACTTTTTCCCTCTTCTATTCCCCCTTGCTATAAAGTACTTCAGTCCAGTGGGGACCATTATTATCAATCTTGCCATGAGAATGGTAGAACTATTAAGAACACCCTAGGAATGCTTGGACAGAATGAGAAATACCACCTATTTGGAGGGTCTTAAACAATTCACAATTATACTACAAATTGTACAATTTGACTTATCTGGATCTGATCAAGAGGATTTTAACTTGTGTGGTAATTGTAGGGTAGGAGGACACAGATTCAAGGCTCAAGCTAAATCCTATCATAAACACAGATTAAAAATAGCCTGGGAGGATCTGGTATTTTATGAAGAATGTAATTAGAAAGAGGACAAAAGCTTCATCATGTTTTGATATACCCAAAATACTCACCAAAGCAATCCTTAGGATCTAATACACAGTAATGTAAAGATGGATGACATGTTTTTTCTTTAGTTCTAATTGCTCTTTCATAACATGATTAATATGAAATATGTTAAACATGACTGTATATGTACAACTTTTATCAGATTGTTTTCTGCCATGGGGAGGGGGGGAAGAAAAAAGGATGGGAGGAAAATGGGGAACTCTTAAACTTGCACATGAATGAATTCTGTAAGCTACTTTTACATGTAATTGGGAAAAAATAAATCCTAAAAATAAATAAATAAAAATGGATGATAAAATGGACTTGACAGTTCACTTAACTTGGAAGTCAACAACAAGAACAACTATTTACTAAGAGTTAAAATTGTGCCAGGCACTGTGGTAAATTCTGAAGTAAATAAATACACAGACTCACCGAAACCAGTGTAGGTGGGTTCCCATGATTGGAATTTAGTAATTGAAGGATATTTGTTCAGGTGGCACAATGGATAGAGTGCCAGGCCTGAAAATTAGGAAGACTCATTTTCCTGAGCTCAGATGTACCTTAAGACACTTACTAGATATGTGACACTGAGCAAGTCATTTCACCCTGTTTGCCTCAATTTCTTCACCTGTGAAATGAGCTGGAAAAGGAAAAGGTAAACAACTCTAGTATCTTTTGCACAAAAGTCTTTTTTAATAAAAATGAATGAACAACAAAAATCCTTGTTCAAAAAACACAAATAAGATAAGCATGATGGTAGATATATATCTTCCTCACATACAGTACTATGCTGATAACCTTAAACCCAAAAGAGAAAGTATGGTGGAAATTCTTTGGGAGAAGATCAAAGAAAGGAGAAATGGAATAGTATTAATATTATTATGGGAGTATATTATAGATTTTTTTGATCAGGAGGAGGAAGAATATGATAAATTTATCAAATATAATGAAAAAGTTAGAGAATCAAGTATAGTTATGATAAGGAAATTCTGGTATTTGGATACCCACTGAAGGACTAAAAGCAGAAAATGTACAACTGGTTTGCAGTACAGAAAATTTTATTTTTCCATGAGGAGATTGGACCAGGTGGCTTTTTAAGGACCCTCTAAGCTCTAAATCTATGAAAAATTTATGATGAATAAAATGAAAATTCCAGTATTGATTCTGGACCATTCAGAAAGACTAATTAACAAAATTTAACAACAAGAATAATGAATTAATGTTCACACTATCTTTAAATTCTTCATAAATAAAAAGAGGAAGACCAAACTTACTCTGGAATGATCCTTAGACTTAAGAAAAATAGATTTTCCAAAAAATTCAAAAAATATTATAAAGAGTACTCCATCTCTTAAGATGCTTGGGAGAAAAGAAGAAAGTCTGATTAAGAAAAATAGATGGGGGGCAGCTGGGTGGCACAGTGGATAAAGCACTGGCCCTGGAGTCAGGAGTACCTGGGTTCAAATCCAGTCTCAGACATTTAATAATTACCTAGCCGTGTGGCCTTGGGCAAGCCACTTAACCCCATTTGCCTTGCAAAAACCTTAAAAAAAAAGAAAAATAGATGGATTTGATGGATTCATAATCTTATCAGTGCAAATTAAAAGTCCTCTGTGTCTTCTCATACAATTCTTGCTCCTGTTTCTTTCTTTCTGCAATTTCAATTGTGTCCAGTTCTTTGTGATCCCATTTTTTTTGACAAAAAACTGAAGTTGTTTGCCATGTCCTTCTCTATGTTGCAAAGGACAGATAGTACAACAGGAGTAGAATCCAGAAGATCTGGGTTAAAATCCAGCCTCAGACACTTGCTAGTTGTTTGACCCTGGGCAGGTCACTTAATCCTGATTTCTTCAGTTTCCTCATTAGTAAAATCAACTGGAGAAGGAAATGGCTAGCAACCTCAGTATCTTTGTCAAAAAAAAATAAAACACTAGAGTAACAAAGAGCTAGGCACAACTGAAATGACTTAACAGATATTCATAGGGAGAATCCTGGCCTTAAAGAAAGATAGGGAGGGGGTGATAATGTGTTTGTTTATTTAGGGTTTGCTTTTGATTTTCCAGAAATAATCAGAAGCAATGACAGGTTATTTCCCAAATACATTCTAGTACAATATTGTCATTCTTATTAAAATCTGGACCTGCTACCACAATTGAGCTTTTAGATTATTAATTCAATATATTTCATAATTTGGGGAATGAGCTTTTTTATCTACTTTGCTTTTCCAATGTGAATGGTTTAATTAACTCTTTCAAATAATTATGGATTTCATAACATCATGTTTATATTCTTCTGGTGTTCAATGAAATTATCAAAGTAACATTCTACAGTGCAAACTTGAGTTGTTGTCTGAAGACCAGAGGTTGAATTCTGGCTATTCTACTTATTCTCCATGTAACTTTGGGCAAATTATTTAGCGTCTCTGGGTTTCAGAGGATTGGATAAGATGACCTTTATAATCTCTTCCAGTTCTAAATTAATGATACTACTATATTCCCAGATATTCCTATATCAGGAAATATTTATGGACTTTGACATAAGTAGGAAATATTTTCTTTTTAGATCAAGGCTTCTTTAACCAAGAGTTCATTAACTTGTATTTTGCTTTATATTTGAAAACCTCATTTCAACATCTTTGTTTTCTTTCATAATTCTATGTATTTTATTTTGTGCACTTAAAAATATTATTATAAAAAGGGGGCCCTAGTCTTTACAAGCTATCCAATTAAATCCATGATCCAAAAAAGACCAAGAATTTCTACTCTAACTTGGGAGTTATTTTTCCCTAAGAAAAAACTGTCCTCTCATTTTTTATACTATTTCTTACAGATTTTCATTTGTTTTTAACAGATCCATGAAAGACACTTAATTCTGGGTAACTTTTAAAGCTGCAATTTATTCTACAAAATCAAGTTTTACTTGAAATCAATAAACCTTAGACAAAGTGGCACCCAATAATCTCTATAATTGTCAATAATTATGTATTTATCAATATCTAGCTCATTGCAGAAAATTGTTTACACAGTCTTCCTGACCTCACATTTTTTATTAAAAATATCCTTGACACATGAATACCCCTTTTAAATAAAGGTAATTTCAAAATAAGAAAGTAGGCTTATGAATAAATCATTGTTTATATTTTCATGGTCATCTCTCTATGTTTACAGTTTCATCTTTGATCTTTTCCATTATTTTGGAATTTTCATCTTATAAAGATAAGGACAATTAATTCCCTGAGAGGCTCTCACTGTTTTTCATCTCAAACACAGAGCTCTTTGGTGTATATTTAATCAGGGTACAATCATTGTTAGTGTCAATATTCTTAAGAGCCATTGCCACTTCTGTACTAAGATAATGGGTACTAAGATGATAGAGATATTACTCTATTGTGAAAAGACCTAGATTTGGTATTAAAGGACATGGTTCCAATTCTGGGAAAGACTCGACTCCTCTGGAGTTCAGCTTCAACTGTAAAATGACAGACACAATATGGTAAAACTGAGATACTTCCTGCATTAGTCAGTCAGTCAGCAAGTATTTAAGTGTCTACTTTGGCACAGACATGGTGTCAAGTACTAAGGATCCAAAGAAATGGAAAAAGTGGTCCCTTCTCTCAAAGAGTTGGAAAGACAATATTCAAATAGCTATGTACAAATAATAGATAAAAGTTGTGTATATAAAAATATTCATAATTTATTAATATATAATTACATATGAAATAAATATATAATTATATATAATATTATATAATAATGAACAGCTCTGTAAGGAATGCATTTATTACATATATACCAAAAATACACAAATATTGTAGATAATAGGAATAGTTAAAAAATGAAAGGCACTAGCATTCTTTATTAGTCCTTATTGATATCCCTTTGCAATCCCTTGATTGCCATGAATTGGTCTCTGACATTCCCTTTCAACTCTATAGCTAAGTTTCTGTGATCCAGTGACTGGGTAGCCTGAAATGGTGCTATTAAGTTTAAGTCCTGGAATCCAAATGCTCACTATCTGTGTTAATTAGAAAGAAATTTAGGTACAGTCTTTTGTTTATCTTTTTTATAAGTTATATCTAACAATGCAGTCAGCTAGGTCTCACACAAACCTACTGCACTACTTCTGAGGGTTTTTTTTAAAGTTATTTTCTCATAATCTCAATTCCTACTCTCTCTCTCTCTCTCTCTCTATCTATCTATCTATCTATCTCTCTCTCTCTTTTCTCTCTCTATTTCTCTGTCCATCTGTCTTTCTCTCCTGTTCCATAACCAATCTGTTAAGATCTGTTGATTCACCTTTAAAAAAATGTGCAGCCTCTCATCTAGTGCAGCCTCTCATCTCTCCTTGAAGGCAGGTACCACTTGCCTAAAGTTTATCTCCATTTCAATCCATTTTCCCTTCAAAAATCAAAGTGAATTTTATAAAACCCAGGTCCAATCATGTCACTTCACTACTCAGTATATTCCAGTGGCAATGAACTGTTTGTGGAACTTTATTTGATCCAACCATTCTGGAGAGCAATTTGGAATCATGCCCAAAGGACTACAAAACTATGCATACCCTTTGATCCAGAAATACCACTACTAAATCTGGATTCCAAAGAGTTCAGGGGAAAAAAAGGAAAAAGGACTATTTGTAAAAAAAAAAATAGAGCAGCTCTATTATGAGGATTAAGAATTGGAAATCAAGAGGATGCCTATCAATTAGTTGGCTCTTATGCTGCTTCATTATCAAACACCTAAATGACATCATTATGTTTGAGGCAAATTACAGTGTGTCTAACTGTGGCTGATAAGACTAATACAAACTCAGGATGTTCTACCATAGGTCAGGCCCAAATAGTCCATGTGAATACCTTAGCACTTACTCTAAACTTACTATGTCGCATTTCTTATGAAAGGCTTCAATTCTTATGAGCTGTTTTCCTTATAAAATGCAGCACCCTCACTGATGAGCATGCCATGCTGGGTGGTGATGGTGTTTGTCCTTTGATCTCAAAGAGGACCATGACATCAGGGAGGTGATTCTATGACATAAACATGAAGTAAATTTGAGTGAGAGGATGCTGTGCTAAGTTACCAGCCTCACTTTCTCCTCCAGAACCATTTGACTTGAGTGGCCAAATATGAATCAAGATGACTGGAGATGGAACTGGATGTGAGGTAATCATTGTTAAGTGACTTGCCCAAGGTCACCAGATAGTGTGGTGCTGGGTAGTCCTATGCTAGGGTCTCACACAGTCTATAATTAATTCTAAAGTTCTTAAGAGAGACCTTCATGATGTTCTGGTATCATTTCTTCTGACCTCCTTGTAAGTATTGCCCTGTGGGAGCTCTCCATAAAATAGTCTTTTTGGCAAGCATACTTCTGTCATTCTAACAACGTGCCTAGTTCATCTTAATTGCACTGTCTGTAGTAATGTTTGAATGCTAGGCAGTTTGATTTGAGGAAGGACCTCAGTGTCTGGTATCATCTCATATTAGGTGATCTTCAGAATCTTCCTAAGACAATTTAAATGGAAGCGATTCAGTTTCCTGACATGGTACTGGTAGACTGTACAAGTTTCACAGGCTTATAGCAATGAGGTCAATACAACAACTCTATAGACCTTCACTGGTAGTTAATCTAATACCTCTTCTCTCCCACACTTTCTTTAGGAGCCTCCCAAATATTGAGTTCATTCTGGTAATGCATGTATCATACTCATTGTCAATGTGTACTTCCCTATAAAAAGACACTACCAAGGTAAATGAACTTGTCCACAGTACTCAAAACTTCTTCATTTACTGTAACTGAAGGTTCTACATATGGATGGTGTGGTGCTGGCTGATGGAGCACCTGTGTTTTCTTGGTTTAATTATTAGACCAAAATTAGAACAAGCAGCAGAGAATCGATCCATACTTTGCTGCATCTCAGCTTCAGAGGCTGCATTGATTACACAATCATCCACAAACAAAAGATCATGAACCAACACTCCTTCCACTTTAGTCTTGGATATAGCCTTTTCAAGTTGAAGAATTTACCATCAATGCAGTCACTGACCTTGAGACCATATTCATCCTCAGTGCAGGCATTTGATAACTTGGCTGAAAACATCATTCTAAGAAGCATGGGAGCAAGGACACATCTTTGTTTTACTCCTCCACAACAGGAAATATCAAAGTATTGTCCACTATCCAGAATCTGGGCAAGTACAGTGTCATGTAAGTGATGTACAATACTAATGAGCTTCTCTGAAAATTATTTTGACATAATTTCCATAAATCTTACAACTAATGGTTTCAAAGGCCTTGACCTCTGTTCTGTTCCTGGCATTTTTCCTGGAGTTGTTGGGCAGCAAATATCATAACATCTATTCCTCAAACCCTTTCTGAAGCCACACTAGCTCTCAGAGAGTTTACCATCTTTCAGTTGAAGGATCAGTCTGCTGAGAAATATTCTGGCAAGAATCTTACCAACAATGACTAAAATAGAAACACCCCTGTAATTGTCATAGGACAATCTATTCCCTTATCTTTTTAGAGATGTATGATGGAGGCATCCTTGAATTCTTGAAGGATTACCTTTTCAGGCCATATAACCTGGAAAATTTTGGTTGAGCAATGGACACCTCCACCTTGTAGCTCTCAGCTGGAATAGAATCAACGCCAGGTGCTTTGCCATTTGAAAAGAGTCTAATGGCATTCAAAACCTCTTCTTTAGGTGGAACTTCAGTTAGGGACAGATTGACTTCAACTTGAGGTAAATGATAACTGGTTTCTGCATTGATTGATGACTGTCTGTTCAGAACACTATGAAAGTGTTCAGTCCATCTCTCTAGGATCATGGCTCCATCATTAATTAATGTCTCTCCATCAGCACTAAGTAGTTCATATGCACCATAGGTCTTTAGCCCATAAATAGCCTTCAGGGCATCATAAAAGCACTTTGGATTATTTACCTTATCCACACCAGCTGTTTCATCATTTGCCTGTGCCCACAGGACTTTGAGAAAGGAATGGTAAAGTAAGGGTGATGTGTTTTGATTCATACATAAATTGGATTTAAGTGAGGCAGAGTTTCACAAAGTCATTCACATCACTCTCTCTTCCAAAAACACCTTGATCTAGTGGCAAAACAGAATCCGGACAAACAGTAATGGCTCTAAATGCAGTGAATGATCTTGGCTTCTTTAGCTTCTAAGCTCTAAGCACTCCACAGCACCTACTTCAGCTGCCTT
This sequence comes from Macrotis lagotis, assembly GCF_037893015.1. Lineage (NCBI taxonomy): Eukaryota > Metazoa > Chordata > Mammalia > Peramelemorphia > Peramelidae > Macrotis > Macrotis lagotis. Next base: position 427,498,186 of record NC_133666.1, on the reverse strand, counting down.
CATGTCTATTGGAACAAAGTGTTCTCATCTACCCATTCTACCAGTGGAAGATTTCACATGCTTGGGGTAGACACCCTCACCAATTTATTGATGAATTTGAGACTAGATGCCTATCAGTTGGGGAGTATCTGAACAATAAGATTGTAATGAAATATTATTGTGCTATAAGAAATGACAAGAAGAGTGATTTCAGAAAAACCTAGAAAAACTTACATGAATTTATGCAAAGTGAAATGAATAGAACCAGGAAAACATTGTACACAGTAATAGCAATATTACATGATGAAGAATTGTGAATAACTTAGCTATACTCAGCAATACAATGATGCAGGAGAATTCCAAAGGACTCATGGTAAAATATGTGATCTGCCTCCAGAGAAATAAGTAATATTGTCTGAATACAGACTGAAGCATATAATTTTTCACTTTTTTCTTTATTTTCTTTCTTTTTCTTATTTTGTTCTTTGTCTTTATGTTCAAAATGACTTTCATAATCTAGCTTCCCCTATCTTTCCAGTCTTCTTATAGCCCTACTTACTCCCTACCATATACTCATTGATCCAGTAACATAGACCTCCTTGCTGTTCCACAAATAGGATACCATCTTTCAGCTCTGGGCATTTTTCTGACTGTCTTCCATGCCTTGAATACTTTTCATTTTCATCTCTGCCTACTGACTTCTCTGCTTTCTTTAAGTCACAGTTAAAATCTCCTACACAAAAACCTTTCCTAATCCCTATTATTTCTACTGTCTTGGCTTTGTTAATTATTTCATATTTATCCGGTCTATAGTTTGTATATGTTTATTTCCTTGCTGTCCCCTCCATTAGACTGTAAGATCAGGAAGGCAGACACTGTCTTAGAATTTTTTGATTCTTTGCACTCCTTTCTGAAGGGAGGGGTTCTTGGTTTAAATACTGGAGTACTTGGCCATTTCCTTATCCAGTTCATTTTACTGATAAGGAAGTGAAGCAAGCAGGGTCACACAGTTAGTAATTATATCAAACTAGATTTTAACTCAGGAAGATGAGTCTTCCTGACTCCAGGCAGAGCATCCTATCCACTGTGCCACCTAGCTGCCTTTTCTAGCACATAGTAGTAAACTAATAAATGTTTATTGACAGACTGACTTTCTATCCATCTCCTCCATAATGTTCTGTAACTGAACTAAAATTCTTAGCTGCTATTGCCTTTAGCTGTTATATCTCTAAGCCTAAGATATTATTATATTGGTCAAACTTATCCACAAAATTGTACTTGTCAATTGGTCAAACTTATCTACAAAATTGTGCTTGTTAGTTTCTTAATTTTGTTCCACTTCCTATTTTTCTGAATCAACATTTTATTTGAACACATCAAAATAGCATTGATGTTACTATACAAATGGTTTTCTTTATCTTTATCCTTTCATCTAATTTAGAATTCATTTTGATCTTTATTTCATTATTAATCAATTACCCAACTACATACAAACAGCTGAAAAAATTAATTCAATCTACAAGTATCACTTTTATTAAGATATAGTTAGTTTCATTTCTAATAGCATCATTTGAGTGTTTCATATGTTTAACATGTTTAACTCTCTTTTTTTAAGAGAAAAATTATGATATATAAGCATAAGGTTTTTGAGTGGTCCACAAATACTGATCCTGAACCACATTTATCAACAAGATATTTGCCATCCTCCCATCTCTACCTTCACATTAAAGTCTCCACATAAAAAACAATATATTGGGGCGACTAGGTGGTGCAGTGGATAGAGCACTATCCCTGGAGTCAGGAGTATCTGAGTTCAAATCTGGCCTCAGACACTTAATAATTACCTATCTGTGTAGCCTTGGGCAAGCCACTTAACCCCATTTGCCTTGCAAAAACCTAAAAAAAAAACAATACATTGACAACTTGGATATGAAAAAGCATTTCTTCCATATTGATTGTGTCAAAGATTGTGCTGAGCACTAAAAATACAAAAAGAAGAAAAATGTGATAGTCCATGTTCTCAAGAACTTCATACCCTAATTACAGGAGAAAATATATATAAAAGAGTTCAGCTATAGGACAGGTAACAAGACCCAGAAATCCTAATGGTGAAGCCATGAGATAGAGACTAGGACCCGAGGATCCTTAGGGTATACCAGCAAATTAGATGACAAAAATCTAGAAGGTTATAGGAACACTGCATATGATGAGGCTTAGTGGTTCTTCTTCTCACTAAAAAATTTCTAGTGACTCCCAGATCATCGAAGTACATTGCCGGGTTTTTATTTACAACGCCGGCTTCTTAATGCTAGTCCGTCCTCTTACTCACCAGTCCAACGCGTGGTGAGTCTTCGGGGTACCTCCGGCCCCCACTCTTTGATGGGGGAAGAACCAGACAGAGCGCCTGAGGTGGGTCATGAGTCTTTATTCTTCTGTGATCACATTCCCGCTTCTTCCCCCCAACCTCTCAGCAGACCCTTTTATCCCCTCTGTCCTCCCTCCCATGAACTCTTACTCAATGAGGGGCCGAGTTCTGTAACATTCCCTTATAAGGTGATTATGTTTCCCCCTCTAAGCGACCGCCAAGCCTCTTCCCCCCGCCCCCAACATCTCCCCCTTTCTGTTTTACAAGGTTATCACTTGGTGTGACCTTAAGCGGTGCTGAGGTTAGCCTTAAGCGGTGTCATTTCTACTGGCCTCTGATAGCCGGGGGCGAGGAACCCTGTCTTAGGTCATCTCCTTCAACCCAGGACCTTGCCCGTCCTAGGCGCCCGACACCCTCAGGGCCTGTCTTAGGTGGCTGGGTGAGGAGAAGTTGCCCGTCTTGGGGATTACCTCGTCTTACCCCTAGGTGTCACATGTCATGCATGGCGGCTAGCCAGACTTGGGGATCCGCCGGGGGCGAGGAACCCTGTCTTAGGTCATCTCCTTCAACCCAGGACCTTGCCCGTCTTAGGTGGCTGGGTCAGGAGAAGTTGCCCGTCTTAGGGTTTACCTCGTCTTACCCCTAGGTGTCACATGTCATGCATGGCGGCTAGCCAGACTTGGGGATCCTCCCCCGTCTCCATGGCCATGAAGGCTTTCTGAGTAAGAAGCATATAGCCCCTCTGTCGCCTAGCTAGGCGGCAGAAACAGACAACAAGTAGGGTGATTCCCAGAATCAGCGTCCTTGTTCACCCTCAAGGGGGTATCCTCCCGCCATCTGGCAATCCCTCCATGGTGTGGGATCCTCGATGTTTTCCCCTGTGGCCACACATGAGGGGCCCCACCGAGGCAGAAGGGAGCCCCATCGATGTATTGGTCCGTGCTACCGGAAGGGGAGAGGGAATAACTCGGAGTATTCCCCATGTCGGATTTCCTTCAGATGGAGCACCTCCAAGGATCCCTACGATGATCAGAAGGCCTGAAAAAGAAAGAAATTCCTCTCACCCCGTAGGGTTGGGCATTAATCAAGGTCTCTTATCTTGTAAACAGGGAGCCATCTTTCTGGCTCTTCTATCTTATCCTCGGGATGAAATGACAGGTGGCCCTGTCTTCTGTTCTTTACCGTTACAGGGCCATGCCAACCTCCCTCTTCATCTCTCCACATGACTTTAGAGCCTGGTAGGGCCTTGGTGGGAGAGGGCAGGAGCATTGGTTCTTTCTTAGCATGTCCTTTTGGGGAGAAAAATCTCTGGGCGGCTGTAGTGCCGTCATCCCTGACTTGTAGGAAATTCATGGTAAATAGTACCTGGGACAGGTCTGAATGGGTCAGTGACCTGCCAACTCCCCCTTTCTGTTTAAAAAGATAGGATGTAGCAGAGTATCCATGTAAAGCTGGCACAGGGTGGGGCTATTGGCCATTCCCTGAGGTAGGACGGTGAACTGATAACGTTTACTGGGGGCTTGGAAATTGATCGCGGGGAGGGAAAAGGCAAATTTTTCTTTGTCCTCCGGGTGGAGGGGAATGCTATAGAAGCAGTCTTTAACATCAATCACTATAGTAGTCCACCCTTGCGGGACTGCAGTGGGCATAGGGAGACCAGGTTGGAGGGTACCCATGGGTACCATGTTGGCATTTACTGCCCGAAGATCAATCAACATTCTCCAACTCCCCCCTTTCTTTTTTATGACAAAGACGGGGGAGTTATACGGGCTAAGGGACGGTTCCACTTTGTTCTCGTGCAGGAGGGTCATTACTATGTCTGTGAGGGCGATGAGCTTTTCTTTTGTCAGGGGCCACTGCTCAACCCAAATAGGTTTCTTATTAATCCATGTTATTCGGGGGGAAAAGCTCATCTCTAGAGTGGCCCCAATTAATTTCCCCGCAGGCTATCAGGGGTGGCAAGTGTCAGGTTAAGCTGGCTCAAGATATCTCTACCCCATAATGCATAAGGGAGGTCGGGTAGGCACAGTGGGGTGAAGAGTCCAGATTCTTCCAAAGCTGACCACCGTAGGGCGTGTGCTGCTTTCATGGCAGATCTATTGCCCCCCACCCCCGTCACTGCTTGAGGGCTCTGTAGGAGTGGCCACTCGCGCCTCCACTGTCCCCTATTTATGACAGAGCAATCGGCTCCAGTGTCAATTATCCCTTCGAGCTTCTGATTTTCCACCGTGACGGTTAACAGTGGTCGCCCAGAGCTGACCGGGTGGACCCAGTTCACATGAGCTGGAGGGGTCCGCAAGGGCAGCGCCTTTCCTACCTCTTGGCCCTGGTTTACCAAGGTGGGAAAGGGGTGGGGGTTTGTGACCCTTACGGATGTGGGACTTCCGGGACCAAAAATGACCTGGGTATGGGTGACTAGGTCCACACATCTCTCAGCCCCTGTGATGAGCGCTGGGAAAATATTTAGCTCAATGGGAATCATCGAGGTTTCCCAAGGCCCGATCTCTCTCTGCTGTGTCCCTTCTCTATAGTCAACCCTCACGGGGATAGTCACAGTAATGGGGCCGCTGTCTTCGAGCACGGGGGGGGGCCCCGCGGCCGGGCCCCTCCCTTTCCCTTTTCCCGACTTCCCTTTGGATCGGCAGAACCTGGCTATGTGACCTGGTTTTCCACAGGAATAACAGGTCGGAACTGAAGTGGAGGGGGGCCGCTGCCTGCACTGTGCTTTGAGGTGCCCTGGCTTTCCGCACCCAAAACAGGTGGGTCTCACCTGCATACCATGAAGGGCGGTCAGGAGGCTATCCTCCCGGTTCTCCATGGCAGTCACTAAGGCCTGAATTGAATCCTCGCTGGGCATGTCCAGCAATTTGTCAACAATTCCTTCTAATGAAGCGTCAGGGGGAAGGCTGCTAATGGCTGCGATCCCTTTGGGGCGAAGACCCTCTTTAATCAATTGTCTCATAAGTAGATCAGATCCCGGGGTGTCTCCCATTATACGAGTCACTGTCTCTTTAACCTCGTTCACAAATGAGAGGGGTGTCTGATCTGCTCTCTGCTTCAGCCCAACCAACTTCTGTGTGGCTCTCCCCCCTTTCATGGCTCCAATCTTATCCCAAGCTGCAACATGTGTTTCTTTAACAGTCTCTAGCTCAAACTGGCCATACTGGGCCTGAACAGCAGGGTCAGTATAGGCTCCAGTTCCACACAGGAGGTCAATGGCTAAATCCAGGGGAGTATAACCCCGGGATTTTGCCAGCTTAGAGGCCTCTCTGCGGGCCTGAGCCTTAAAAGCTAAATATAAGGAGGCATCTAGGCAAGCGGCTGCAATTTCGTCAAAGTCAGCAGGGGTCCAAGGGTGCGTAGCAAAGAGGTTTTGCATCAGTCTTTTTACATAAGGGGAGTTTGGGCCGTATTTAGTCACGGCCTCCTTAAGTTCCTTAAGCATCTTAAAAGGGACAGGGCGGTAGTCTCGGGCTCCGGTAAGGGGGTCCGTAAATACCGGGTAGAGGCCCCAGTCATCCCAGTCCACCTCCTCCCCTTTCTCTATTGCTATGGAGGCACTGGTGGCAAGTAGGCCGGATGGGCGGAGCCCTTGAGGGGATCTCTGAAGGGCGGACAAGGAACACGGGGGATTTTTTGCCTCTGTTTCCTGGCTGGGCCGCCAAGCCTGGGGTGCGGCAGCTGTCCAATCAGCGCGGACTCCTCCCTCCTCGTCAGCAGCCTCCCGGTCCCACCTACTCACGCCCCTCTTCCTGCCACCCCTGAGGGCTGTTTGCACCCCTCCCTTCCCGCGCTCGGAAACTTCTGGCCCTGAATCTTCTCCCTGGGGGCCCCTTGTTCCCCCATTGTTTCTTCTAAGTTCCTCCCACGGATACAGGGGAGGGAGTGGCCTTCCCTCTTCCTCTGAGCCCTCTGAATCCGATCCCGCCAACGAGCTACCCACCTGAGTGCTGATTGTTCGTGCTAAAGTCACCTTCTGGGGATGCAGGGCTGCATCCACTATCTTATACACTGTAAAATCCTTGGGGGTCAGTTTTCCCGGGCAGGTGTCATTATAGGAGGCCATCTGCTGCCCTACCACCTTCCATTTACCTGGTTGGATCCCACTATGTTGCACCCAAGGGCAGATGTTCCAGATATTCTCAACAAAAGCACGGCACGTCTTGATAGGTAATTTACGGCCATGCTTAGCGCAGAGTTTATAAAGCTGCACTGCAACGGCCTCTTTTTCCTCCGGCTCAAAGGCGGGAATACTATTCCGGCCCCCCATGCTGTCTACTAGCCGAGGCTGCAATCCTAACAGGTGGCAGAACTGGAAAGTTCCCGTTCGGCAAAAGAGAAGGAGGAAGCAGGGCACAATCAGACAGGCCAGCATGGCAAGGAGCGTGATTAGAGCAGAAGGAGAAAGGGGAGAGAAAGAAAGCATAGTCAACACAATAGGGGTATGTCCTTCAGGCAATATCTGAGAGTAAACGCCCTCTCCTTCCTCCCGGTCAGAAACGACCGAGGCTGTCTGGAGAATCCGACCAGCGGATTCAGACGTTCCCTAGCAAAATCAGGTCCCGGGTTTCGGGCACCACTTGCCGGGTTTTTATTTACAACGCCGGCTTCTTAATGCTAGTCCGTCCTCTTACTCACCAGTCCAACGCGTGGTGAGTCTTCGGGGTACCTCCGGCCCCCACTCTTTGATGGGGGAAGAACCAGACAGAGCGCCTGAGGTGGGTCATGAGTCTTTATTCTTCTGTGATCACATTCCCGCTTCTTCCCCCCAACCTCTCAGCAGACCCTTTTATCCCCTCTGTCCTCCCTCCCATGAACTCTTACTCAATGAGGGGCCGAGTTCTGTAACATTCCCTTATAAGGTGATTATGTTTCCCCCTCTAAGCGACCGCCAAGCCTCTTCCCCCCGCCCCCAACAGTACATGAATAGAAATGTCACTGTTTCCACAAACTACACTGATGATATCTGGTGCAAAGGGTGATCACAGGAGGGACAAAAATCTTGTCATTATTTGTAGAATCTGTCTACTTCATCTTCTTTGAACATTAGTAAATTAAATACTGAGCTTTTGAGTTATTCTCGTAAGCATTTCAAGTATTCCATGAAATATTTCTTATGATACCTGGGGAAACAAGAATTCCTATGACAACAACTTCTCTATTTTTACTTCTTTGGAGAATATGCGAGTCATCTTTTCAATTATCTGCATCCTATTTACCCACTACCACCAACTTTAACTTAGTAACCAGGTATCAATAGGAATATAATTTATTTCCTATAGGACTGTATAATTTCCCTAAAATTGTACATTAAAAGAACCATAGTAAAGCTAATATGTGTAAGTGATCTTAGTACTCAGTTCCCTTGACCACCACTATTCTTTCACAATAGAAGAAGGGTTCAAGAGAACTACAAAAAACAAGGGCTCTTTTATATATTTATTTATTTAATTTTTTATTTATTGAGTCAACAACATTTTTATCACAATGTGAACAGACTTCTGTAACAATTCTGTCTATACTTAGCAAATTAGTTTCTTGGATGATAGATAACAGTCTGCCACATGCTCAAAACCTTGATTGCTTGGTGGATTTTGCCTAAGTTAAAGACAGCTAGGTGGTATAGTTCACAGTGTTAAGACTAAGAATAATGAGTCAAATTCAACTTCACTAAGAATAATGAGTCAAATTCAACTTCAGACTCATACAAGCTGTGTGATTATGGCAAGTCATTTAACTGCCTCAATTTCCTCAACTGTTATAATAGGGAAAATAGGGAAGATATTTGTCCTTCATTCTTGAAGAAGACCACAACATCAAAGAGTTGATGCCATGACAAACATATGAATTGGATTTGAGTGAGGAAGTGCTGTGCAAAGTTGCCAACCTCCCTTTCCCCCGCCCCAGAGACACCTGGGTCCAATGACCAGAATTTCTGTATTAAATGAAATGTTTTTAAAGCACTTTGCAAACCTTAAAGTGTTATCTTAATGCAATGATGTTAATGAGGATGGTGTTGATGAAACAGAGAATATTTTAAAAGGCCACAACAGACCTGCAGCTACTTGAAGTAAAAGGTCAATTCCTGATGATCTCTATGCCACCTCCTCTCCACTCAGGTTTTCATTCCTGCCTCCAGAATATGAGACCTATGATTTAGAACCACCAGGATTCTGAATTGTGAGCATTCCCTTTATCTTGCTTAGATCCAAGCCTCTACATCACTTCCTGGTCATCTCCATACCACTCTTTACACACACATGTCCTTGCCTCAAACCTACTTTCCAGATGCCATTGATGTGCTATCTTTCTCCATTAGAATGAAAAGTTTCCTGAGGGCTGGTGCTCTGCTACTTGTTTATATATGTACCTCCAGTACTCAGAATCTGGTACCTCCAGTGTTCAGAATCTGGCACATAGCAAGTTCTAAGAAACACTCTATCTTACCTTATTTATTCTGCTTGGCCCAAAAAATTACTGGAGGAATCAAAGCAAATTGCAAAGATACACACTTAGTTTTGATGTCTGGAAAAAACTGGTTATCAATTAAATTATCCAGTAGCGAAATGGTCCACCTTGAGAGGCCCCATGTGAGGAGAAACCTGAAGATCATTTTTCAGTTACACTGAAAAGAATACATACTCAGGTATGAGTTGTACTAGATGACCTTTGAGACCCATCCTAGCTCTGGTATTATATGATTCTTTGTCAGCTAATCTAAGGATACCTATTAGCAAAATTCATTCTAGGATCATCAACCCATGTTTAATCACAATAGGAAAAATTTCAAGCAAGAGAAGAGAAGATGACTAACTAGCAAGAGATACTTTGGAGGCAAACAAGGTTTAATAGTGCTATAAAAATCATTCCACATATACTTGTGCAAAGTTGTGATGTTTGATAATCATTATCTATGAGTGTTTGTATTGAACAGCATTGAACAATAACCCCTTTATTTCTACACTGCTAAATTAATTTGGCACCTAACATCTTATTTCTTAGTCTTTTATTATATTCCTATACAAGTCTGGTTTAGGGTTAAATGTCTGCAAGTTTGTATTGTTCTTTCTATTTATTATACAAACTTCACTTCAAATACATGAACTCAATTAGAAAAGAAAACAATTGCTTTGTATTATTTCTAGAAGTCAATTTAGAGTATACCAGACATATTATTTTTCTGCCCAAGCTTTGTAATAAAAAAGAATGCTTCTTAATAAGTAATCCAGAGAAAGAACAGATAAATAGAAGTATGCATGGAATGATATATGTATATATATATATGTATACACACATAGTTCCGTCTAAAGGTAAAGGTAACCTTCTCTAGGGTAAGGGGAGGAAAGAAACAAAAAAGAAAAAAGAAATGTGAATGATAACTTTATTATATATTTCAAAGGAATGGCAAGTTGTACATAATATATTTGCAGTTTCATGTACTATTATCTTTTTTAATTATATTACTATTCTTTGTTATAGAAATGCTTGTTTTATTCCATAAAGAATAAAATGAACAAAAATTTATAAAAACAAATTATCAACATTCTGCTGCAAAGTAACCTTCAGAACCAAAGTTTGTAATGTTTTGAAAGCCTCAGGATTCATTTTCCTATATCTGAGAAGAGTACAAGCAAAGTACACAAAGTTGAAAAACAGTCAAGCCAGAATATATATTTGTATGTGTTTGTGTGTGTGTGTGTTCATTCCATTGACTGAAATTTTCCTTTCCCTATAGAGATACCACATTGATACTAGCTTCATCAAGAAATGAATTGTCAACATGTCACTCATCCATGTTATTCATGATGATCTCTATAACTAATGAGAGATCATTATATATCAGTATTGAGAGTTTCCTTTCAAGGTAGGTCTATTCATTCCTACTTCCTAGAGAAGACACAAAGGATTCACCATCTCAGAGAATTGAATTTCATGACTCTTTATTGCTCCTTTCATTCAATGCAGTGTTACACATTAGAACACACAAGAATATAAGTATTTAGGGTAAGTAATTGAAACTACCAATGCAGAAAAGAAAACTTACCTCCATTTCACTATAACTAATTTCACTCATCTGGAGATGTTAATAACATAGATGGAGAGGAATAATCTATAATTTCTCCAGAGACCACATCCTGCTTGTAACTGAGTTGTACCTGAGGAAGTACATAGAAGTAACCCCAAATATGAACTACATGTCATTCATTACCTGCTTAATGTTATACAAATCTTTTAAAGCTGATTAATTAAAGAATCAGAATGGGAACTTAACAAGTATGCTTTAAAGGGATATTTAACAAGTTCATTCCAAATCTATTTTTTTTTATTTTATGAATATTTCAGAAAGAATTAGACACATCTCTCTTTTCTCTTTTCTCTTTTCTTGGATTGAAGGGGAAGGGGCAGATAACCCATGCAAATGTTTCAATGGCTTGGTATCATAGAGAATTGCTTTCTAGAACCAGCCCAAACTTGCTCCACAGGGGAGATCAAAAGAAATAACTCCCTTGTGCCTCACCTGAGGCTTGAGACACAATCAAAACCTGATTACAAGGCCAAGTTTTTACAAGGTCCACACTGCACTACCTATTTTTTTATCTTTTAGTGTTCGGGGTTTTTCTTCCCAAATTAATATTCTATGATCTGTATCTATAGCAGGATCCAGAGTTTACATTTGCATCTATTAGTCCCTCTAGACCTGAGATTTTCTTTTTTTGTAGAATGGATATAACAAATTTACGTTAAATACACTAATTAAGTATATTTCTTATCATAAAAAGACCCAGCTATATCTTCCCTATACAATCAATCCACGTTGGCATCTGCAGCATTCAGTCTAGTGGGTTTTACAGTTCAGGAAAGGTTCTCAGAAAAAAAGGAAATTGAGGGATTTTATTTTATGAGATAACTTATCTGATCACCAAAATCAGACTAGAATCTTTGTGATTCTTTTGTTTTGTTTTGTTTTGTTTTGTTTTGTTTAGGTTTTTGCAAGGCAGTGGGGTTAAGTGGCTTGGCCAAGGCCACACAGCTAGATAATTATTAAGTGTCTGAGGTTGAATTTGAACTCAGGTCCTCCTGACTCCAGGGCTGGTGCTCTATCCACTGCCATGTAGCCACCCCAATCTTTGTGATTCTAAAATCAATTGTATAATTTAATGACCAGAGTCAGAGAGACAAAGATAGGAAGAAGATAGATTAATCTTCCCCTCACTCCCCTAACTACATGTACTGGGAAACAGCAAAAGGCAGTAGGGGTTTGAAACAGAATTAACAAAAGAAGTAGCAGAGGCCTGGGGCAACAAAGGGGATGGACTATATAAGGTACTTTCACCAGTGAGAATGAGAATGGGAGATTACAGAGAAAGAGAAGAGATTCAAGAAGAAGGAGGGGGGGGAGGAAGAAGAAAGAAAGAGAAAGAAGGAGGAGAAGAAGAAGGAGCAGGACAAGGACAAGAAGAAAGGAGGTAGACACCACTGAAAACCTATGCTGCTTTCATAGTCTTGCCTATAGAAATTGTCTCCCTACCAAAACATAGTTGTCCTTTTAATATCTGAGTCTATTATCCCCAATTGTATTTCTTTTTTTTTTTTAGGTTTTTGCAAGGAAAATGGGGTTAAGTGGCTTGCCCAAGGCCACACAGCTAGGTAGTTATTAAGTGTCTGAGACACGATTTGAACCCGAGTACTGCTGACTCCAGGGCCAGTGCTTTATCCACTGCACCACCTAGCTGCCCCCCCCCAATCGTATTTCAAAGATATGCTCAACCTTGTGGTTAAATGTTAGAATGTTTGGTTTGAGGTCAAGAGACCCAGGTTCAAATTTTATTAGTACTGGTAGAGTGAAAATTGAGAAATTACCTAATCTTTCATAGGCTCAATTGATTTATTTGTAAAATAAGGACAAAACTTACACTTCTCACAGAATCCTTGAGGAAAATGTTCTGCAAATTTTTAAATATTATATAAGTAGGAGTTATTATTATATTCTTAGAAAATGCATTTCTCCAACAAATAAAATATTCCTATTCAAGTACCATATTTGTGACACTCTTTGTCCATGATCCTATTATGTCTATGTTTATTGCCATCTAAAATGCAATTTGAAAGCAAAAATTACCTTCTAAAATCTGAACATTATGACTGTACATCATCTACCACACATTTCTTTGGGTCCTAGGTCAGGTCCTAGGTGAACAATTTTAATTATGATGGTATTATAAAGTATTTGCACAATATCTCTAACATCTTTCCCTTTTGCTCAAGAAACACAGACACTCCCTTTGTTCAGTATTTCATTATCAATCACCTAGACTGTGCCAGATATACCTATACATGATTACAGGTAGTAGGAAAAAAGGGAGAGATTAAAAATGAGGAAATAGGGATTGCTCACTAGAAGAAATATGAAAGGATAGAATCAGTGTTACAATAAGAATGGTTGATCCTAATAAAGGAAAAGGGTTGCTTATCCCTCAGAAACAAGAGTAAGTGATGTGAAGATGAGTAAAGATGTAAAATGTTTTCAAGGTATGAAATAAGGGAGATCAAGATTAATGACTTTGATTTTTATCAATAAAATAGGCAGTTTTATAGTTAAAGTAGAAGGGAGCTTCAATAGAGTAAAGATTTGAAATTATCATTTGGGAATTATAACAGTCAATCATGAACATAAGGATTATCATGTAGCACTGAGGTCCTAGTTGAGAATATATAATATGATTGTGTAAGTAGACTCAGTCAGTATGATTGTTCGACTTCCTAAGATCCAGTAGAAATAGAGAAATGGAAATAGGGAAAGGGGCAGGTGAGAAAATACTGTGAATTGGCAGAGTTAATCACAGCAAGAGGAGAAGATAAGACATTCAAGGGTAAAGGATACTGTGCAGTTGAATTGCTAATTATAAGATCAAGAGCTATTAAAAAAAGGAAAATGAGACTAGGGAAGAGGAGAATTGAGGAAACAGAGGAATGGAACCTCTTGGAATCTTTAGTTTCTTCCAAAACTCAACCCAAATACCATCTACAAGTCTTTACTGATCATTTTAGTGAACATCCCTGAGTACCAACTTATACTCATTTTATAAAGGCTTATATATGTAGATATTTCCCAAGATAGATTTTAAGATCCTTAAGTTAAGGATAGGGTCTGTTTCACTTCTGTCTTTGTATCTATATCATATAGTTCATTGCCCAGCAACACATAGTAGATATTTAATGCACACTGTTCATTAGCTGATCAATATGGATATACCCAAGAATTAGGGTGGGAATGAGGTAGGAGAAAATAACTGACACATGATGAGTTCCTTTTGGAAGAAGGGAAAGCAAACTAGGGGCTGATATATTACATTTACAAGGATAGTATCAACCAAGTTATATAGTCGGAATGACTCTCTAAGGAGATATTGCTAAATAACAGTGACAGGATAAAGTTTCAAAGTGATAGAGGATCCAATTCCCCTAATGAACATCAACGCAAAAAATTTTTAATAAAACACTCTCAAGGAGATTACAAAGATCTTTCGTTATGACCAGGTAGAATTTGTACCAGGCTTATTCAATAGTAGGAAAACCAATCATATAATTATCTCAAGAGGTTCAAAAAAAAACTTTTGACAAAATACAACACTCATTCCTATTATAAAACACTAGAAATCAGAAATAAATTGCTTTCCTTAAAATAATAAGTAATATCTAAAATAATAAGCAAATATTATCTGAATTGGGGATAAGCTATAAAATTACAGATGAAGCAAGGATGACCATTATCACCATTATTATTCAATATTTTACTGGAAATGCTAGCTATAGTGGTGAGAAGAAAAGAAATTGAAGAAATTGGATTAGCTATGAGAAAACAAAACTATCATCTTTATATACAATATGATGGTATACTTAGAAAATCATAGATAAAAACAAAACTTACTTATTCATTGCTATGCCAATCAAACTGCCAAAAGATATTTTATAGAGCATGGAAAATGTGAAAACAAAATTCATCTAGAAGAACAAAAGATAAAGAATATCATTGGATTTTTTTAATTCAAAAGAATTTCAACCTATATTACCAAGAGTAATCATTAAAACAGTTTGATAATGGCTCAGAAATAAAGTAGTGAATCTGTTGAATAAATTAGGTATACAATTCACAGTCTTAATCCATTGTTTCAAAGATCCAAATTTTTGAACTCTCTATTTGCAAAAATTGTTGTTAAAACTGGAAAGTAGTTTAACAAAAACTAGGTATAGAAAAAAACACACTATACCAAGATAAAGTCAAAATGTGTACATAATTTAGACATAAAGGATGCTATCTAAAGCAAATTAAGAGAACATAGAAAAATTTATCTGTAGATCTTTGGATTGACAAACAGGAGATAGAGAGAATCATGGGAAAAATAGATAATTTTAATTTGATAAATTTAAAAGGCTTTGCAGAAACAAAAGCAATATAACCAAGATTAGAAGGGATGCATGAAAGTAGGGAAAAATTTTGCAGCAAGTTTTTCTGATAAAATTTTCATTTCTCAAAAATATAGGAAACTTATTGAAATGTAAAAAACAAGCCTTTCCCCAATTGTCAGTCAAAGGAAAAGAACAGGCAATTTTCAGAAGAAGAAATCAAGAATATCTATAATCATACAAAAAAGTTCTGTGGCAGTGGTGGTGCAGTGGATAGAGCACCACCTCTGGAGTCAGAAGAATCTGAGTTCAAATACATCCTCAGACACTTAATAATTACCTACCACACTGTGTGACCTTGGTCAAGTCACCTAACCCCTTGTCTTGCAAAAAAAATCTAAATCATTATTGGAATAAAAACATAAATTAAAACAACCCTAAGGTACCACCTCACACTTATCAAATTAGTTAACATTACAGAAAAGGGAAATAGCAAATGCTAGACACTAATATACTGTTGGTAGAGTTGTGAACTAATTCAACCATTCTAGAGAACAATTTGGAACTCTGCAAAAGGATTATAAAACTTTGCATATCTTTTGAGCCATCAAAAACCATTATGAAATGTGTATACTGAATTTCTTCCCCCAAAAGGGAAGGAAACTACATAATTCAAAATTACTTTAGCAACTTTTTGTGGTGGCAAAGAATTGAAAATTTAAAATATGTCTATCAATTAGGGAAAGGCTGAACAGGTTATGTTAACTGATTGAGGTAGTGTATTATTTTGCTATAAGAAATTACAAGCAGGCTTGTTTCTTAAAAAGCTGGAAAGACTTGCATTAATTGATGCAGAGTAATAGAGCAGAAGCAGAATATTACACAAAGTAACAACAATTTTATATAATGCAGAACTTGTCTAGGTACTTCAATGATTCAAAATAATTCCAACGAACTCATGATGAAATATGCTATATACCTCCTGAGAGAGAATTGATGGAGTCTGAGTATAAATTAAAACATTATTTTTTCACTTAATTTTTCTTGCCAAGTGACAAATGGAAATAAATTTCAGATGATTTCAAATCTATAACTGATAGCACATTTCTTGCCTTCTCAATAGATGAGTGAGGGACAGATGTAAAGAGGAAAAGTCAGAGGTCAAATTTCTTTTAGAAATTAGTATTAAAAGTGAATAATAAATTTAAACAAAGTGATAAGGGGGAACAAGAAGAAATTCACCTTCTCCTACTCCTCACTCAAATTGAAGGGGCTCATGAAAGTCAATATAGTCCATTCATGCAATGCTAAATTTGATGTCTTTTAGAAGATTTACATATTCTGGAGACAGTTTTTTTCTGAGTGTCACAGAACAGAAACAATGTAAAATGAAAGGATCAAAATTGAGGTTCAAAATGTGATAATGTTCTCCATTAGGGCTCCACCATGAAAGAAGACAGAAAAGCATAAGGACTGGGGAGGATAAGGATGTGTATGTGAGCAGGGAGAGATAACCAGGAAAATAAGTTTTACCTTTGCAGGAGGCAAAAAATTTTAGGAATAAAGAGACCAAGAGGTGGTTTCATATTCAGAGGATCTGGGAACAGTCAGTTGATCAGGTTCTCTAGTCTATTCAGATTGATTTTGGGAAAAAACTCACATTCTATGTTTAAAACTTATAAGATATATATTCTATAATCTACATAGATTTGGAGGCCAGAAAAGACCTTACCAGTTCTTCAAATAATCCATTCATCTCAGATAGACTCTTAGATTTTTGTATGTTTTGGATGATCCATTTTCTTCTTTGATACTGCCAGAAAGTAAAATATACATTTTTCTTTCATAGATTCAGTTTAAGAATTGTCATCATTGGGCTGTGTAGTGGATAGAGCACCAGCCCTGGAGTCAGGAAGACCTGAGTTCAAATGTGACCTCAGACACTTAATAATTACCTAGTTGTGTGACCTTAGGCAATTCACTTAAAACCACTGCCTTTCAAAAAAAAAAAAAAAGAATTCTCATCATTAAAAAAATCATTCTTTGAATAGAGCACTAGTCCCAGAGTCTAAAGGACCTGAGTTCAAATCTAGCCTTAGTCACTTAATACTTACTTAGCTGTGTGATCTTCCTTGGGCAAATCACTTAATTCCATTGCCTTGCAAAAACAAAAACAAAAACAAAACAAGGGGGGGAAAAAAGAAATTCCTTCTTTCATCCATCCAAAATCCATAGTATTTCAGTTTAAATATATTTCCTTTTATCTTCCCTTTAGAAATAGAATGAATTGTAGTTTTATAGAAACAACATAGTAAAGAAGGTAGTACAAAGTAGATATACTTTCTTTTTCCTAAAAGAATTGGAATTTTGAGAGCATGACTTTTGCAAGTTCACATGGGTAGTAAATATAACAATAGGAATTTGAACTCAGATCATCTGACTCTATTTTGTTCACTATGCTTTTCTCATTGGAATGAGACTAATCACACTATGTATTTATAACATTAGAATTTAGACAAATATGTAGAAAGTCACCAACCTATGAATAATACATAGCCTATTATATACTTGAAAATCTGTACAAAAGGGTTTAAAAAGTATTCTTGGGGGTTATTAATTAAAAGTTATTGTTAGTAGAATTTATTGGATTGAAAAAAGATTTATGAAGTCAATTAACTTCATTTAAGTTCAATAAGCATTTATTAAGTTCCTAAATATTTGTATACTATCCTAGGTAGATATAAAAATGCAAATTCAATAATTTCTTTCTTTTAAGAATCTCACACTTGACTGTGATAATTGTTCTGTTTATCTGATTATTTATATTTTAACTTTTAGAGCAGCCTGTTAGAACTTTGATTTATTTTTGTGTAATGTTCACAGTTCAGCCTTCTTTTATCCCTTACAAATATAAATTGGGATTATATGGGAAAAAGTCACTTAAACATAAATCCAACCCTTTGAATAAAATATCTTACTCCTGGGCATATATCCCAAAGGAATGAAAGACAAAAATACATTCATACAAAATCTTCATAATAGCATTGCAGATTAGGGCATAGTTCTGGGATAAAAACCTCAGTGGTTTTAATGAGATAAAAAGTATGCACAGTTTTATAATCCTTGAGTAGAGTTCCAAATTGTTCTCCAGAATGATTGGACTAGTTAACAACTCTTTCAACAATGCATTAGAATCCCAATTTATTTCACTCTGGTATTTTTCATTTTCTTTTTCTTTAATTTTTTGATAGGTGTGAGGTGGTACCTCAGTGATAAATGTTTATAATGGAATATCATTGCCCTATAAAAATAACAAATATGAGATATTCAGAGAAACATAAAACTTGTACAAAATAATTCAGACTAAATTAGGCAGAGTTTTAAAGTTAATACATAATACTCTAATAATGTAAATAGGGCATTTAGATAGCATAATGCATAAAGTTCAGGAAGATTCATCTTCCCAAGTTCAAATTTACCCTCTAACAATTACAAGCTGTATGAACCTGGACAAGTCATTTAATCTTGTTTGTCTCAGTTTCCTCATCTGGAAGAAGACATGGGAAAAGGAAATGGTATCACAAACATTAGAATAGGAAAGAGGAATACAGGTACTCATTCAAAGGGGAATGGTTAGATAGATTATGGTATACAAGAACAAATTAGAATAACTTTGCTATAGAGAATAAATATGACAAACAGCAAGAAGCAAAAGGGTCAGTTAATACAAAATAAATAAAACAAATCAATATGAATTCAATGTAAATGAAATTTAAAAAACAAATGAAGATGTACAAACTTAACCCCAAAGAAAAGATATGAGTAGGCATCTCCTCCAGAGTGCAGGATGATGGGAGAAGAAAATGTATATAATATCAAAGCTTTTTTCTTTTTTTTTCTTTTCAGTTATATTGTTCTTCATTACAAACTAAAATAGAAGTTCTCTCTTATTCAACGTGGATAACAGTTGACTATGGTGGAGCTATATTACATTCTAATATAGATAAATTATAAATAAAATTTTCATTATTAAAAACCTTCTACCCTATTTTGTTTTTTCAAGTGGCAAAACTATCATGAAAGTGGATATATATGTATATATGCATATATATATATATATATATATATATGCACAAGCAAGCAAAGAGTGTAAATTTAGAATATGGTGAGTGCCTTTTAGGTTGTATTTGAAGAACCACCTGCCACTGAGACTTTACATCCATCATCATTTTTTTAAAATCATAAAATATGTTGATGGCAGCCTTCCTTACTTCCATTGTCTTAAAAAAGAAAATATTTTAATAAGTTGAAATTAATTTCACTAAAGGATTGCATCCACTACAAAATAAGAGAAGAAGGTTCTATTAATTTTGAGGTTACAGTATCCTCAAAGAGCAGGAACTATGCCTTTGTAAGGGCTAAACTAGATCCTCATTTATGGTATAACTATGTATAGGTGATAACCCTGAGTGTTCAGAATTTTGATAAACTTTAAAGGCCCCAGCTGCTTAACATCCCCTGTTTTGCCATTTTCTTTACCAATTTAACTGGGAATAACACAATAATTAAAAGTTCATATACATTCCATTTCTTCTAGAGTTCTGCGATAATATTTAGTAATACCCCATTGGTATTTCTGTTACATATTATCTTATAGTATTTATTCAAATGATTGCTAAAAGATATGGGGTCAAGTTGTTCTATAATATCCATTCCCATTTTATCTAGATGATCAATGACTCTACAAATCTCTTCTTGGGATCCAATATAAGTTGCTTTTGTAGATTGTATTAGAAAGACCACCTGCCATCATAACTTTACATCCATCATCACTTTTTTAAATCACAAAAATTGCTATAACAGTTACATACTAATAAAATAGAAAGATATTAAAATAAATCTCAAAAAAGAATAACACAAATAGATAGCATGACAATTATATGGCTATGCTCAAAGTATCAAAGTTTCAAGTATATTGGATAGACCCTTATATAGATAATGTGTAGCAAAATATGGATCAGAAATGTACAAGATAAGAATAAAGGGAAAGGATATAATCTGTATTAGTAGAGTACCATAAAATTCTAGACTCTTCAATTTACAAAGTATTTCCACACATAATAAAAGTGAAAAATATCCAAAATTATTGATATAAAGGGAAAATATTTTGAGAATAATAGAAGTAATGTTTTGTGTGAATACAAAGTTGACTTTAAATCAGGAATATCTAGGTTGAAGACCTGCACATATCGTCTATGTGACCTTTCAAAACGTCAAAGAAACTTTCTTTTTTTAAAAAAAAATGACATTTTATTATAAGCAGGTAAAAATCTGCACTAATGGAGATAGTTCTGTTCCTGAGGGTGCCCTACACCAATGAAATCATAGCTTCTGTCATTTAAAAAAACTCTCCTAGAAAATAATTCTTTAAATAAAGACAGTGGTAAGCTTTAGTTTTAGAGATTGGACCGCATTAGTTGTTTATTATGGATGAAAGTGCAGGGTCTAAGACAATGTTAAGATTTCTATTTTAAATTCAAATTTTTAAATCTGGTGAGGGGCATGGTGGGAACAATCCTATAAATGAAAAAGGGGGGGAAAGTGACATTTGTTTAGCCCTGAATGCCTCAAATTGAGGGTGATTAAAGTTTAAAGAAGATTTTGTTCAATCTCATAATAATGAAGAAAAGGAAGGCAAAGAGAGTGAAAGGTAAAGAGAAAAGATAACTTTTAATCCCTCATAATTAAAGATAGAGACGTTCCTATTATTTTGAATTTTGATAAAATGCATATTCTTTTGCTAAATTTTGTATTGCTTAACCATTGATTGCTTACATCCATTTCCTGTCTTTTATTATATATATTCAACTTTTCTTTAGTCTAATGAATCACATTTTTAATGTTCCAATATTCATTTTAAACTAAACTAAGTACCTACCTTACATGAATAACAATCAGGTAAGTTACACAACAGGGGAAAATGAAAAACTAGTAAAATTAAATTAAGGACAAGACTAGGTATGGTTGAAAAGCATTTTTGATGAGCAAGAACTCAGAGGGATAAGGAACTATAAAAAGACTAAGGCAAAATTAAAAATGCCTATATTTTTATTGAATTTTGTCCACAAGAAAGTAAACCAGACTATACATATAACATGTTCTCTTGGCTGAGTGTAATTAAGGTCTTAATTATGAAGTGAGAAAGGAAGCAATATACTATTAGCGAAAGAATCATTTGGCCTCAATATTCAATTTAGAAATGGAAATAAAAGGCAGGTTTTTCATCCTAGATGTTTTTATTGGAGGTTACTATAGCATTAGCTAAGCTGAGATTCTAACTCATAGTCCCCTTACCTAACTGGGCTATACAGGGAGGGTTAATCAGGGAACATTGGGAAGTCACTTTGGGTGACTCAGATGAAGTTAGACTCCTAGTAGTTTTGTGACTCTGAACAAGTCAGTTAACTTCTACCTGTGTCAATCTTTTCATCTATAAAATTGTGATGATAATAATAGCAGTTTCCTCCCAGGGTTTCTGTGAAAATAAAATGAGCTAATATTTTTAAAGCACTTTGCAAATCTTAAAATTCTATATAAATTCTAGCTCTTTGTTATTATCATCATCAATATTAAATACCTATCCAGACATAATAAAGGCAAAAAAGAAAGCCAAACTGGTGCTGTTCCTTTTGCCTAAGAAGGTTGCCCCCATTAAGAATAGTTATCTCTCAGCAGCATTTGGGGTTTTTGTTACCATTTGAAATTGTATTAAAAGCAAAGAGCAATATAAAATCTGTAATAGATCTGATGATTTGGATGCTTTCAGAAAGGCTAAATAAGAGAGAGGACAAACCCAGAAGGCATTGAAATCTAATTTTTGAAGTTTTGTGAATATAATTAGAATTTTGCCATTGCAGATGACTTGGGATCTGAAGACCATATTATAAATGGTATTGCCTCCAGAGTAGCCAGAATGGGAGTGCTGGGTCAAGGATGAGAAATTTGGGGAACCTACTTCCCCTACTAAGAAAAAAACCTTTTATAGCAATGAATCCAGTGAACACTATTTGGCTGGTGGCTCCCTTATGAGTCCCAATAGAAGTTGTTTCTACCCTTATCATGATCTTCACAAAACTAGCAAGATAAATGCTATTATTATCATCATTTTATAGTTAAGGAATCTGATATTCAGAAAGAACTAATAAGTAACTTGGATAGGATTTTGACCCTAGGTATTTTGAATGTGGATTCAACACTGCCCACTATGCAAAACTGTCTCACAATCTTTACCCTCTTAAAAAAGGTAGTAGTAAGTTTTCAGGAACATTCATACAAAGGGTGTCATCCTTAGAAGTGATTGATAACTTAACCGACCTTTCTTGACAACACCTCCTTGTGGTTATTCTAGGGTTTAAGTAGGCCTATGGCATTGTTGAGTGGTTATTTATAGTCCTCCAGAATCTAATTCACTAGCCTTCACTTAGTCTAGATTCTGGATCTAAAGAGGGACAACATAGTTTTCTTTGAGTATAGACATGGAGTGGTTGTTTGGTTGCAGCGATAGACTTCCATCAGATGTTTGGGTAGTTGTAAACTACACAGCTATATTTCTAGCTGAGACATGTGATATATATTTAGCTCCTTTAGATGCTTCTGTGACATGGAAGAAGCCATCATCATTCTATTACTATCTTCCTTCTTTGACCCTTACCCAATTGTTCTTCATGATAATCCCCCATTTTACTTAGAATCATGGGTTTTCAAAGTGATAACTATTTCACAGCTACCCTATCTCTCCTGTTCTTTCCATTACTGTATTCCAAATGACTCACATATCATCAAATCTCAATAACGTATAGTTGTATTTCTCTCATTGTTTTTTTTTTTTAAACTCCTTAAATCTTTTTGATGAGGAACTATTCATCATATACTAACGTGTAGACAGGTGAGTCCATCATTGTCTCCTGTGAAAGTCTAAGCTCCTCTGTTGTTATTCTTATTCCTACAACTTACCTGCTGCCCTTTATGGTATCTTATTTAGTTATTATATCAAACATTTTATACTTTTTATCTCCCTTTTCAATTTAAAGTATTCGATTAAATAATCAATTTCTAGTCTAACAGTTTCTTCCCAACCCATTTTTAGATATACTCTGTTTTTGATAATGAATTCACTGTTAATCACAAATCAATAGTTAAAGAAAAGATTTAAAGTATTTTTCTCCTCAATCCCTCTTTTAACTTTCCAGCTCCTTGTCCCTACATTTAATCATAAAAGTTTTTATATTTTAAATATTTGACTTTCCAACCTACTTAAATCCTATTTAGACAAAAATGTTTGTTCGATATTCAGGTCCAGGTAGCCTGACTACAAATCAATTATTCTTACAACTGCATCCAAATTTTATTATATACCTACCTGAGTTTGGACATTGCCTAAGGAAAGTATAGGCCCTACACAGCAAAGTCTTATAGGGACAGCCTTAATGAGTAAGAGAACTGACCCTGAGCCAAACCACTCATGAAGATAACTATTAAATTAGGGGGTTTTTTTTGAGATCTCTGAACAACTCAGAGAGTCAGTATTTAAATTTTCAGTGATCATTTACATCACTGGAATCCATGATATCTACAAATCAAGAATTAATTTATTGATTTTTTATTATCTAAGCTTAAGAAAATAATGGAGAGGATTTCCGGTCAAGACAGCAGAGAGAAGCCAGGAACTATTTTAAGATCTCCTGGCTTTCCCTCGGAACTAACATGAATCAAACCTCTTAACAGATTTTTGGATACACAGAACCCATAGAAGAGAAAGGAACATCTCTCAGCAAGGTCTGGGGGGCAGGTAGAGAAGATTGTCCAGGGCAGAAAGCAAAGACCCAGTGCAGGGGTGGTGGGATGAGGCCAAAGATGGACCTAAGAACCACAGCGGAAACCTTTGCTGTGTGAATGGCTGATCCAGCCAGCTTGGCTGGTCTGGAGACCCAGGCAGCAAGCCCCCCCCAAGTTTTCAACCACTGTTTCTGTGAGAGGGCCTGTCTTTTTCCAGAATAGACAGAAACAGGCCAGGTGCTTGCACCATGCCCCATGGCCTGGGTATGGGTAGTAGATCTCCCCCAGCACAGATTAGTGATTAAACTGAGAACTTTGGGCCTTTCTAGTCTAAGGACCCAACCCAAATTGTCAAGACAATTCAGATCCTAACCCCAGTCTAGGGAGTGGGTCACTGACACCAATAACACAGACAATCCAGAGAAAGCTTGTGACATTCCTTATTGGTGGGCCCACTAAGTAACCTCCTGGAGTTCCTAACCCCAGTGAGCAAGGACTCTAGGAATCCCAACACCAAAGATCTGCAAACCAGCCCCTCCCCCAACACAAAACTCTAGGGAAGACCCAAAATGAAGAAAGGCCAGCAGGAAGCAGGGTCCATTGAATGCAACACTTGATATAAGGATACTAGCATAGAAATGAGTAGAACTTCAGAGAAGAATATGAATTGGTCTTCAGCCCAGAAAGACTTCTAAGAAGAAATCAGAAAGAAATTTTAAAATAAAATGGAAAAATTGGGAAAAGAAATGCAAGAGAAAATTAACATCTTACAAAAAGAAAACAAATCCTTTGAAAATACAACTGGACAAGTACAAATAGAACATAATTATCTCAAAAAGACAATTGAGCAAATGGGAAAAGATAACTCCTTCAAAAATAGAATTGATCAATTGGAAAAGGAGATGCAAAAGGTAAATGAAGAAAACTCTTCTCCAAAAAAAAATGGACTCTGTGGAAGCTAATGACTTCATGAGACATTAAGAATCTGTTAAATACATTTTTAAATAAAATAATAAAGAAAATGTAAAATATCTAATTGGAAAAACAACTTCCCTGGAAAATAGATCCAGAAGAGACAATTTAAGAATCATAGGAGTACTTGAAAACATTGAAGAAAAAAAAAAGCCTGGACTTCATACTTTGGGATATAGTGATGTAGAACTGCCCTAATATCCTGGAACCAGAGGGTAAAAAAATCATTGAAAGAATACATCAATCCCCTCCTGAAAGGGAACCCAAAATGAAAATACTAAGGAATATTGAGACCAAACTCCAGATCTATCAGACCAAGAGCAAAATCCTGCAAGAATCCAGAAAGAAACAATTCAAATACAAAGAAGTCAGAATCAGGATTACATAGGACCTGGCCGCATCAATATTAATGGATTGAAGGACCTGGAATATGATATTCTGAAGAGCAAAGGAGTTTGGAATACAACCAAGAATTCACTATCCAGAAAAATTGACCCTTCTCTTTCAGGGGAAAAGATGGACACTTAATGAAATAGGAGTATTTCAATCTTTTCTGATGAAAAGACCAGCACTAAACAGAAAATTTGTTCTTCAAAAAGGAGACTCAAGAGATACATTAAAAATAAAACAAGGGAAAAAGAAAAAAGTGTATCCAATAAGATTAAATTGGTTACATCCCCACCTAAGTAAATTGTAACTCTAATAGAAGGAATATACTTGGGAACAAAGCATGGCCATTCATGATATGTCCATGACTTTGATGGAATTATTTTTTAAAATATCTCCTTAAAAAGGGGGACAGGAAAGAGATGAAAGGAAGGGGGAGATTGAATGGGGTAAATTACATAACATGAAGAGGTACAAAGGACCTGTTACAATAGAGGGAAAGAAGGGAGGAGGTGAGAACTGCCTGACTTACTCTAATCAAATTTGATCCAAAAAAAAGGGATTAATGCACACACTTAGATGAGTTTAGAAACATATCTTAACTTTCTAATATTAAGAGGGTAAAGAGGGGAAGGAGGAAGGAAGGAGGAACTGATAGAAGGAAGGGAAGGAAGAAGGGGGAAAAAGGAAAGGGTTAGGGGGTCATATCGAAGGGAATAAATTCAGGAACAAAATACTAGGGAGTAGGGATGAGGGGGAAAGGGGGGGAAATACAAACAGTATAGTAAGAAGGTCAATAAAGAGTTATCAATTATAACTTTGAATGTGAATAGGATAAACTCTCCCATAAAACAGAAGTGGATAGCAGAGTAGATTCAAAAATAGAATCCCACAATATGTTGCTTACAAGAAACACATTTGAAGCCGACAGATACATACAGAGTAAAGGTTGGAGCAGAATATGTTATGCTTCAGCTGAAGTGAAAAAAGCAGGGGTAGCAATCCTTATGTCAGACAAAACAACTGCAAAAAAAGATCTTATTAAAAGAGATAAGGAAGGAAACTATACCCTCTTAAAAGATACCATAGACAAGGAATTAATTTCAATACTAAATGTGTATGCACCAAGCAATATAGCATCCAAATTTTTAAAAGAGAACCTGAATGAGTTACAAGAAGACATAGCAAAACTCTACTGTTGGGAGACCTCAACCCCTCTCTCTCAGAATTAGATAAATCTAATCATAAAATAAACAAGAAGGAAATTAAGGAGGTGAATAGAATGTTAGAAAATTTAGATATGAAAGCCCTCAAGAGAAAAATCAAATGGGGTTAGAAAAGAATATGCCTTTTATCTGCAGTATATGGCATCTACACAAAAACTGATCATTTATTAGGGCATGAAAACCTCAAAATCAAGTGCATAAAGACAAAAATATTGAATGCATCCTTTTTAGACCATGATGCAATAAAAATCACATGAAATAAAAGGCCATAGAGAGATAGACCTAAAACTAATTGGAAACCAAATAACCTAATTTTAAAGAATGATTGTATCAAACAACAAATCATAGAAAAATTTAATGATTTCATCCAAGACAATGACAATAACAAGACAATATACCAAAAGTAGTTGTTAGGGGATATATTATATCTTTATATGCTTGCACAAATGCTTGCACAAATAACATAAAGAGGAGATTAATGAATTAGGCATGCAACTAAAAAAGTTGTAGAAGGAACAAATTAAAAATATCCAATTAAATATCAAATTTGAAATTCTGAAAATTAAAGATGAAATTAATAAAATCAAAAGCAAGAAAACTATTGAACTTATAAAATCAAAAGTTGGTTTTAGGAAAAAAATCAATAAAACAGATAAAACTTTGGCTAAGTTGATTTAAAAAAGAAAGAAGAAAACCAAATTACCAGTATCAAAAATGAAAAAGGAGGGGCAGCTGGGTGCCATAGTGGATAGAGCACCAGCCCTGGAGTCAGGAGTACCTGAGTTCAAATCTGGCCTCAGACATTTAATGATTACCTAGCTGTGTGGCCTTAAGCAGGCCACTTAACCCCATTGCCTTGCCAAAAAAAAAACTAAAAAAATTGAAAAAGGTAAGCTAACCACCAACGAGGAGGAGTAATAATTTGGAACTATTTTGCCCAAATGTATGTCAATAAATTTGATAATCTATATGAATGGATGAATTATTTACAAAAATATTCATTAGCCAGGTTATGAGAAGAGGAAATTAAATACTTAAATAACCCTATCTCAGAAAAAGAAATTCAACAGACATCAATGGACTCCCTAAGAAAAAATCTCTAGAACCAGATGGATTAACAAATGAATTCTATCAAATATTCAAGGAACAATTGGTTCCAATTCTGTATAAACTATTTGAAAAATACATGAATGCAGAACTCTGCCTAATTCCTTCTATGACAACAATATGGTGTTGATACCTAAACCAGGAAGAGTCAAAACAGAGAAAGAAAATTATAGACCAATTTCCCTAATGAATATGGATGCAAAAATTTTAAATAAAACATTAGCAAAGTAATTACAGCAAATTATCACTAGGATAATACAAGTAGGATTTATAGCAGATATACAGGGTTGATTCAATGTTAGGAAAATTATCAGCATAATCAACTATAACAATAACAAACCTAATAGAAATCATATGATTATATCAATAGATGATGAAAAAGCTTTTGGCAAAATACAGCACCCATTCCTACTAAAAGAACTAGAAAGAGTAGAAATAAATGGATTAATCCTTAAAATGATAAGCAGTATCTATCTGAAACCATCAACAAGCATTATATGCAATGGGGATAAGCTATTAGCATTCCCAATAAGATTAATGATGAAACAAGGATGCCTGCTATCACCACTATTTTTCAACATTGTATTAGAATGTTAACTTTAGCAATAAGAGAAGAAAAAGAAATTGAAGGAATTAGAATTGGGAATGAAGAAACAAAACTCTTACTCTTTGCAGATGCTATGATGGCATACCTAGAAAACCCTAGAAAATCATCTAAAAAACCAAGAAATAATTAACAATTTTAGCTGTGGCAGGATATAAAATAAACCTACATAAATCTTCAGCATTGCTATATATTACTAACAAGATACAGCAGCAAGAAATAGAAAGATAAATCCCATTTAAACTAATTACAGACAATATAAAATTCTTGGGAGTCTACCTGCCAAGACAGACTCAAAAACTTTATGAAAACAACTATGAAACACTTTTTCATACAAATAAAATCAGAACTAAATAACTGGACAAATATCAATTGCTCATGGATAGGCTGAATTAATTTAATAAAAATGACAATTCTAGCTAAATTAAACTACTTATTTAGTTCCACACCAATCAAACTTCCAAAAAATTACTTTAGCAAGCTAGAAACAAAGATAGTAACTAAATTTATATGGTGGAACAAAAAGTCAAGAATATCCAGTGAATAAAATAATCAAGGATAATAAAATGCAAAAGGTGGTCTAGCCATACAAGATCTAAATTTTATTATAAAGCATTAGTTACCAAAATTGTCTGGTACTGGCCAAGAAATAGTGGTGGATCAATATAATAGATTACAAGCAAAAGAGACAGCAGGAAATGATTACAGTAATCTTTTCTTTGATAAAACCAAAGAGTTCAGCTTCTATTAACAACTCACTTTTCAATAAAAGATGCTGGGAAAATTGGAAGATAGTATGGCAGAAATTAGGATTAGACCAACATTACACACCTTATACCAAGATAAAGTCAAAATGGGTGCAAGATTTAGACATGAAAGACAATATTATAAGCAAATTAGGAGAATAAGCAATAGTTTACCTGTCAGATCTATGAAAATGGGTGCAATTTATGACCAAAGAAGAGATGGAGAATATTATAAAAATGAACTTATGATTTTGATTACATTAAATTTAAAATTTTTCACACAAATAAAACCACCATCACCAAGATCAAAAGGAATGTAATAAATTGGGAAATAATTTTTACAACTAATATTTCTGACAAAGGACTTGTTTCTAAAATATTTAGAGAACTGAGTCAAATTCAAAAAAAAGTCATTCCCCAAATGACAAATGGTCAAAGGATATGCAAAGGCAATTCTCAGACAAAGAAATCAAAACTATCTATGGTATTATGAAAAATTACTCTAAATCATTATTGATTAGAGTAATGCAAATTAAAATGGCTCTTAGGTACCACCTCACACCTCTCAGATTGGTCAGAAACGGTAATGATCAGTGTTGGAGGAGATGTGGGAAATCTGGGACACTAATGCATTGTTAAACTTTCTGAAGAGCAATTTGGAATTATACCAAAGGGCCCACCCTTTGTTCTAGCAATACCACAAGTCTGTATCCTGAAGAGTCATAAGAAAGGGTAAAAATCCCACGTGCACAAAAATATTCATAGCTTTCCTGTTTATAATGGCAAAGCAATAAAAATTGATGGGAATTGGGGAATGGTTGGACAAATTGTGATGTGTGTGTGTGTGTGTGTGTGTGTGTGTGTGTGTGTATGTTTTGGAACACTATTGTTCTATAATAAATCATGAAGGATAGGATTTCAGAAAAGCCTAGAAAGACTTGCAGGAATTGATGCTGAGTAAGATGAGCAGAACCAGAACTACACAAAATTATACATATTAACAACAATATGGGATGATGATCAACCATGATGAACTTGCCCATTCCATCAGTGCAATAATCAGGTATAATTTTAGGGGATTTGTGATGGAAAATAACATCTGTATTCAGAGAAGGAATTGTGGAGTTTAAACAAAGAACAAATCTTATTATGTTCAATATTTAAAAGTTGTCTTATGTAAAATGTAATTTTGCTATCTCTAATGCTTTATTTTTTCCTTTTGGATCTTATTCTTCTCTCACAGCAAGTTCAATTTCTATCATTGATTATCATGGATGCAGATGTAAAGCCTATATTAGATTGCCTTCTGTTTGGGGAGGGGAGAGGGCATGGAAGGAGGGAGAGAAATTGTAAAACTCAAAACCTCACAAAAAATGTTGGTAGAAAAAGAAAACAATGGAAAATGTTAATAATGCACATTAAACAGAAAAGTATGTCACGAATATATTGGGGGCAGGCTAATTTTTAAACATTTACCAGCACAACACTGATCACATGGTTGAAAGCTTGTATTTTAATGTATAGAACTGATTATTATATTCTGATAGTTCATTTATGTGAATATCTTCTTTTTGAGGACCTTGTAGCTATTCAGGGAAATTGCTTATCAGTAAGGAAAAACAAAATGGAAGCTACAGTCTCTGAGTGGAAATTTTTTCTATATTACTGAATATAATTATCCAAGACATTTTTCCCCCAACCTTTTCTTCTCTGTACTGAGAGTAAGCTGTTATTTCATATCAGTGGCCTTTTCTTCTTAATTAATCTACCCACTAAAAGACATTTGGTTTCTAAGTCATGAATCAGTCATCCTAAGGAAGCAAAGGGTACATCAGTTTTCTTTGTTTAGTTACCTCTGCATCAAAAGTACTTTCTATAAAAAAAAAATCCAATGATAAATGCCCACCAGGTGATAATATAAGATTGAGGAGAAGCTCATGACAGTAATACAAAGTCTGAACTGTAACCAACCTTTGAAATTCTAAGAGTACCAGAGGGTATTGCTCTGAAAAGATTACATAATGTTTTTGTTAAGAAAAATATCTTATTTAGATTATAGTTATATTTATAGTACTATTATTTAATTACAAAATTATGCAAATAGTGTTGACTTTACCATAAGAATATCCACCAAAAACCATAACCCTTACTGCCAATTTTTAGTAACTTTATAATCCTATCTTCCACCAAAATCTCACCAAAATGCTGTCCTTCTCCAAAAAACAACCAAATAAAAACTCTTTAACAGCAATGCTCAAATACAAATTGAAAAGGCATCAAATATTATGTTGGTTCATATGTTCAATCTGGATTAAAAAGAGAGAAATTCATCCTAAAAGTCTGGCCACTGTTGATCATATTTTCACGGAATTTTTTTAAGGTTTTTGCAAGGCAATTGGGGTTAAGTGGCTTGCCCAAGGCCACACAGATAGGTTATTAAGTGTCTGAGGCCGGATTTGAACTCTGGTACTCTTGACTCCAGGGCCAGTGCTCTATCCACTGCATCACCTAGCCACCCCCTGTTTTTTCACAGAATTTTTAGAGCTGAAAGATCATCTACTCCAACCTATACTTAAAAGAAATACCTATCATAATGCACCTGACAGGTATCAATCAAATGCTACTTTGAGGAGCTCCAGGAGAGGAAAGCTACCACCAATCAAGGCATTCAATTTCCCTTTGGCACTGCTTGAATTGTGGAAAAGTTTTCTCTGTATTGAACCTAAATTTCTTTAAAATTTCAACCCTTATCAGCCACCAGGACATTTCTGGAAGCTATGCTCTAAATACAACCCAAGAATATCAATAGCTTTTTTGATTATAATGTGAATAGTATTAACTCATATTGGGATTGCAGTCCAGTAAAACTCCCCATGTTTTTTTCAGATTTCACAATCTCTTCCTCAACTAGTACTTAAAAAGTTATTTTTTTAACCCAAGGATGAGACTTTCCATTTGACTCTATTGAATTTTATTTCATTTCATTGGATTCTGTACAATACTCTAAGATGTCAATATTCCTTTGGATCCTACTTCATCCAGTGTGTTAGCTCTCCTTTCTACCTTTGCATTTGATGTCATTTCCAAGGGTGATAAAACTATGATCCAGCAATACCACTGTATCCCAAAGATCATAAGAAAGGGAGGAAAAACCACATGAACAAAAACATTATAGTACCAAAGAATTGGAAATTGATAGGACACCTATCAACTGGGAAATGGCTGAGCAAATTGTGGAATAGGAATATGTTGGAATACTATTGTTCTGTAAGAAATCATGAGCAGCTGGACTTCAGAAAAACCTGGAAAGTCATACATGAACTGATGCTGAGTGAAATGAGCAGAACTATAAGAAGTAACAAGTGACATTGTGTGATGAACTACTATGATGAATTTGTTCTCAGCTGTATAATTCTAAAAGACAATTCTAAAGGAGTCGTGATAGAAAAAGTCCCTTTCCAGAAAAGGAACTATGGAGCCTGATTGCATAACAAAACATACTATTTTCAGTTTTTTAATTTGTTTTATGTTTTATGTTTCTCCCTCTCATGATTTTTTCCTTTTGTTTTGATTTTTCTTTCACATAATTAATACAAAAATATATTTAACATAGTTATACATGTATAATATATATTAGATTACTTTCTATCAAGGGGAGGCAGGAAGGAAGGGAAAGATCAAGAAAAATGTGGAACCTAATGCCTTATTTAAAAATGAATGTTCAAAACTGTCTTTGGATGTAATTGGAAAAATAAGTTTATTTTCAATTTTTTTTTTTACTTTAATAGCTTGATTGTCATTTATGTCAATGTCCAAGTTATTGATAAAAATACTAAACTGTAAAGGAACAAATCCAAATGATTCCTGGGATGCTTCATTAGAGATGTCCTCCCACGTAGACACAGAATCATTAAACAAATATTTTTTTAATTTAATCATTCAACCAGTTTTGAGTTCATCTAACTATAATAATTTCTGGTGTATATGTCTATATCCATATCTAAGAGTAGTATAAGCTACTTTATTGAATACTTCACTAAAATCTGGGCTAAGCTATACCTATAGCATTTCCCAGGTTAACTGTTTAGTAAAAAGGATATGTGATTAATCTAATGTAACTAATATGTCTTTGAGGAAGTCATACTTGTAATTAATGATTGCTTTGCTAAAGAAGTTCACTAACTATCTCTTTAACTATTTATTTTATACCTTTGCCAAGAAATAAATTTAAGTTCAATATACTAAATTTTTCAGGCTATTTTTCTTTTTTATCAGTTACTATAGATCACAAAAACTATCTATTAGGTTGTGGTAAGGGCAGCAATCTTTTCAAGGAAATTCACTGATAAAATGATAACTCTTCTTGAATTATTAGTATTCATATTTATTTAGTACCTTAAGGTTTGCAGGTTTGCAAGTATTAATACCTTCTCACACATGAGAAAACTGAAATTCAAGGAAATATGGGATTTGTATGTGTTGGGACATGAATTCTAAGCCAAATCTCCCAACTCAAGCAAAATATTTACTAACTAAAGCAGAGGTCCCCAACAGGGGATTGTTTTTTTGAACTATCTTGAAAACTGATGAATTTCTATTTTAGTCTAACATATTTTGTTTTGTTCATATAAAAACATTATTATGAAAAGGAGTGTCTGTAGGTTTCACTAGTTTGCCAAAAGGAACCATAACACAAAAGCAAATCATATTTTGTTTTTTAAAAAGCAATCATATTTGCCACCTTTCTGACCACAAGTATTTCTTTGAAAGATTTTTTTTCCTAAAAGGAAATTCAGGTACTATCCAGCTGTTGCTAAGAGATAAGAAAATGCATGTTCATGTATTTATGAACATAACTCTCAAACAGTTAATATGTGCCACTAAAGTATATAGACAAGATGTACTACAACCTTTCTATGGGTCTATTTCATGCTTATTAATCAGGCATGTTCTAAGAACTTAAAAGCCACTCGTCTCTCTTGAATTAATGTGAAGAACTATTAACAGTCAAGTCTTTGAATAAATCAAATAACTTAAAAGCAGCAAAATAATTACAAACACAAAGAGTTGACATCTTCATAGTCATAGAATAAGGCTCTATTAAAATTTCTTTGTAGTCTAACCCAAGGGACATGGGGGGGGGGGGGGAATCAGGCTAGTGAAAAAGACATTTCACATCTACTGTGTCAATGATAGATCAAGTTTTATGAGAAGATATCTATCTAACTTTCTCATAATGTATAGGGAACCTAATGAACTAGCCAAAGTCAAATAACAGGCTAATTGTGAAGCTGGGATCAAATGTTTCAATTGCCTGAATTTAATTCCTCTATTCTAGCCATTAAATCCACTAAATCATATTCCTTCAAATTCAATCATTAGCTAGTGTAAGATTGATTCTTATTTTTCCTTCAATTTCCAGCATACTTGAATAGCTAGAGATGCACAAAATTGGCTCGATTTAGATTACTTTGATTCAACTCCAACACTCTCTTGCATCTGAATGAGGATATTTTCAGCTGCATATATCCTAGCTATGCTGTAATGTTTTCTGTACCTCTGCTGTTCACTGTCCAGAGAACTTAATTGAAGGCCTTTGGAAGTTCACACATACTACAAGCTGTCATGGAACCATTTAGTAAACATGCATTTAAAA
Source organism: Macrotis lagotis (assembly GCF_037893015.1). Classification (NCBI taxonomy): domain Eukaryota; kingdom Metazoa; phylum Chordata; class Mammalia; order Peramelemorphia; family Peramelidae; genus Macrotis; species Macrotis lagotis. The sequence goes on along the minus strand of NC_133666.1, from coordinate 427,463,904 downwards.
CAGTGTTTTAATGAAAGACAGAGAGAGAGAGAGAGAGACAGAGAGACAGAGAGACAGAGAGACAGAGAGAGACAGACAGAGATAGACAGAGACAGAGACAAACAGAGAGAGAGAGAGAGAGAGAGAGAGAGAGGGAGGGAGGGAGGGGGAGAAACAGACAGAGATTGATCACAAATAGCTTTTAAAAAAACCAAGAAAATTAACAAATCAAAAATCCAACTAAACACTAAAATAGTCTAAAAAATTTAAAAAAAGAGAATTAATTACAAAGTTAAAATCAACCATTAATAGAACTGATACATGCAAGCAGGAAAATCAAATTCCCAAGATAAAAAATGAAAAAGAATTCACAAGAATTGAAGGAGACATAAAAAATAACAACAGAAACTATTTTGTTCAATTATATGCCAATAAAATTGAAAATATAAATGAAATGGATAAATATGTTTTTAGATTTTTGCAAGGCAAACACGGTTAAGTGGCTTGCCCAAGGCCACACAGCTAGGTAATTATTAAGTATCTGAGACCAGATTTGAACCCAGGTTCTCCTGACTCCAGGGCCGGTACTTTATCCACTACGCCACCTAGCTGCCCCTGGATAAATATTTTTAAAATATAAACATCTTAATTGTAGAATAACACCTTGAACAACCTTTAAATGAACTCCAAATGGAAAAATAAACAGAGTACCAAATACATAAACAAGCAAAAATTAACAAATAATCAGAGAAAATGATTTCAATATCATAAAAAGTATTTGGAATTGTAGAAAAATAAGTATTCCTGCCAAATTTCTTTCATGATATAAATATTGTCATGATATCCAAATGAAAGAAAGGTGGAAAATAGCAAAAAATCAAAACCAAATAACCCCAATACCTAAGATGAACATGAATGTAACAAATTTTAATAAGATATTAGCATAAAGGGTAAATTCATGGGAAAAAAAGACAAGTGTTCACCTGAGCTTTCCAAAATTCCCCTCTAAACAATTTTAAATAAAGCCCCCAAAAGAATTCTGAACCACATCAACAAGTAACCACAAAAGAAACAATTTTGCAGCCCAAGACACCTTAGAAATTGAGCAGGAAAAATCTATTGTACAAGAGGAGGGTAGAGCACAATTCAGTGCAGGCTGTGCCAATGTTTACCAGGTCCCAAAAAACTAATAGTAGCCTTAGAGGGAACTGAATCCATGCTAGAAGTAGTGGCTTCTGGAGTTTTCAGTCCATAAATGGTAAGAAGGTTACAGAATTGACCAGAAGAAGATGACACTGGTCCTTTGCTAGCACTGGACCCAGGGCTCTGTTCCATTGCCTATACATAGATCTATAAATAGAATCACAGTTCTAGGTCAAAGAGCAATACAAGGACACCAGAGCTTGTACCTGTGAGAGGAGCAGGGATGGTCACAATTCCAGAGTGGGAAAGAGTATATAGGGTTATTCACAGAACAGAGAAGCAAACATACATTTCTTTGGATCACATCACCTTGGGAAAACTGAAAACTTAAAGATCCTATAGAATTAACTCTAAAAACCATTGCACAAAAAAATCCTGAAGCTTGGGAAGTTGCCTCATGATCCCTAGGAGCAGAAGCTAACCTTAATATAAATTTGTCAAGAAAAAGACTGTAAAATGAGTAAACAAGAAAAAGAACTTAACCATAGGAAGTTACTTTGGTAGCAAGGAAGAACAAAACACAAACTTAGAAGACAAGAAAGTCAAAACTGCTATAGATCAAAAACATCAAAGAACAATGAGAATTGATCTCAGGCCCCAAAAGAATTTCTTGAAGAAATCAAAATGGATTTTAAAAATTGAATAAAGAGAAATAGAGGCAAATGAAAAAGGGAAAGAGAGTAAAGCAAGGAAATTATTTAAAATGTCAACAACCTGATAAAGGAGGCACAAAAATTCAATGAAGAAAAGAACAACTTAAAAAGTAGAATGGGCTAAACAGAAAAAAAGATGTTCAAAAATTCACTGAAGTCAAGAACCCCTTAAAATAAGAATTGGCCAAATGAAAAACAAAATATTAAAATTCACTGAAGAAAAACAATTCCTTAAAAATTAGAAGTGGGAAATTGGAAGGCAATTTAATGAGACATCAAGAAATAATCAAACAAAACCAAAATACTGAAAAAATTGAAGAGAATATGAACTATGTAAGTGGAAAAACAACTGAATGAAAAATAGAACCAGGAGAGATAATTTAAAAATTAATAGATTACCTGAAAGTTATGATGGAAAAAAAGGAGCTTATACAGCTTCTTTCAAGAAATCATCAAGAAAAACTGTCCTAATAGTCTAGAAACAGAAGGTAAAATGGAAATTGAAATAATGCAAACATTACCTATTAAAAAGACATATCAAAATGAAAACTCCCAAAAATATTGTAGCCAAATTCCAAAGAGTCAGATCAAGGATAAAATGTTACCAGCAATCAGGAAAAAACTCAGATATCACATAATCACAATAAGGATAACACAAGATTTAGTAGCTTCTACAATTAAAGAATTGAAGGGCTTATTATATGATAGGGCCAAAAAACTAGGATTACAACCAAGAATAACCTATCCAGTAGAATAATATTGGGGGGGGGGTAGAATTGACATTCAAAGAAAGAGAAGACCAGAGCTGAATAGAAAATCTGACTTTCAGATAAAAGATTGAAGAAAAGGCTACAAAGAAATGAGAAATCATTAAAGAATAATAAGATAAGTGGCACATATTCCTACATGGGAAGATGATTCCTAAGAATCTCATTATTGTGGCAATTAGAAGCATATATTGACAGAAGGCAAGGTGTGAACAGAATACAATTGGTGTGTTATCTTTTAAAAAATAAGTTGTGAGAAAGAGAAATATACTAGGAGAATGAAAGGGAAAAGGTAGCATGGGAACAATTATAAATAAACACACCCAGGAAACAAATTCAAAATACTATTTAAGTAAATACAGAGTTAAATAATTTAAGAGACATTAACTGCTTCAGTTTGGGTAATGTTGATATAATAAAGATGACAATAAGACCTAAGCAATTTGCTTCTTAAGTGCTATATCAAAGTAACAACAATTACATTATAAAGCTAGAATAAAATTAATAAAATTCAACTGGAAAGACAAAATTACAAGTTTCAAAAGATAAATCATGAAAAAGATTATAAAGAAAAAGACAGGTAGAGCCAAAACTCAAAAATATTCTACAAAAATATTCATTTTTAAAAGAATATTTGTCCTCTGTAAAAATAGGCAGAGGTAGGACTGGAGTCAAGAAGAACTGAATTCAAATCTGTCCTCAAATATTTACCAACTGTGTGCATCTCTGGGAAAGTCATTTAATCTCTGTCTGACTCAATTAATGGAGAAGGAAATGGAAAACCACTCCATTTTATTTGCCAAGAAAACCCCATGGACAGCATTGATGTTCTACGGTCAATGAGATCATAAGGAGTCAGGCATAACTTGAATGAAACAGAAAAATCAACCAGTAAGATAGATTAAACTTATAGAAGAAAATGAATATAATAGTATACTTTTCAAAGACCCAGGCTTCTTGGATAAAGTCTCAATATTAAAAAAATCTTCTAAAAAAAAAGAAAACAGTCTGAAAAAATAATTTCAGACTAATATCTCACAGCAAATAGGAAGATAAATAATAAATGTTTGCATGGATTAGAAATCAAACATAACATACATTTATATCATATAGTTTTGAAAAACAAATGAGAGGAACAAAGGGGAATAGTTCATGACCAAACAAGAAATAGAAAATACAGAAAATAAAATGAACAGTTTTGATTATATAAAATATAAAAAGTGTTCCTCAAAAATAATTAATGAAGGAGCATCTAGGTGGTACAGTGGATAGAGCACCAGCCCTGGAGTCAGGAGTACCCGAGTTCAAATCCAACCTCAGACACTTAACCCCATTTGCCTTGCAAAAAAAATCTAAAAAAATATTAATGAAGCTAAATCTAAATATTTAATTGAGAAAAAAATTTATGGAAAGTTTCTCTGAAAAGGATCTCATTCAAAATATATAATTAACTGATTCAAACATATTCTAAAAGAGCACATCACCCAATAGGTAAAAAAATAATAAAAAGATTTTTTGAAGACAATTATCAATTGAAGAAATTCAAGGTATTAATAAACCTATGAAAAACAATCAAAATTATTAATAATTAGAGAAATGAAAATTCAAACAATCATGATGTTCTACCTCTTGCCCATATTACTAATAAAAATGACCAATAAATTAAAGGACAACTGTTAGGGTATCTTCAGGAAAGCAGACACACCAAATACACTGTTGTAAGGAGCTATGCATTGATTTAGTCATACATATACATACATATATATATATATGCAAAAATATTTATAGCTAGTCTTTGTATGATGGGAAAGATCTAGAAAATTAGAATGTGTTCATCAATTGGGGACAGCTAAATGAAATATGCAATGTAATATTTTTCTGATGGTGAGACTCTTCCAGATAAAACCAAAAATACTTGTATAAATTAATGCAATGTAAAGTAAGCAAAACTGGTTGAAAACCTTATATAGCAACATTTAAAGAGGAAAAAATACTAGGAAAGACCTAAGAATTCATAATGACCATCAATGATTTCAGGCAACCAGTGATGTAATGAAATCAGTGATGAAATTCTCAGGTGCTCCCTATCTGAGAATAAAATGATGAACTCAGAATGAGAAGTTTATTTTCTGACATGTCACATGTGAGGATTTGCTTTGTCTATTGTTATTAAAATAAGGATTTGCCTTTAATTGTGGGATGAAAACTTTGTGAAAGTAGGGAGTGGGACTAGAGATATAACAACAAAATGAAAAAAAGAAAAGTAAGAAATCATTAAAATCCTTTCAAAATTGCACCCAGAAAAATAATTAATGTTAACATTATCAATTTTACTATTATTGCAATCAGAAAAGCATTGAAAATAACATGCTGAAAAGTTATATCAATATCATAAGAATTAATCAGGAAAATTATGAAAGTTCTGTAATAAACTTCTTTTATGAAACAAAAATAGACTTGATACTTAAATCAAAAATAAAAAATAACAATCAGCCATATCATTATTTGAATGCAAGTTCAAACATTTCTAATTTCATTTCAAACTATAGCACATTTCTAAGAAATAATTCATTACAACCAAATTGTATTAAAACCAAGGATTCGAGGATGAACCAATATTAGGAAAATGTGAACAGATGCCTCATATTTTGCAAAAATGAAAATAATTAAAATGTTATCTAAATAAGCTTAGAAAAGACCTTTGTCAAAGTAAAACATTCATTTTTTTTTTGTTTTAAAGAAACTAAAGTGGTGCAGTTAGGTGGCACAGTGGATAGAGCACCAGTCCTGGAGTCAGGAGGACTTGAGTTCAAATGTGGTCTCAGACATTTAATAATTACCTAGTTATGTGATCATGGGAAAATTACTTAACCCCATTGCCTTGAAAAAGAGAAAGAAAGAAAGAAAGAAAGAAAGAAAGAAAGAAAGAAAGAAAGAAAGAAAGAAAGAAAGAACTAAAGTGCAAACATAGATGTATTTTTAATACAATAAAATATCTTTAATACCAAAATCAAGCATCATATGCAAAGGGGATACTTTAGAAGCTTTCTTTATAAATTTAAGAGTAAATGCCATTTCCTCACTGTTATTTGCTATGGCTCTAAAAATGCTAAAGAGGGGGAAAAAAACTATGACTTTTGTTTACTTAAGAAAATTCAATCGAATCAACAAATAAATAATTTGAAATATTTAATATCTCCAGCAAAGTTGCAAACTATAAAATAAAACCACAAAAAAATCAACAACATTTATGGAATAACAAAAATATACAAGAGTCAATAAAAAAAACTGGATATTCTCATTTAAAGAATTAAAAAATGGGGGCAGCTAGGAAGCCCAGTGGATAGAGTACTGGCCCCGCAGTCAGGAGTAACTGAGTTCAAATTTGACCTCAGACACTTGAGACTATGGGCAAGTCACTTAACCCCACTGCCTTGCAAAAAAAATGGGGGAGATTAAAAAATGAATAGAACATTTGAGAGTAAATCCACCAAAGCATGTTCAATACTTGTACTGATTCTATTACAAAATGAATTTTAAAAGATATGAAGAATAGCAAGAGTCAGTCTATTAAAGTACATTCAATATTTGTATGAATTCAATTATAAAATGAATCTTAAAAGAAATGAAGAACAGCTTGAATAGAGGAATATTTAGAATTCATGGCTGGGTCAAAAAGTCTGATGAAAATGACAATAATAGCAAGATTAAACTATAGATTTAATGCCATACTAATCAAATTACCAAAAGGATAATTTATAGAACTAGAAAAATAATGACAAAATTAATTTTGGGGGAAAGTCTCCAAAGAAATTGGGGAGAAAAGAAAAAATGATAAAGAGAAAGAGATGGATCCCCAATTGATAAATGGTCGAAATAGGCAGTTTTCAAATGAAGAAATTAAAGTACTATATAATCATATGAAAAAAATGCTTCAAATCATTATTGATTAGAGAAATACAAATTAAAACAACAATAAGCTATCACCTCACTCCTATCAGATTGGCCAAGATAAGGAAAAGGGAAGATGATCAATGTTAGAGAGGGTGTGGGAGGATTGAGACATTGATGCATTTCTGGTGGAGTTGTGAATGGATCCAACCATTCTGGAGAGCAAAATGGAACAATAAAACTGTTCATTCCCTTTGACCCAGAAATTCCAATTCTAGGACTATATCCAGAAGAAATTATAAAAAAATAGAAAAAGCATAACATGTTCCAAAATATTCATAGCAGCTCTTTTTGTAGTGAAAAAGAATTGGAAATTGAGGGGATGCACAACAATTGAGGAATGACCAAACAAGTTATGGTACATGAAAACTATGGAGTATTATTGTTCTATAAGAAATCATAAATGGTCAGACTCTAGAGAAACACAGAATGACTTACAGGATCTGATGCTGAGCAAAGGAAGCAGAACCAAGAGAACAATGTACACATTAACAACATTGTGAGATGTTCCTTTCAGCAATTCAGAAAGCTAGGAAAACTATATTAGATCAGCTATGGACAATGTTATCCTATCCAGAGGAAGTAAAACAAAATAAAACAAAACACACACACACACACACACACACACACACACACACACAAAACAGCCCTTCAGAATTTGATGAACACTTTCTAAAAATTATTTCTTATGTATCTCTTTCCCTTAATCCTAATTCCTCATACTGAAAATGACTGATCTATAAAAATGTTTATCAAAAATATGTATGAACAATGCTAACCTAATTGTTCTGAGAGAGGGGTGTGGGAAGGAAGTGTGGAAGGAAATTTTGTAAGATTGATGAAAAAATAATTAATTGATTGATTAATTAATTAAGCAAAAAGACAGAAATGGAAAAGGGAAAAATAGGAATGAAAGCAAAATAGCACATGCACAACTTACTATATTATTAACCAACAATCATCAAAACTATTGTTACTGGTTTAAAAGCAGAAAAATATATCAATGGAAAAAAACTAAAGCAAAATTTAAAAAATAATAGGACTCAATAACTCTAAATCCAAAAATCTAAATTATTTAAGAAAAAATTCCCTATTTGATTTTTTTAAAAGTTCTGAGAAATCTAGGAAAAAAAACAAACAAAAAGTTAGATTTTGACCACTATGTTTCATAAAATTCCATAATAAACTCAAAATGCATAAATTTAAAATGAATATCAAAATATCACATAATTCAGAAAAGTAGATTGTATAGTTTTCATAGTTATGGAAAGATAAAATTTAAATCAAACTAGGGATAGGAACAAATAATTCTGGTTACCTAAAATTTAGAAACTTCTGCACAAACAAAATTAATACTTTAAGAGTAAGAACATAAGGTATAGACTAGAAAAAATATTTTCTTATATATCTCTGCTATCCATTTATTATTTTTTTTAGGTTTTTGCAAGGCAAATGGGGTTAAGTGGCTTGCCCAAGGCCACACAGCTAGGTGATTATTAAGTGTCTGAGACTGGAGTTGAATCCAGGTACTCCTGACTCCAAGGCCGGTGCTTTATCCGCTGCACACCTAGCCGCCCCTTATCCATTTAGTATTTATGGAGTATATAGATAAGTAGAAATATGTAAGATCAAAATCCAATGACAAATTGGTAAGTGGTCCAAGGATCTAAACAATTATCAAGAGAATTACAAATTAGGGGCAACTAGGTGGTGCAGTGGACAAAGCACCGGTCCTGGAGTCAGGAGTACCTGGGTTCAAATCCAGTCTCAGACACTTAATAATCACCTAGCTGTGTGGCCTTGGGCAAGCCACTTAACCCCATTTGCCTTGCAACAAAAAACATTAAAAAAGAGAGAATTACAAATTAACTAATATATGAACAAATGATACCATCAAAAATAAAAGAAATGCATATGCAAAGAATCCTAATGTTTCAACTCACACCCAGAAAACTGTCAAAAATGAAAAAAAGATGGAAATGATCAATGATGGAGAGACTCTGGAAAGAAAGACACACTAATATAACATAAGTGGAGATGTAATTTAATACAAAAATTCCAGAAATAAATTTGAAATTATGTAAATAAAATGACTGAAATAACTAATAGTTTTCTGTAGATAGCTGCCCGTAACTAATGAATCAGGGTTTCTAATGCCAGGCATAAATTCCAAGGAGGTCATTGACAAAAAAGAAGACTCCACATACAACAAACCAGCACATTTTATCGTAGTAAAGAATTGGAAACACATTAGATGTTTATTGATTGGAAAATAGCTAAATAAATTTTAGTTCATGAATACAATAGAGGATTTTGAACTGACTCTAACAAATGACAAATATATTGAATACAAAAAGGCATGGAAAATCATGATCTGATATAAAGTAAAGAAAGCATAAGTAGCAAAATAATAATCATAATGACTACAACAATGTAAATGGAAAGAATGACCACAAAAAAATTTTGGAAAATCAATATTGCAAAATTACAAAGCATCATATTTACCTAAATAAGAAACATAGATACTTCCTCCAACCCATTTGAAGGGGATGGTACATAGATATGAGGCACTTCATAAAAGTCAGATGTTTTTGATGTCTTGATTAGGTTTGGGTTTTTTATTTTTAATTTATTTATTTAGGTAATTTTCATCCATTCATACATGCATATTTCCAAGTTACAAAATTCCCCTCCACCCTCCCTTCCCACCTCCCCTCAGCAAGGAATAGTCAGGTTAGCATTTTACTTACATATTTTATTAAAAATATTTACAAATTAGTAATTTTTGGCATGAGGAATTAGGATTAAGGGCAAAAGATACTTAGATAATTTTTATAAAGTGTTCATCAGATTCAGAAAGGTTTTTTTTTTCTGTGTGTTTTGCTTTTTTCTGTTTTTTCTTCCTCTGGTTTAGGATTACATAGTCCATAATCAGGCAAATACAGTTCTCCTGGCTCTCTGGACTATCGAGAGGAATTGCTTCCATCAAGGTTATTCATCTCATAATGTTGTTGATGTGTACATTGTTCTCTTTGTTCTACTCCTTTCACTCAGCATCAGCTCTCATAAGTCATTCCATGCTTCTCTAGAGTCTGAATATAGATAGTTTCTTATACAATGATAATATTCCATAGTATCAATGTACCATAACTTGTTTAGCCATTCCCCAATTGATGGGCATCCCCTCAATTTCTAATTCTTTGCCACTGCAAAAAGAATTGCTATGAATATTTTGGAACATGTAAGAATTTTCCCATTTTTAAAAATTTCTTCTGGATATAGTCCTAGAGTTGGAATTTCTGGGTCAAAGAGTATCAACAGTTTTATTGATCTTTGGGCATAGTTCCATATTGCTCTCCAGAAGGGTTGGATCCGTTCACAACTCCACCAGCAATGCATTAATGTTCCAATTCTCCCACAACCTCTCCAACATTGATCATCTTCCCTTTTTCTCATTTGGGCTAATCTAATAGCTATGAGATGATACCTCATTTTAATTTGCATTTCTCTGATCAATAGAGATTTGGAGCATTTTTTCATATGATTATAAATATATATATATATATATATATATATATATATATAGCTTTAATTTCTTCATTTGAAAACTGTCTGTTCATATCCATTGACCATTTATCAATTGTATAATGACCCATGACCTTATAAATTTGATGCAATTCTCTATAAAGTTTAGAAATGAGACCTTTATCCAAACTCCTGGTTGTGAAGATTGTTTCAAGAGCTTTCTGCTATTCTTCAAATTTTGGCAGCATTGATTTCATGAGTGCAAAAACTTTGTGATTTAATATACTCAAAATCATTCATTTTGCAGTTTATAATGTGCTCTAATTCTTGTTTGCTCATAAATTTATCCCTTTTACATAGATAAGATATTTGGAGTATCTTTTGGTCTATTAATTTATCTTTGGTATCACTTTTTATGTCTAAATCCTGTACCCATTTTGACCTTATTTTTGGTATAAGGTGTGAGATGTGGATCTATGCTTAGTTTTTGCCATACTATTTTCCAGATTTCCCAACAATTTTTGTCAAATAGTGAGTTCTTGGGGTGGCTAGGTGGCACAGTGGATAAAGCACAGGCCCTGGAGTCAGGAGTACCTGGTTTCAAATCCAGTCACAGACACTTAATAATTACCTAGCTGTGTGGCCTTGGGCAAGCCACTTAACCCCATTTGCCTTGCAACAAAAAAAACAAAAACAAAAAAAAAAAACCAAATAGTGAGTTCTTGTCCCAGAAACAGATGTTTTTGGATGTGTCAAATAGTAGATTGCTGTATTCATTTATTGCGGTTTCTTTTGAACCTATCCTAATCCGCTGATCCATTACTCTATTTCTTAACCAGTAACAGTCAGTTTTGATGACTGCTGCTTTATAGTATAGTTTTAGATATGATAGAGCTAGGCCACCTTCCTTTACCTTTTTTCAACAGTTCCCTTGCTATTCTTGCCCTTTTGTTGCTTCATATGGATTTTGTTACCATTTTTCCTAGCTCAGTAAAGCAGTTATTTGGTAGTTTGATCGGTATGGCACTGAATAAGTAATTTAATTTAGGTAGAATTGTCATTTTTATTATATTAGTTCAGCCTATCCATGAGCATTTGACATTGTTCCAGTTATTTAGATCTGACTTTATTTGGGTGAAGAGAGCTTTATAATTGTGTTCATACAGTTTCTGGGTTTGTCTTGGGAGGTAGATTCCCAAGTATTTAATGTTGTCTACAGTTATTTTAAATGGAATTTCTCTTTCTATCTCTTGTTCTTAGATCTTGCTGTTCATATATATATAGAAATGCTGATAATTTATGGGGGTTTATTTTATTTCCTGCTACTTTGCTGAATTTGTTAATTGTTTCAGGGAGTTTTTTAGAAGATTTTCTTGGATTCTCTAGGGTTACCATCATATCATCTGCAAATAGTGAAAGTTTTGCTTCCTCATTGACAATTTTGATTCCTTCAATTTCTTTTTGTTCCTCCTATTGCTACTGCAGAATTTATAATACTATATTGAATAGTAATAGTGATAATTGGCATCCTTGTTTCACCCCTGAATTTATTTATTGGAAATGCTCCAGGTTTATTCCCATTAAATATAATATTTGTTGATGCTTTAGATAGATATATTTATTATTTTAAGGAAAATTCCATTTATTCCTAAACTTTCTAATGTATTTAATAGGCATGGATGCTGTGTTTTATAAAAGGCTTTTTCAGCATCTATTGAGATAATCATGATTTCTGTTGGGTTTACTATTGATATCTTTAATTATGTTGAGTGTTTTCCTAATGTTGAATCATCCCTGCCTGCCTGGTATAAATCCAACCTGTTTTATTTAAGATTTTTGCATCAATATTCATTAGGGAGATTGGTCTAAAATTTTCTGTTGTGGTTCTTCCTGGTTTAGTTATCAGCATGTTGGTGTCATAAAAGGAGTTTAGCAGAATGCCTTCCTCTCCTATTTTTTAAAATAGTTTATATAGAACAGGAATTTATTGTTCCTTAAATGTTTGGTAGAATTCACTTGTAAATCCATCTGGCCCAGAGATGTTTTCTTAGCGAGTTTATTGATGGTTTCTTCAATTTCTTTTTCTGAAATGGGGTTATTTAAGCAATTTATTTCCTCTTCTATTAATCGGAGCAGTTTGTATTTTTGTAAATATTCATCAATTTCATTCAAGTTGTCCTTTTATTGGCATATAGTTAATCAAAGCAGCACCAAATTATCTCTTTGATTTCCTCCTTATTGGTGGTTAGTTCAACCTTTTCATTGTTGATACTGATTATTTGGGTATCTTCTCCCTTTTGTAAATCAGATTAACCAAAGGTTTGTCTATTTTATTGGTTTTTTCATAAAACTGACTCTTAGATTTATTTATGAGATCAATTTTTTTGCTTTCTATTTTGTTAATGTCTCCTTGATTTTCAGAATTTCTAGTTTGGTATTTAATTGGGGATGTTTAATTTGTTCTTTTTCTAGCTTTTTTAGTTGTATACACAATTCATTGATCTCCACTTCTCTATTTTATTTATATAGGCATTTAGAAATAAAAAGTTTCCTCTCAAAACTCCTTTGACTGCATCCCATAAATTTTGAATTAATGTCTCATTATTACCATTTTCTTAGATATAATTATTCTTTCTAGTATTTTCTAAGATTTCATTCACCTTCTTCACTTCCTTCTTGTTTATTTTGTTGTTAGATTTATCTAGTTCTCAGAGTTGGAGATTGAGGTCTCCCATTATTAAAGTTTAACAGTCTATTTCTCCTTGTAATTCACTCAGCTTTTCCTCTAGGAATATAGGTGCTATACCACTAGGTACATAAATGTTTAGTAATGATATAACCTCATTTCCAAGGGTTCCTTTTAAGAAGATGTAGTTTCCTTGTCTTCATTAGTTTTGTTGAACTTTTTCTTTTCTTCTTTTTCTTTTTTCTTTTAAAAAATTCTTCATAATAAGAGAAAGCACTCTGAAAGGAAGAGAGAACAGATTACACTAAGAAAACTAAATTGTGTTTAAAAATAAACTATTAATAAAAATCTATTAATATATGAAAATAAAAAAGTTGGATTTATTGAATACTTAGAAAAACAAACTATGTATAAATTTGTTCCTCCTTTTCTAATCATCTTTTCTGTCCTACTTTGTTTTTTGCTAAGTTCTACAAAAAGATTATTTTTAAATGAAAACTTTAAATAGGAAGATTGAGATAAATTTTGGAAGAAAATAAAAATTGTAAAACTGAAAGTACATTACAGATAGAGAGGACAATCAATGCAAAGGTAGAACAAGATGAGAATTGAAAAAAATGGGAAAATAGCATATTAGCTTTTAGAGGTAACAGGAAATCATGGAAGCTTGTTGAATAGGAGAGGAACAAGGACACTGCATGTTGGATATATCACTATAGCACCTATGGTGAGGAAAGGTAGTAGAGGGGAGAGACTTAAGTCAGGTAGTCCAATTAGGATTCTATTCCTGTAGTATGAATAAGAAAATCTGTACTAAGAAAATGGTAATAATATATAATTAATAAAATCTAGCATCTGATTGGATAGGAGGCAAAGTAAGGGAAATTGAAGAGCTGCATTTGACTTGGAAATTACAAACTGCTTGACCAGAAGGATAGCAATGGTCTGAAACAGAAATAGGGAAATTCAGAAGAATTGTTTCTGTAAGAAAATATATTCTAAATATATATATATATATATATATATTCTATTTGTGATAGACTATAAACTTCTGAGAATAAGTCTTGTTATATTTTTGTCTATTCATCCCTAGAACCCACACTATGACCAACACATAGTTAGAACTTAACAAATATATGAATCTGAAATGGTAGTAAGATATGCATTTCAGAATTTCCAGTAATTAGTTGGTGATGCTATCAGGGTCCCAAAGCCTCTATCATAGATATTACTGGGAGAATATAGAAGGGCTTAAAAGATGGTGTCAAGGATATATGTTGGTGATTTTCTGGAAGTCACTCTCATTCAAAGCTTTCTTTGTTCTTTGTGCTCAAGAGCTAGCAGTACAGAACACAAGGCATCTTCAAGTATACAATAAAATAAACACAAATTCATTGATGGAAAATGTCATTCAAAAACATCAGATCCTTGGAATTTCTCTCACCCTGGCTTTCTTGTTTTCCCTCCTGGAAATATAACAATCTATATAGAAACTTAAACCCAAGAAATTCTGGGACAGGTGCCAGAGAGGTTGATGACCTCATTGTGATTTTTTACAGGGGCCTTTATCCTGACTGTAGAACTGTCCTGAGAGAAATGGAAAGGAAGAAAGAAAGAGATTTAAGCATTTACTATTTGCCCCATGTTATGTACTGAATAGAAATACAAGAAGCAAGACAGTCCTGTGTTCATGGAGCTAATAAATCTAAAGAGAAAGACAACATATACCAGAAAGGGGGGGAAGAACAAGCTATATACATATGCACTTTTCTATATAGTGATAATTTCTTCAGTCACCAATACAATCATGGAAACCATAGTCTCTAAGATATCCAGACTCTGTGGGTGAATACTGAAGGTCATAGTTACCTCTCACAATGATAAGACACACTAACTGAGCCCTGCCCTAGTGAGCTGGCCATAAAAGTGGTAGCAATTGAAGCAGAAACAGAACTCCACAAAGCAACACCTTATCGAAACAAAGACCAACTAATTAATAATCGTTTATTAATCCCCTACTGTTTGCCATGCATAATTCTAGGAACTCAGAAAACAAAAATTATGATTCCATTCTAACTCTTCCTTCCCTCCCAGGCAACATCATCTCCAACCTTTCCCCTTGCCATCATGCTCTTAAACCACACCAGTCCATCCACAACACTTCACTCTTCCCCAACTACTGCATCTAATCAGTTGCCATGTCTTTTCTGCTATACCCCTATACTATCTCTTTCATCTGTTCCCTTATCTCAATTCCTGTGCCTTGTGGGTCCTGCTACTTTAGTACTCCTCTATCAGTTCTTGACTGGGTAATTGCTACCACCTCCTAACTGATCCCCTCATTTCCAATCTCTCCCCACTCTAATTCATTCACAATTACAAAGTAATCCTTCTAAAATACAAATATTCCCATGTCAATTCCCTGGCTCAAGACTCTTCAATGTCTCCATCTAGAATAAAATACAAACTCCTCACTTCAACATTAAATCTAATCTTTGTCCATGATTATTATGCATTATTGACCTCCACACATTTTACATTTCAGGCATCTGGACTATTGACTGTTTCCTGAATTTAGTGTTCCTTTTCCAATTTCTATCTTTTCAAAGATTATCCCCCAGCCTAGGAATATACTTCTTTCTTCACCTTTCAGACTCTTTAACCTCCTTCAAGGAAACTCTGATACTAACTCCTTCCAGAAGCATTTCCCAATCCCAAATTATCTTATACTTTTTAATCTGTATAAATGTTATACCATACCTCCTACCTTGCCCCACCACCCCACCTGGCATGTAATGTAAGATCCTTGAGTTCAGGAGTTGTCGTTCATTATTACTTTGAATACCTCAGCTTTTAGCACAGTACCTTATACATATAGCAGCTAAATAAGAAATGTATATTTAATTGAATGTAAAATTGAATTGAAATAAAATACATGGGATAATATCCTTTGGATAAATGTTCCTATCCTTAATATTCAAGAATATTTCACTATAGAAAACCATTTTATAGTCTGAGATGACAAAATGAGAGAATGTAGAGTCAGAAACTAGAAAGATGCATGTATTTTAGACACCATTTAAAGGTCCGTAGAGAGGGAATGTTTCATAAATAGAATGCTGTGAAAGCTACCATATGCCAATCCTTAAAACAGTGACCTTTTTGGAGCTCCCACATTCACAGCTGCAACATATGGAAGCCACAGCAGTGTGTAAGACACATAAGGCTAGCATTTTCTTAAAATGTAACATAAATGAATGTTTTATTCCAATCAAAAGTCAACACTTTAAAAAAAAATCAACACTGATATCAAAAGAAAAACAATTGAACTGGAAGCTTCCATGGCAAAAGGCTGTCTGAATTAGGAATTGTCACAGTTACTCAATTTAGTTAGTTTCCATGTCCATTATATTTTTCTCTAATCTTCCCAAAGATCATGTATCTAGTTTCATTTCAACAAAAAATATATTAAACACCTACTAAGTGCAAGGAAGTGGGCCAGACACAGAAGTTAACAAAAGGAAATATGACTAAGTCTTTATGCTTAGTGGGAGAGATATTGTGTGTCCACAAACACTAATAGTGAAAATAGGGTTTTATATGGAAGTCAATATATGGTGAGATTACTTAATTTCAAAGGACAAGAATGAAAACAGAATTCATTCCATATATAAAGGATAGGAAGAATAAATGAATGACTGAGCAAATGAATGAATGAGTGATAGTAATATGATATGACAAGACAAGATCAAGTAATAATAATAATGATAACATTTATATAGAACTTTAATATTTACAGAGTGCTTTACAAATATTTTCTCATTATCTCACAACATTCCTGAGAGGTAAATTCTATTATTCTTATCTATCTACAGATAAGAAGGCAGACAGATATTAAGTGATTTGCCCAGCATTACACAAATAATGAGTGGTTAGGCTGAATTTGAACTAAGGTCTTTCTGCTGCCAAGACCTACACTCTTATCCACTCTGCTATGACTCTATTTGTACAATAACAAGTAGTTGAATTTTACTGGAATGTCAAATGGAAGATAAGGAATAGCAAGACCTAGCGCTTAACAGTATGCTATGCTGATAGTGGATACCTATTGAGATTTGTAATGCTAAATTGTACCACTGGGTTATGTGGAAGAATGTTGCACAGTTGCTTCATCTTTGTCTGCCTCAGTTCCCTCATATATAAAACTGGAATAATAATAGCACCTACATACCTGGTTTTTTTGTGAGGATAATGAAATTATGAAGGCAGAACCAAGTTTGTGAAGCTAAAGAAAGCAATACAGCTTCTTTAAACAAAGCTATAAAATATACCAAATTGAATCCTCTCAGGTAAATCCAAAAAAAAGTCACAGTGAGTCATTTGTCCAACCCAGCTCATCCCAGAAACACAGAAAAAAGATGTTTGCAGCCATTGGAGATAGTGTCTTTCCAGGAGACCTCTGTGAGTGGAGTTCTTCTTCACATAAAGAGAGGTTTGGCACCTGGGCAACAGGAGTCCCCAGACCTAAACAGGAGTACCACCGGATACATATCACATTACTGCAATATATATATATACAGTACAAAATGGCATTTTCCTTATTTATAAGCCAGTCCAAAGTTACAGATCCAAAGTAAGGAGACCTTTGCATTGCAGTGGCAGTCCTGAATTGGGAGACCAAGAAAGAAAGAAGTTTTGAAATCATAAACAGCAGAAGAGGTATCATTCAGACTTCAGGCCCAAATCAGGGTCCTACTTCTAGCAACTAACCTTGCCCATAATAACAAGGGTTGAAATCCCAAACAGAAGGGAAGCCGACAATTTTACTGCACTGGGTCAACAAAGAGGTTTCTTTGTGCTTGATCAGGACAGAATCCAAGAGCAATCTACTCTTGCTCAGTCACCAAAATCAGGTCATGAACTTGTAGGACTCAGGCCAAGGAGACATCAATAAGATTTTGACCAACCTCAGACCACACTGGGATTCATGAAATCTTTCAGGATTCCAGGCTTCTGGGAGAACCTGGAATAACACAACATGCAATATGCCCAGAAAGGAACAGAAAAATCAAAACAGACCTTCTCTCAAAAAGCACCACAGATATCAACCCTACTACCAAATCCAAAATCAGACAATAGCATGGAAGGATGGGAAAAGGAGAAAGGAAAAAAAGAAGAGAAACAAGGAAGAAGAGGAGGAAGAGGAAAAAAGAAGCTCACAATGATGAGCTACTATAATGGCAGGGAAGTACATGACACAAACTCAGAAGAAAAGCCTCACAGTAAAACATGGTTTAGGCATAAGCAAAACTAGAATTTATGGAAGAGATAAAACATAAATGCTAAAAAATAAAGTTTAAAAAAGGTCAGTGATATAAGGAAAGCAGAAAATTGGGGGGGGGGTAAATTTTTGCAAAAAGTATCTGAGATAAAGGCTTCATTTCTCAAATATATAGTGAACTGAGTCATATTTAGAAAAATCATTCCCAAGTGATAAATAGTCAAATAATATGAACAGAGAATTTGCTTTTTATTTAAATTTATTTATTTTTCCAAATACAAATAAAGATAGTTTTCAACATTCATTTTTGGTAAATTTTTAAATTCCACATTTTTTCCCATCTTCCCTCCCTTACCTCCCCACTCTCTTCTCCCCTTAACAAAAAAATAGAATATAGGATATATATATATGTATGTATATGTATATGTTTAACTATGTTAAATTTATTTCCATATTAATTATATTGTGAAAGAAGAATCAGAACAAAAAGAAAAAAACCATGAGGTTAAAAAAAAACACTTAAAACAAATTTTAAAAATTGAAAAATAGTAAGCTTAGGCCTACATTCAGATTCCATAGTTCTTTCTCTGGATGTGGAGGGAATTTTCCATCACAAGTCCTCTAAAATTGTCTTTGTTATACTACTGAGAAGAGCAAATGCATCACAGTTGATCAATACACAATGTTGTTGCTAATGTGGACATTGTTCTTCTGGTTCTATTCACTCACTCAGCATCAGTTCATATAAGTTGTTCAGGCTTTTCTGAGGACTGTCCATTCATGATTTCGTTTTTTTAATATTTTAGATATTTATTTTTCCAACTACATGCAACAGTAGCTTTTGTTTTTTGCTTGTCAGATTGGTTTTGACTTTTTTGTGAAGTAATGGGTCAAATGTCTGAGTCCTGATTCAAACTCAGGTCTTCCTAAATCCAGGGTCAGTGCTCTATCCACTACTGCCTTTGCAAAGGTAATTTTCAACAATAATTTTTTTTGGTAGGGTTTTGAATTTCACATTTTTTCCCTCCCTTCCTTCCCTCCCCCACCCTGACAGAAAGCAATCCAATATATACTATACAAGTATAACCATGTTAAACATAAATACATATTAATCATGTTATGAAAGAATAATCACATCAAAATGTGGGGAAAATTGAGAAAAAATACATAAGATAATATTTAAAAATTAAAAATAGTAAGCTATGATCTGCATTTAAACTCCATAGTTCCTTCACTTGATATGGATGGTATTTACCATCACAAGTCTTTTAGAATTATTTTTGATTATTGTACTGTTGAAATGACCAAGTCCAATATAATTGATCATCACTCAGTGTTGTTGTTAGTGTATACAATGTTCTCCTGGTTCTGCTCAGTTCACTCAGCATCAGTTCTTGCAAGTCTTTTCAGGCTATTCTGAAGTCCTATCCCTCATGATTTCTTATAAAACAATAGTCTTGGGGCAGCTAGGTGGCATAGTGGATAAAGCACCGGCCTTGGAGTTTGGAGTACCTGGGCTCAAATCTGACCTCAGACACTTAATAATTGCCTAGCTGTGTGGCATTGGGCAAACCACTTAACGCTATTTGCCTTGCAAAAACCTAAAAAAAAAATAAACAATAGTCGTCTATCACATTCATATATCATAATTTGTTCGACTATTCCCCAATTGGTAGACATTCACTTAATTTTCAATTCTTTACTACTACAAAAAGAGCTGCTATAAATATTTTTGTACATGTAGGTTTTTTAACCCTTTCTTATAATCTCTTTAGTATGCAGACACAGTAGTGGTATTACTAGATCAAAGGGCATACATAAGTTTATTGTCCTTTTGGTATATTTCCTAATTGCTCTCTAGAAAGATTTGATCAGTTCACAACTCAACCAGAAACATTCCCTCCAACATTGATCATTTTTCTTTTTAGTTATATTGGTCAATCTGATAGGTGTGAAGTGGTATCTCAGAATTGTTTTAATTTGCATTTTTCTAATCAATAATGAATGATTTAGAGCATTTTTTTTCATTATGACTGTAGATAACTGATTTCTTCATGTAAGAACTGCCTGTTTGAGCATCTGTCAATTAGGGAATGACTTGGATTCTTACAAATTTGAATCAGTTTGTTTTATATTTTAGAAATGAGTTCCAAGAAGGAGCCAAGATGGCAATGTGAAGCTAACATACACCTGGAGCTTTTCCCTATACAACATTAAATGAAATCTTTACACAGACATTAAAATTACAGATCCCACCATAAAAACAAAAAAAGATCAAAACAAGTTTTCAGTTGTAGACATTGTAGAGGACTTTCAGTGAAATTCTAACTCTTTCAGAGGAAAGGGGAAGGAAAGTCCAGTTAGGCAGGAGAGCAGGAAAGTCAGTAGTAGACTTTAGTCACAGTGCAGCCCAACTCCCAAAAGCTAGGTAGCAGCACAGGAACCACTAGCTAGAGAGCAAAGCAGCAGAGAGGGTCCCAATCCCAGAAAAAGTCCAAATCCTGGAAACACTGAAACAAAAGGTAGTCACAGAAAATAATGAAAAATTACCCACACAGGAAATCTCAAAGAAGTCTATGAATTGGACTCAAATCCAAAATTTCATAGAACTTAAAAAAATTTTCAAAACCAAAAGAGAGAGGAAGAAGAAAAATAGAAAAAAAGAGATGATAGTCATACAGGAAAATTATTACCAAAGAACTCAGCTCCTTTAAAAGTAAAAACAAAAGAATGTAAATCTTCAAAAAAAAAATCAACCACCTGGAAAAGGAATGCAATTCATCCAAAACTCAAATTGACCAACTGGAAATGGAATGCAACTCGGCAAAAAGTAAAATTAACCAACTGGAAAATGAAACACAAAAGTTAAGTGAAGAAAATAAAAATTCTAAAAATTATAACTGACTCAAAAGAAACTAATGAATCTATGAGACACCAAGATTCCATTAAGCAAGATAAAAAAGCTGAAAAACAATCAAGAAAACATAAAGTACCTTTAGGGGAAAAAAACAGACCTGGTAAGTAGATCAGAAGAGATAATTTTGAATTATAAGGGTCTACCAGAAAGCCTAGATCAGAAAAAGAGCCTGGAAAATATCTTTCAGGAAATTATCAGGGAAAACTGTCCCAATACACTAGATCAAGAAAACAAAATAGTCCTTGAAAGAATATACAGGGACAGCTAGGTGGTGTAGGGGCAGCTAGGTGGTACAATGGATAGAGCACCAGCCCTGGAATCAGGAAGATCTGAGTTCAAATCCAACTCAGACACTTAATCATTACCTAACTGTGTGACCTTGGGCAAGTCACTTAAGCCCACTGTCTTGCAAAATAAAAAAAAAAAAAAGAATACACAGAACACCTCCAGAAAGAGGCCTCAGGATAAAAACTCCAAGGACTATCATAGTCAAATTCCAGAATTATCACATAAAAGAAAATACTACAAGCAGCCAAAGAGAAGCAGTTTAAATACAAAGGAAACACAGTCAGAATTACACAGGACTTATCAGTTTCAATATTAAAGGATCACAGGGTCTGGAATCTGATATTTCAGGGGGCAAAGGACCTTGTATTACAACTAAGAATTTACTACCCTGCAAAATTCAACATATTCTGTCAGGGGAAAAGATAGATGTTCAGTGAAATATAGAACTTCCAAAATTTCCTGATAAAAAGATGATAACTGAACAGAGAACTTGATCTTCAAATACAAAACTCAAGATATGAATAATAAGGTCATTGGAAAGGGAAAAAAAGAAAAAATGCTAGTCAAGAACATTAAATTGTTTTCAACCCTACAAGGGAAGATAACACTTGTAACTCTTGAGAATCATATTTCTCTTAGAATAGTAAAAGGGGTAAATATAATTGAAGAGATTGCACTTAGAGGATATGGGTATAATTGGTTTTGTCCTTCATTATTATAGAAGATCAAAGTGACATCACATGTTTGAAAAAAAAAAGCTACAGTGCATCTTCCTGTGGCTGATAGAACCAGTGTAGTCTCAGAGTGCTCAAACACAGGTTGGACACAGGTGGTCCAGGTAAACTTCTGGGTTTCTATATTTCACATTCCCTTTGTTATTTTAGTTTTGCCTTGTTCATGGGGCTTCCAGGACTTTGGGTCATCAACCTGAATCTTAGGAAGTCCTAACAGGTTGATCAAATGGAGATGAATTATAAAATCCTAAGGAAGTAAATATGCATCTATGAAGTGCCAAGAACTATGCTAAGCATTTTACAAATATTATTTCATTTAATCTCCACAAAAACTCTGAGAAGCAGGTAGTATTATGACCACCATTTAACCACTGAGTAAACTGAGGCAAGTGGAGATTTAATGACTTGCACAAGGTTACAGTGTTCATAAATATTTGAAATTAAATTTGAACTCAAGTTTAAGATTTGAGATTTGGAATTGAAGAGGATCTTTTAATAAATCATTTAATAAAGTCTCCTCAATTAGTTAAGAAACTGAGGCATGAGGTCACCCACAAATAACAAGTAACAAGATTGAGATTTAAGTCCTGATCCTCTGACTCCAAATCCAAATTTTACCTTAGTTCATTTTTCATACACTGAAAAAGATTCCAATTAGACTGGTTTTCAGATATTTCATCTACTGTCTGGAATCGCAAAGAAAAAAAGAAAAAACCCAAAAGACATCAATAGGGATCAAAATCGACCTAAGGGACTGTGCATGTGTGCCTGTTACCTTTCATACATGCTATATCAATATTTCAGTCATAAAATAAAGAACAAAAACAATAAAATATTATCAATATCCTCGCCAATTCCCTTATACAAGTGAACTTTAGTTGGTCATAGGTCTAAAATGCTTTTTTTAAAGAATTAGAGACATCAACTCATTTATCTTTGTCATTCCAGATACAAACCATTTCAAGTGGCTCATTAACTGTCCACAGTTTTTATATCTTTTCTGTAGCAATGGAGATAACAAAAAGGCCTATAGAAAAAAACCTAACAAACATTTCATGAAATCAAAAATCTTTGAATTAGAAGGAACTTCAGAACTCATCTATTCCCCTTTGTACAGGAAAATGAAGTCCCCCCCCAAAAAAAAAAAACTATGCAGCATGATAAAGTGTAGAAGAGAAGTTGACTTAGATTTAGAAGAATTTAAAATCAGCTTCTTCCTGCCTATGTGACCTTGTGCAAATCACTTTACATCTCTGTACCTTTTCTTTTGCATTTATAAAATGAGATTGGGGTAAAGGGAATGTGTTGAACAAAATGATCCCTAAGATTCCTATAAACTCTATGATATGTAATTAAATTATTTGTTCAAGATGACATGACAGAATCTGAATTCAAACCATTATTCTTTCAACTCCTCCATCACACTTTCTTTCAACCCTATCAAATGAGGGGCTGTCCTAAAGTTCTTAAATCACCAATGCAGGCTAACATCCCATTGGGTATCCTTGATCTATATTTCTTTGTACTCATATTTCCAAGTATTTAATATTGAGTTTTTTCTGCTACTTTAAACTATCAAGTTGTTTTGAAGACATTATTCCATCATCCATTATCTATGTGATAAAATGGAATCTTTATATTTATGCTACTTTTCTGTCTTCACACTGCTCAAATTCCACCAAAAACTATGCCTCCTATTTTGGCAATTTTTGATAAAATAAAGTCATTTTACTATTCCTTTGGGAGCTCAAAATATTGTCTCTTATATTCTTTTTAAATTTTATTTATTTATTTGTTTAAGACAATGGGGTTAAGTGACTTGCCCAAGGTCATACAGGTAATTATTAAGTGTCTGAGACCAGATTTGAACTCAGGTCCTCCTGACTCCAGGGCTGCAATCTATCCACTGCAAGACCTAGCTGTCCCACTTATGTCCTTTTTAACAATTGGTTTAACCATTTTATCTTTACATAAAATACCTCTTAATATTTGTTTTAGCACTGAAGTCCTCATATTATAAAAGACCTCTAAAAGAAATAGTACATTGCATACAAAAATCGAATGAGTTGAACCTTCTATACCCCACTCACAAGGAGAAAAAGAAAAAGCCAAACCAAAACAAGTTCAGCTGTTTTTCTTATTTATGGGTAACCCTTGGCACATTGTTTCCAGTCTGTTAGCAGGCTGTAAAAGAACAAAAATCTTTACTGCTTCCTTAGAATATATCTTTCATGTTCCTGTATTCTGTATCTGTAGAATGTCCTCCTTCTCATTGTTGTTTTTGAAAGGTTCAGGTCAAGGGCTATATCACCTAAGGCCCCTAAAGGGCAGAGACTATATCTGATTCGAATTTGTTATCTTAACAACTAGCACATTGCCTTGTACATGGTTTAGATACTTAGTAAGTATCTCTTGAGTGATATGATCAATGACTACAAACAATCTCTGGGGAAGTAAAATGAAAGATGTCAAGAAAAAAATGAAAACGAGAAAACAATGATGGATATGCACTGCCTTAAGTGCCTATGATTTCAAAAACTTTAGCTCCCATAGGCAGAAATCTTCTTTATTTGCCATTTGGATTGTTATCATCTCCAACTCCAAAGCAATTTCATTCTCTCCTATAAACATTTGTTTAAATTTGTCAGGTAAGTGACATTCAAAGAATGTGCTAGGTCAAGAATGCAGCATAGCATAGGATTATGAAGTATAGTTGGCATTATAGAAGCTTGCACACATCTAAACTACTAAAAATTGTTAGATATCAACAAAAATAATGAACAGTGTCAAAGTTAACACAGATAATGTTAGTGGAAGAACAGTATTGCATTTGGGACACATGACAGATTCACAGAATCATTTCCAAGTCATAATCTATGTCTCCAGTGTATATTAAACTAGACATCAAATGGTTCAACAGGCTGGATTTCTGTGTATACTTCATTCATTCATTTTGCTGCTGCTATTTTGCATTGATTCGGTAATTCAGTGCTTTGGGGGATGTAGAAGAGATGAGGAAAATGGAATTAATTCAATGAATAGGTAAGATTACTTAGAGTGATATCAAAGTCCAGTAGTCTCGGAGGAAGATGATCTGGATTTTGGTTTCATTTCTATCACTTATTATCTATCAGAGTCATAAGAGGAATATTTTCTTTTGGGGCAAAACTCATTGATTTGGAGACAGTAAGTTCTGTCTATAGAATAGAAACCAGAATAACTCTGAATGTGGCCCTGAAGGGGCTTAGAGGGGTTACTCAATGATTATTTGTACTATGTCTAAGCTATCATCCCAAACTCAAAACCTATAAATCATCCTCAACTCCTCATTCTCAACCCCCATATCCAATCCATTGCCAAGACCTGTTGATTTTTCTTTCCTAATATCTCTCATATACCCTGCCCTCTCTCCTCTGACACCACCCCCTCCCTGAAATAGGACTTCATCACTTAATATCTAGTTTCTTGCAATTGTCAGCTGACTGATCTTCTTGCCTCACGTCTCTCTCTGTTCTAATTCATCATCCACTCAAATTGTTGAATTGATCTGCCTAAAGCACAAGTCTAAACATGTTCTCACCATCATATCCATTCAACAGATTGCAGTAGGGATCTATCACCTCCAGGAACAAATATAAAATTTTCTGTTTGATATTCAAAGTCCTTCATACTCTGCCCCAATCCCTCCTTTGTAGTCTTCTTATACCTTACTCAATCCCAGGTACTATGCAGTATAGTGACAATTGACTCTCATATTCTTTACACAAGATTCTCCATCTCTTCACTCTGGCACTTTATGCATTTTCACATGACTGGCATTCTTCCTCATCTCTGCCTCTGGCTTCCTTTTAGTCTCAACTAAGTTTCAACTTTCTTCAGGAATCCTCTCCTGACATCCCCCTTTCCTTCATTTAAGACCTTTTCTCTGTTGATTACTTCCAATTTATTTTGTATATAATTTATTTGTACCAGTTTGCAGTTTGTCTCCCTCCTTAGGTTGTGAACTCTTTATGAGCAGAGACTTGCCTTTCTTCTTGTCTCCAGCACTTAGTAGAGAATTTAACTCTTTCCAAAGTTCCACAGAGTACCCAACAGGCAGGTTGAGGCTTCATAACGTGAATGTTCTTCCTATAAGTCTGCATACTTTCCAAAAGACAGTATCAGATATGGCTGACTGTCATGGATTTTTTCTGCAGATAAGCATCTATTCCTACAACTTTCCAGTTGGCATCAATAGGTATTCTGAGGTAAGGTCATACTCTGGCATAGTATATCTTCTCTATCATCAGTTACCTTCTTTGCCATCCATCTGTAATGGCAATATATATAAATATCAAATTATATATAGATTGATGTTATAAATATACACTTAAAAATATTTACATTTAATACATGTAAAAATATTCACAAAAGATACTTTAAATATGCTTTCCACAAAAATATGGAAAATATATTATGTTCAATGGCAACATAGATAATTATTCAATACCCAGACTTAATTGTATAAATATATATATATATGTAATATATATTAAGATGACACTACAACAAAACAATTAAAGACAAAGTTAAATCATGATATAACTACAATAGTGGGGGGACTCCAATGCTCCTCTTTAACAAAAAAGATAAATAAAGAATGTTAAGAAACATAATGGAATTTTAGAAAAGATAACTATGATAGATCTCAAGTAATTTTTAAATAGGAATAGAAAATAGTATTCAATTCTTCAGCTTTGTACATCATCTTAAAACTGACTTTGTGCATAAAACCTCTCAAATGAAGAAAAACAGAAAGGTTAAACACATCCTTTACCAATCACATGACAAAAATTTATATACACTGAAAAGATTCTGGAAAAAATTTGCACAACATAAAATTGGAGCCAAAATAATTTAATCCTAAAGAATTAGGTCAGAGAATAAATCATAGAAACAACAAATACTTTCATCAAAGAGAATAACAGCAATAAAATAATATACTAGAACTTTTAAAGTATAGCAAAAACTGTCTTTAGGGCTAAGTGGTTTAAAGCTCTGCCCCCTACCCCCCCCACACACACACAAACACTCATACAAATCAAAGTTGTGTCACCCTGAACAAGCTATTTCACCTTTCTGGACCTCAGTTACTCATCTGTACAATGAAGAAATAATTTTTGAATAATTTTCCTTACAGGGTGATCATGAAAATTGAATAGAAAGTATTTATTAAAAGTTTTGGGGGTATCTAGGTGGCGCAGTGGATAGAGCACTGACCCTGGAGTCAGGAGTGCCTGAGTTCAAATCTGGCCTCAGACACTTAATAATTACCTAACTGTGTGTCCTTGGGCAAGCCACTTAACCCCATTTGCCTTGCAAAAAATCTAAAAAAATAAAAGTTTTGTAAATCTAAAAGAGATAGCACTTTAATCTAAATTATTAAAATGAAAACACAATAATTTTAAGCTAGAAATATAATACTTGTACAAGTCTTTTTGCAAGAAAGACTCTTCATGATGTTATTCTAGAAATTGTAGGCATAAAAGCTCAAGTATCTCTTCCTGTTCAGGAGGTAGAAGCAGAATCTAACTAGGAATTGTCTTGATAACCAAACTGGATCACAGAAAAACAGTCCTTCCATATCATCAAGCTAGTCCCTCAGAGAACATGCTTCTAATAGGACAATCCATCAAAGAATAATATTTTTTGTCCTTCATTTTCAAAGAAGACCACAACATCAGGGAAGTGATGCCATGACAAGTGTTTGAATTGGATTTGAATGAGGGGTGCTGTGCTAAGTCACCATCCTTACTTTCTCCTCCAGAGGCATCTGGGTCCAGTGGTCAGATATGAATCACGATGATTGGCGATGGCTTTGGATGCAGGGTAATAAGGGTTAAGTGACTTGTCCAAGGTCACACAACTAGTAAGAGTCAAGTGTCTGAGGTCTGATTGGAACTCCCATTCTTCTGACTCCAAGGTCAGTGTTCTATTCACTGTGTCACCTAACTGTCCAATCCATCAAAGAGAAAGAAGATGGACAGCCATAGTGGCAAGATTTAAAAGCACTGAGGCCTTAGAATGTAATTATTCCTCTTTATCATGACAACCCTGGCTCCTCTGCAAAGCAAGTTCCCCTACAATCAATGACTGGTAACATATCCAATAAACCCATTTCCCCTTCTCAGCCACTAGATCAATATCAGATCCCCAGCAATAGCCAAGAAATAGTGTTCATTATTTAAGCCCTGCTATCACCCTGAAGAAGCAGATTTAGGGAAATTCATTGAACAATCCCTAAAGGTTTCATTCATCTGCCAGTCTAAATTGTAATGATCAGATATATAATAATAACTTAAATTCTCCATTTTTCAGACTAATAAAGGAAGATACATACACACACACACACACACACACACACACATATCCAAAAAGAGATAGAACACTGTTCCTTTTAAGTAAATCTTTGGTTTTCAAATCAAAATGAGAATAACCAATCAACAATCATTTATTAAGCACCTACTGTATTTCAGGCATTGACTTGGCTCTAGAGATTTAAAAGAAACAACAGGGGGCAGATCCAAGATGGCGACAAGAGCAGATAATGTCTTAGGCACTCTCTCATAAATCTTCAAAACTAAGGACTCTCACTAAATTTTTGAGAGACAGAAGCCACAGAGGGACCCAGTG
Organism: Macrotis lagotis; assembly: GCF_037893015.1. Lineage (NCBI taxonomy): Eukaryota > Metazoa > Chordata > Mammalia > Peramelemorphia > Peramelidae > Macrotis > Macrotis lagotis. Next base: position 427,435,248 of record NC_133666.1, on the reverse strand, counting down.
AGGCAGTTCTCCTACTCAAGGTAACCTGGAAAAGAGCAGAACGTCTCTGCTCCCCGGGGTCAGAGGGGCAGCCCACCAGAGGGGGGTGGCCCACCAGTGCGAAAGAACTTCAGCCTCCCAGAGGCAGCACCAGGGTGCTGTGAGCCTCGGCTCACAGAAGCAGGGAGTTTCCTGAGCTACACCCTGGGGAGCACCAGACACAAATTGAGGGAACAGCACAGGGACCTCTGCCAGAGCAAGCACGTGAAGCCCAGCCCTCAGGGCACATAGCAAGGAGCTTGGCCAAAGCAATCCAGCTCCAGGAAACAAGTAGGCAGAGTCCATAAGTAAGAGCCCCCAGGACATGAGCCCATTGAACCTAGGGAGGGGAGTGAAGAGAGAGACTGCCTAGCTCTGCCCCTGGAACAGAACGCTGGGGTTCTGACCACATTCAGATGCTGATCGCAGTCTAGGACCCCCATAGAACAACAGGGCACCCCCACCTCAGACCCGTGGCAGAGGGGGCACATATGGTCATTCACAGACCAGGCAGCAAGACAGAGCCTCACACACTGAGATCCTTGTGGGAGTGTCCCAAAAGCTCAGGAAGCACCCCAAAAATAGGCTTAGGCTGGGAAAATGAGCAAGCAGAGAAAAAAGAGGAATACCACTGAGAAATATTTTTGCATATGAATCCAAGAAGGATCAAAACACTCAGTCTGAAGATGAGGAAGTACAAGCTCCTGCATCTAAAGATTCCAAGAAAAACAGAAATTTTTGAAAATCAAATGAGGGAGTTAGAAGAAAAACTGGGAAAAGAAATGAAAGAGATGCAGGAAAAACATGAAAATGAAGTCAGCAGCTTAGTCAAGGAAATCCAAAAAAATGCTGAAGAAAATAGCATGCTAAAAACCAGCTTAGGTCAAATGGATAAAACGGTTCAAAAAAGTTATTGAGGAAAAGAATGCTTTAAAAAGCAGAATTGGCCAGATGGAAAAAGAGATAAGAAAATTCTCTGAGGAAAACAAATCCTTCAGACAAAGAATAGAACTCAGGGAGATTGATGAATTTACCAGAAATCAGGAATCAATACTTCAAAACCAAAAAAAAAAGAAAAATTAGAAGAAAATGTGAAATATCTCATTGAAAAAACAACTGATATGGAAAACTGACTTAGGAAAGATAATTTAAAAATTATTGGAATACCTGAAAGTCATGATCAGGAAAAAGAGCCTTGACATCAATTTTCAAAGAACTACTACAGGAAAATTGCCCTGATATCCTAGAAGCAGAGGGCAAAATAGAAATGGAGAGAATCCACCAATCCCCCTGAGAAAGAGATCCCCAAAAAAACAACCCCTAGGAATATTGTAGCCAAGTTCCAGAACTCCCAACCAAAGAGAAAATATTACAAGCAGCCAGAAGGACACAATTCAAGTATCGTGGAGCTGCGGTCAGGGTCATACAGGACTTAGCAGCAACTACATTAAAAGCTCATAGGGCTTGGAATATAATATAACGGAAGGCAAAAGAGCTTAGAATGCAACAGAGAATCAACTACTCAGAAAAACTGAATGTCTCCTTCCAGGGGAAAAAGATGGACTTTCAATGAACCAGGGGAATTTCAAATGTTCCTGTTGGAATGGCCAGAGCTGAACAGAAGGTTTGATCTTCAGATACAGGACTCAGGTGAAGCATAGAGATTGGAGGAGAAGGGGAAAATATGAGGGAGTTAATGATGATGAACTGCATGTATTCCTGCATAGAAAAATGACACTGATAATACTCATATGAACCTTCTCAGTTAATAGAGCAGGTAGAAGGAGCTTTTATAGTTGAAGCACAGGCGAAAGCTGAATCTGAAGATAAAATATGGTACAAAAATGGAGTCAATAGAAAGAAGGGAAATGTAATGGGAGAAAGAAAAAGGAGAGGGTGGGGAATAGGCCAAGATATTTCATATAATAAGATTTTTCTTTATTACAATGAGCTACTGCAATGGTATGGAAGTGGGGAAGGCAAGGGGGAATGAGGGAATCTTCGCTCTCATCAGAGGTGGCTAGGAGAGGAAACAACATACATATTCAATGGGGTATAGGCATCTGGAGTAAGAAGGAGAGGTGGGGGATGGGGGAAGGGGGGGGGGAATGTGAGTGATGGAGGAGAGGATGGACCATGGGGGGAGAGTGGTCAGATATAACACATTTTATTTTTTACTTCTTGCAAGGGGCTGGGATTGGATGGCCTGTCTGGGACCACGGGGCCAGGTGGATGCTGGTTTTAAGGGGTGGTATGGGGGCTCGGGGCCTCTTGACCCCAGGGCCAAGGATCTGTCTGTTGTGCCATTCAGCTACCCTACAGCAGAGTCAGAGTGAAAGGAGAGAGAAAATATAGTACATGGTAGTGGAGAAATAAGAAAGGAGGGAGTTGTGATCAGCAATGGCAACAGTGGAAAAATATGGAAGTAACTTTTGTGATGGACTTATCATAAGGAACAGGATCCACCCATGACAGAGTTGTTGGTGTTGGAACACAGACTGAAGCACATTTATTATTATTATTATTATTGGGGAGGGGGGTGCAGGGCAAATGGGGCTGGGTGGCCTGCCTAGGGCTGCATAGCAGGGTGATTGTTGGGTGTCTGAGGCCAGATTTGGACCTGGGTACTCCTGGCTCAAGGGCCAATGCTCTGTCTGCCACCCATCCACCCCTACTATTATTACTATTTCATTTTATTTTGGGTCTTTTTTTTTTTTGGTTTTTTTTCAGGGCAGTGGGATTGGGGTGGCTTGCATGTCACACAGCTGGGTGCTTGTTGAGTGTATGGGGCCGGATATGGGCTTGGGTGCTCCTGGCTCCAGGGCTGGTGCTCTGTCCATTGCGCCACCTGGCCATACCTACAATTATTACTATTATTTTTTAATTTTAATTTTTTTCCTCTCCCCTTTATTGCTCAAGTGAGTCTATATTTTTTGGAGGAGGGGGTATTTTGTTTATTCTTAAACAAGAATATTTTGGGGGCAGCTAGGTGGCGCAGTAGATAAAGCACCCGCCCTGGAGTTCAAATCCAGTCTCAGACACTTAATAATTACCTAGCTGTGTGGCCTTGGACAAGCCACTTAACCCAATTTGCCTTGCAAAAAAACCTAAAAAATATATATATTTTATTAATGTATAAAAATATTATTTGTAAAAATGAGAATAATAAATATTAAATATAAAAAATTAAAATAAAAGCAACAACAAAGGAAACAAGCATTCATATATCTGCCAGGATCCTAACAAGTCTAGAAGATAGACACTATTTTTATTCTCCATTTTATATTTGAGGAAACCAAGGCAAACAGAAGTTAATTGATTTGCCTGGGATCCTAAAACTATTATATGAATTCAGATTTGCAATCAGGTCTTTCTGACTCTAAGCTCAAGACTCCATCACTGTTTCATTTGGCTCTCTCCAAAAACAAAATAATTCTTGACCCTAAAGAACTTGCATTCTAAGCTGGAAAAGAGAATAGGGGAAAGAAGAAGAACATGCATATTAATTAAACACAAGTATATGTAAGGTAATCTTGGGTAAGAAACACTACTAGAGGGAGCAGCTAAGAAGATCAAGAAAGATTACAAGGAAAAAAATTTTTAAAAAAAGAAAGATTGCAAGGAGGAAGGGACAACTAGGTGGCTCAGTGGATAGAGTAGCAGTCCTAGAGTTAGAATGGACCTGAGTTCAAATATGATCTCAGACGCAATAATTGCCTAGCTGTGTGACCTTGGGCAAATCACTCAGCCCCATTGCCTTAAGGAAAGAAAAAAGATTGCAAGGAGGAGGTGCTTGAGTTACCCTTTAAAGAATGCTAGGCATTCTAAAAAGCAAAGGGAAGGATTGAGTTTATTTCAGACATCAAGGTAACAAATGATTATAACTAGCTTTTATATAGTATTCTTAGTTTTACAAAGCACTTTATAAATATCACAATTTATCTTCACAACAACCTGGGAGGTAAATATATTTTTATCCCCATTTTGCAGATAAGAAAATTAAGACAGACTAAGGAAAAATGATTTGTGCAAGGTCACACAGCTAGTAAATTCTGAGGTCAAATTTCAACTCAGGTCTTCCTTACTCCAGGCTCAGCATTTCATCCATTACATTATACCATGCCTTAAGTATGGGCATATTTACAATGGAACAAATTTTTATCTCATAGTACTATTTCTCATAGTAGCAATGTCTAAGGTATCTAATGATCCTTTGATAATAAAGACAAGCTCTCCAGAAGTACAACAAAATAAGATGGGCCCTGAGTTCAGGTTGCCCAAGATAGAGGGATCTGATGACTTTTAACTCTACACAGTGATTCTAAGATGTTATATTTTGTTATTGCTCAGTTCTCAAGTTATATCTGACTCCTAGTGAACCCATTTGGGGTTTTCTTGACAAAGATATTGAGGCAATCAGGGTTATGTAACTTGCCCAGAATCACACAGCTAGTAAGTTTCTTGAATTTGGATTTAAAATCAGGTCTTTTTGATTCCAGATTTAGTGCTCTATCTAATGCACCACCTTGTTATCCCAAAAATGCCACATAAAGGTCAGTTATTATTTATTCTTGTTATATTGATGATGATGCTATGATGTGATAATGATTTTGATTTTTCTTCATCCAGTGTTGAGAAACAAATAAAAATATGGATATGTCATATGAAAATTAGTTGAAGGAAGTAGAAATGTCTACTTTGTCTGGTGAAGACAAATTTTTAGGGGAAGTTATAATTCTCTTCAAATCTTCAAAGTATAGTTATATGCAAAAGGTATTAGATTTGCTCTGCTTAGTCCTAGAGAACCAGGACCAATAAATCAACAAGCATCTCTTAAGAGACTACAGTGTTCCAAATTTGTGCTAAGTGCTGGGGTTTCAAAGACAAAAATACAACAGTTTGTATCCTCAAGGAGCTTAGATTCTATAGGAAAACAATAGGCACATACATAAATAAATACAAAATATATTCAAAGTAGATATCAGAAACAGTTATAGGGAAGTATATTGCAATTCAACAAGAGAATATTTCTTTCAATTGGAAAAAATGGAACAGACTTTTCCCCCATGTGGATAGTCTTTATCATCTATGGAAAGCAGAAAGGAATTGGAGTAGTTATATTGAAAGGATCATTCATTAGAATGGGTCCCAGACTAGTCTAATAAGGCTCTTTCCTATAAGTATAGCTTAGAAAGCAGATAATTGTTTCTGAAGTCCCTGCCAAAGTATAACATTCTATGAGTGTGTCTTTTCTTCCTTCTTCCATTACTATTATTATTATTCCCATTTTTGCATTTAAGGAAACTGAGACAAATGGAAACTAAATGATTTGCTAAAGGTCCCAAAGCTAATAATTATCTGAGGATCAATTTGAACTCAGGTCTTTCTGATTTCAGACCCAATGGTCTGTTTCTACTCTTTTCATTGTTTGTGGTTTTTATTATAAATATTTTTAAATGTTTCATATTCCCTCATTTCCCACCATGAGGAGAGCTAGAACAAAATATTTATGTCCCCTAGACAAGTTTCAAAAATGAATACCCTAAAGCCCTCTGTTTAAAATTTGTGTTATCAATCACAAAAAAATCTTAAAATTTTATCCTATTGAGATACTTTTTTTACTAGATCAATAATTTCATAGGTATAGAGAATTTTTATGAGAAAATTCTTCTATCAATGTGAACTTTTCATGGCTCCTCACCTTAAGAATATTTCAGAGGGTATATCAAAGGGGTATGTATACTGAGAGGCACTGAGAGATTAAGTAGTGACCTGTCCAGAGTCCTACAGTCAGTATGCATCAGAGGATTCAGACTCAAGACTATTCAATGAAGACAAGACTCTATCCATCATGCCTTATAGAAACTCTTTTTTAAAAATGGTTATTTAATTGCTTTGAATTCAAGGTCTAGTTCAGGTGTCATCTTGAAGATTTGCATAATCCTATTAACTGTAAGCAACTGTAAGCAACCTCTCCATCTTTGACTTTTCTCTCTCCTATACTTTGTGCACATTACAACTTAAAATTCAAACTCCTCTATTTTTGGCATTTGAAGTCCTTCACAATCTGGCCAACAATCTGTGTGCCTTTACACACAAGCTGTCCCTAGAGCCTGGAATAATCTTCCTTCTGTCCTCTGCCTTTTTGAACTACTCACTCCCTTCACGCTTCAACTCAAGTTTCATCTCCTTCAAAAGGCCCTATGATTCCTCCAATTGTTGGTACCCACCTGTTCCCTGTTCCATTGCTTACAGAATAATTTAAATTTTTTAATATATTCTGTAAACATTTTGTGTTCTCTTAAGTAGAATATAAGCTTCTTGAGGGTAGACACTAAAAATTACTTGTTATGAGATAGAGTTTGCAATGAAAAGCATCTGTCTCACTATCTTGTTTGTATTCTCTAGCACTGAGCCTAGTCTAGAGCATAAGGGATGTTCTTTATAAATGTTTTTTGATTGAGTTTAACATATTATGTATCCCTATATTTAATGCACCAACTACATTGTAAAGTCCTTTTGCACAGAAACTGTGTCTTGTTTCATAATTTTACCCCCAATACTTTAGATGATGAACAAAGGATGTTTTTTGTGTATGTGTATGAAAAAAGTTTTATTTTTTGCCCATTCCAATTATGGACCCCTTAATGTACAAAGTGGGGGGAGGTGATTCATGGACCTCAGTTTAAGAACACTTGCTCTACAAGGAGCCTTTTTGCATTGCTGATATCTTTCTCTGAACTCTAGAGCTATCTTTCAAATGAGAAAACATTTGGCATTTTTTAATGTAGTCCTTCTATGATTGAACCCTGGCTAAATACAAATGACTTTCCATCTCTGACTTCTCTGCTTTCAGTATCTATTAAATCCAGACTAAATCATATTCTTACAAAGAAAATTTTAGATCATGTATTCTAACTCTTCCATCTTATAGAAGAAAAACTGAGGCCCCCAAATGGCAAAAACATTGCTTGCCCTCCCAGCTAGTTAATAGATGATTGATCCTGATTCAAGTCATTAGGTTGTCCTTTGAGTTAGTATATCAATCCATATATTGAAGGATGATTTTGCAATGTAATTGAATTGCTTCCCACAAGAGGCTAAGATCCTTTAATGAAGTGAATGCTATCTAAATACATAATACAGAACTATGTATTATAAAGTATGGAATTTTCTAGCATTTATTGAAAAGTAATATTTTCAAGGCATCCCACATTATGTTTCCCCTTCCTCTTCTGCTTTAGATCACCTCTAATAGTACACATTGCTAGCTACATAGTACTATGAGACAGTTTTATTCCATTGCAAAAGCTATCCATGTTAAGGCAGAGCAATGGAAACATCTGCTCAACTTGCTATAATCAATTATCCATTAATATTTAATCTTTCTCAGAATATTAAAAAAACCCTGTTTAACCAGCTGAGCCTCATTGGCTCTCCTAGTCTTAATGACATTCATCAGTCTCCTAGGTTTGTTCCTGCCCCTCCTCATGCCACTCTCTTTGGATTCGTCTGAATACTCAAAAGATTATAAATTATTTAGCTATACTGAATTTAAATGGTTTGGAAATAGGTAACTTTTGTCATTAACCTGGTAGCTTTTGTCATTAAAAAGTCATAAAATACCTTTAATTAAACTGAAATCTCAATACTCAATAAATTCCCTAACACCTTCATTTTTGCATATGAAGAAACTGAGCCTCAGAAAGGTTAGGTTCTGGTTTTATGAATTCAGATCCTCTGACTCCATGTTAAAACTCTTTATTTTGTAGATTTGCTTTATATAGAGATTATCTCTTTTGATCCTTCCAACAACTTTATGAGATAGATAGTGTAGGTATTTTGAAGTCCAAGTAGAAGATTCACCTTTGCAAAAACTGGAAGAGATTCAAAAAGCAAAATATATTAGGTTCAGTCCTAAACCATGTTCTGAATTCTCACTCTCCAGTCAATCACCAGTACCTGAGGAAATAACTAACCTGAGGTTCACAGCATTCCAAACTTTTATCCCTTTTTCTAGAAACTCTGTTACGAACTCATCAATAGCTCAACAGAAACCACACAAACTGAGTAGCCAAGGGGAAACAAACAAAGCAGAAAAGAATACTGCTGAGATCAGTCTCATCCTCTTCACCACCAGCTGAAAAGACATTCACAATCGAATCACAGATATATATTCTCTCCAATCTTCTCAAAGTACTCATAAGACTGAAGCTAAAGAACTCGTAGCTCTGGGTGTCTGTTTTGAGACCTGTGAAGCAGCCATTCAGCTCAACTAATGCTGGGCTTTTCTGTCTATAAGCTCTCTCGATCCATCTCACAGAAGTGCAAGTACTTCAAATATACATACTTTATTTGACAGGAAGGAAAGGGGGCTTTTCCTCTTCCTTCTTTTCTCTTGTTGTCAATGAACATCTCTAGAGATGCCTAGTGACTTCTTTTTTGATGAATTTTCATATGATACTAATGAAGATATCTTAATAAGCAAGTAACTTAAGTCTGAAAAATGAGTCGAATGAATAGCTCTAGTCTCACTTGATGAAGTTTAAGCAGATTCCTTGCCATCTTTCAAACTGTGTTATGCTTCACAAAATTATCCAACTCATCAGCATTTAGAATTTTTTTGTCTTTTGTATCCCACTTTTGTTTCATTCCTCAAAAAAAGATTTTTCTAAAACTAAATGATCCTACCTCTTCATAATTTTCTCTAACTGGTAAAATATTGTATTCAACTAATATAACATAAATAGTACTAAATTAGCAATAAGAAGATCTAGGTTTAAATCCTGGTCAACTCAGTTGCTATATTTGTGATCTTTAGGCAGAAAACTACTTAGCTTATATGGATCTCAGTTTCCCTGTATGTAAAAGGAGGGATTTGAAATAGAGAAATATTAAGAAGATCATTTTTTTCTACTGATAGAGTATTCTTTAGAGGGCATAAGGCACCGTGAAGATGAATAGCAACTGATAATTATCTAGCAGATTACTATTGCTCCATCAATCATAGAGTTCATGAACTCAAAAACTCTACAGAGATGTATCATATGAAGTTACTTTCCTCAGGCTGCTATAAGCTTTGCAATGTTATGTCTTTATACATTATGTTGAAAATAGTTTTATTTTTCTTACTATAAAGCCCTAGAGAATGTATGCCTGCAGAAGGAATGCATCTTATCAGTGAGTAAGAAGTTCTGAAAGTTCAGAGATACAAAAAAAATCAAAATCATTACCACTGTGATTAAAGGTTTTATCTTGAGGCATTTTTCATTGACTACTTGTAAATCCATCAACTGTCTCTGAATTCATTTTTAAATTGTGTTGCTTTGGGCTTATTTTGTTTCTATATCTCTATATCAGTTATTAGGAAATAAAGGAAATGTGGTTATGTGTTAGGAAAGGGGAAAGAGGTTTTAAGAATTAAATTTAAGACCATTTAGTCAAACTATGGTAAAGTTTTGGTTCCAGGGCAAGAAATATAGTTCACGTGGTTCAATTTTGTTGTTGTTCAGAGTTAGGTTTATATAAGAACAGTTCTAGGCTCACATGAACCTGGTTTGATCTCCAAGGCTACTCAATAGTAATTTTTTTCCTTTGGCTCATACCCCTATTCAGTGTACAATCTAGGATTATTGGACTTTTAATTGTTTATATTCTTTCCTATGAATATTTATCTCCCTTGAAAGCATAAAGTTGTAACCAAAGATAAAACCCTCACAAAGGCCCTGGAAATTATATTTCCTTAGGAATAGAAAAAGTTTACACAAGAGCAGGACTCTCTCCCTATACAGCAGGAATTTTTAGGAAGGAGAAAGAATCAAAGAGACAGAGACAAAGATAGAGACAGAGACAGAAACAGATAGAGAGACAGAGAATAGATGGAGAGGAATAGACACACACACACACACATACACACACACACGTACACACACACACACACACACACACACACACACACACACACACACATACACACACGAAGAAACTTCAAAATCCAGCAGCCAGTGATATCCATCAAAATTACTTAGCTAACCTAAAATAATTTGTCTTTTCTTAGTGTGCTCTCAGTTGAAGATATCATCTGAGTCATTTAGTTCTAGCAATAGAACAATTGCTGTCCAACAAGACTAAAATGTATCAGAATCTTGTATTTTAGGTTCATTAGTCACATTTGCCATTTGTAGTACTTTCCTTATAAGATATTAACCAAAATACTTTATAGCCCTTCAAGTTTTATAACAGCACCAATCATTGCTCCCACTGAAGAAACTAAGGTAGAGAGCAACCATTAACCCTATGCCTCATCACATGAGGCCAGAGCTATGAAAGCAGTCATTGGATGCGTGATTCAATCAGCTCAATACACCAACCCATATTTTTTTAATTTTTTTCTTTGTGCCCAACACTGTCCTGGGGGTTCAAGGAGCCTACAAAAGCAGATTCATCTCTAACTCTGCCTTCTCCTTTATCTCTTCCTTCCTATTTGTCATGACGTCCTGTTGTTTCCTTTCTTTGAAATGTCTGTCTTGTCCTCCCATCACCTCCATTCCCACCATTACCACCCTAGTCTAAGTCCTCATTTCTTCACATCCAGATTTCCACAACAAAATGATTTCCTGCCTTTAGCTTCCAATCTGTCTTACATAATACAGTGTGATTCATTATGCCTAATAACTATGAGAAAATGCCCACTTTCTGATCTCTCTTTGACTTGGAAGGTAGCCAAATTTCTTTGAGGAAAAAAATCACAAAGGGACTGAAATTACTTATGTTTCAAGGTAAATCTGTGTCTCTGGGAAAGGGTCAGCTATAAATTTCAAAGTATAGGTGTGTAAATCTCCTTGAGGAAAGCCAAGATGGAAGAGGACAGATAAACACCCAAATAAACTCTTCCATCCTTCTCCAAACAGTTTTAAAAAACACCTCAAATCAAATTTTGGAGCAGCAAAGGCAACAAAAAGTGAACATGAGAAATGTTCCCATCCTAAGACAATTTAGGAGGCCAGCATTAGAGGTCTGCTGTACCAGTATGTGCAGCAGCACCAATGGTAGACTCTGATGGCAGCAATAAATGGAGGCAGTAACAGTACAACAGAAGCTTCAGAAGCTCACAGCCCAGAGATGGCAAGGAGGTCTGACAACTAGTCAAAAAGAAAATATAGGAGCCCTTTGTTGGCACTGTTTACAGCTGGCACTAATTGGCAATTCCATTGTCCATGGGCAGTTCTAGGTCACAGTTTCCAAGTGAAATGAAGTACATGTGGTCAGTTAAAAGGGAGAAGGGGCCCAGTCACAATTTCAAGGCAGTTAATAGCAATAGCCCTTGTGGTTAGAGGAGATCAGGTGCTCTTCCTAGACAAAGACCATTGTGCAAACCAGAACAGCAATGACCACACCTCTCCCCATATCACATCACTGTAAAAGCATCAAAAATTTGTAAATCTCCACAATTAGCTCTGAAAATAGCAGTACAGGGGCAGCTAGGTGGCACTGTGGATAGAGCACTGGCCCTAGAGTCAGGAGGACTTGAGTTCAAATCTGAACTCAGATGCCTATCTGTGTGACCTTGGGCAAGTCACTTAACTCCATTGCCTTGCAAAAGAAAAAAAGAAAATAGCAGTACAAAAATGCCTTAAGCTTGGGACCATGCTTTCCTAGCCCCAAGTGAGCAGAGACCATCATTGACATAAAGCTCAAAATCAAAATATAGGCTGAAAAAAATGAGCAAATAACAACATCAACAAAAGAATATGATCTTTAAAAGTTGCAATAGTGACATGACCAAGACACAATATTAGAGGGAAAAATGTGAAAATAACTATACCAGAGGCTCAAAGGAAAATATTAATTGAAGGCAAGCCTGAAAAGAGTTCCTGAAAGAGTTAAACAAAGAGATAAGAATGGTAGAGGGGAAACTAGCAAAAGAAATAAGAGGGACAGAAGAAAATTAGGAAAATGAAATTACAACTTAGTAAAAGAGAAACAAAAAAATTATTGAGGAATATATCATCTTTAAAAAAAGTCAGAAGAATTGGCCTAATGGTAAAAGAGGTACAAAAATTCACTAAAGGAAAAAAAATACAAGTCAAATGTAAAAAATGTGAAATTCACTAAAGAAAAGAATTATTTAAATATTAGAATTTGGTAAGTGGAAGATGACTTTACAAGACATCAAGAAACCATTAAACAAAGGCAAAACAATAAAAAAGAGGAAAATGTGAAATATTTCTTTGGAAAATCTACAAATCTAAAAAATATGTCAAGGAGAGATAATTCAATAATTACTAGATTAATTGAAATTTATGATCAAAAAAGAACCTAGTCATCATATTTCATGAATTTAGTAAGAAAATCTGCCCTAATATTCTAGATCCAGAGGACAAAATAAAAAAAATGAAAAGAATACACTGATCAAATACTAGAAAATTACTGCAAAATTAGAACTTCCAGAAATATTATAACCAAATTCCAGGGATACCATGTCAATGCCAAGGAGAAAATAGGGTAAGCAATAAGAAAAACAATTCAAATATCAGGAAACTACAGTCAAAAATCACACAAAATTAGCAGCCTATAATAATAAAAAAGGAATCAGATTAAGAGAGGCAGGATCAGAAGCAAAACAAACTTTGAGGAAGAGTAAGAGAGAGAAAGAGAGAGAGAGAGAGAGAGAGAGAGAGAGAGAGAGAGAGAAGGACAAAGAGACAAAGAGAAGAAATTAGGATGGAGGGAAATATACAGTTAATAAGCATAACTGTGACTGTGAATGAGATGAGTTCTCTCATAAAACAGAAAGAAATAGCCAAATGGATTAGAAACAAGAATTTCAATAATATGTTGTTTACAAGAGACACAGCTGAAGCAGGAAGAAATGCCTAAGAGTTAAAATAAAGATAGAGCAGAATCTTGACACTTCAGTTGAAGTAAAAAAAGACAGGAATAGCAATGATGATTTGCAAAAATAAAAAATAAAAAAATAAATCTAATTAAAAGAAGTAGTCGGGGATACCACATTTTATTAAAAGATACTAAAGACAATGAAGCAATACAAAAATTTTATAGCAAATTTCTCTGATCAAATATATAGGAAACTGGGTCAAATTTATAAAAAGAGTATTCCCAAATTAATAATTTGTCAAGGGATAAGAATAATATATAAGACATCAAATTTAACAATTGTCATATGAAAAATGTTCTTAATTACTATCGATTGGATAAAGGCAAATTAAAACAGCACTGGGGTACCATTTCACACCTATCAGAAATGACAAAAACTAAAAGGCATGAGGGAAATAGTTACACTAACTACTGGTAGAATTGTGAACTAGTACCAACCATTCCAGAGAACAATTCAGATCTATGCTTCAAGGGCTATAAAACTGCACACTCTTTAACCTGGCAATACCACTACAAGGTCTATATGTCCAAAGAGATAGATCAAAGAAAAAAGGACCTATATATGTACAAAAATATTTATAATAGCTCTTTTTATGGTGGCCAAGAATTGAAAATCTAAAGACTGTCCATCAATTGGGGAATGGCTGAATAAATATATGAGTGTGATGGAATATTAGAATTGTTTCATAAAACCTGAAAGGATTTATATAAATTCATACAAAGTGAAATGAGCATAACTGGGAGACCATTGTACAAAGTAGCAGAAATAATATAATGATGATCAACTGTGAAAGACTTAGCTAGTCTAATCAATACAATAATTTGAGAAATTTCCAAAGGATTTAATGGCGAAAAATGCTATTCACCTCAAAAGAAAGAACTGGGGTGGCTAGGTGGTGTAGTGGATAAAGCACCAGCCTTGGAGTCAGGAGTACCTGGGTTCAAATCTGGTCTCAGACACTTAATAATTACCCAGCTGTGTGGCCTTGGGCAAGCCACTTAACCCCATTTGCCTTGCAAAAACCTAAAAAAAAAAAGAAAGAATGGATGTATTTTGAATACAAATTGAAATATACTTTTCTCACTTTCTCTGTTTTTCTTGCCTTTTTTGTAATATGGCAAAAATGGAATATTTTCCCATGATCTATGTGCAATTGATATGATATTGCTTGCCTTCTGAAGGAATGAAGGAGGGGTAAGAGGGAGGGAGAGAATTTAAAAGGCAAAACTTTTAAAAGAATTAAAAAAGAAATAATTTTTAAAAAGAAATAAACTAAAATGGAAAGAAATTTAAGTGTGGAGCTGAAGGCCTACTTTGTCCCAATTCGGAAACTATTGTAAGTAACTTTTGTAAAACTACAAACACCTGAGTAATGTGAACAGAGAGATAAGTCATCTCAGGGACAAAAGATAGAAAAAAGGCTAAGATGCACAAGCAACTCAGGCAATCTTGTAAATGAGGCCAGAGTCACAGAAGGAAGGATTGGCGTGAATAGACAAAAAACAAGATATTAGTAAGCACTGAAAAGAAGTATAACAAAACTGGTCTTTGTACAACCAGCAGCACCAATAGGAATAATGAAAAGGCCAGTTATATTTTACATTTGAAGTAATTCTCATTCCTTCCCTTCTGTGCTACACTCAGAAAACTGTGTCCTCAAAATTTTAAGAATGAGAAATAAAAGTCAAATGTTTAAAGCAAAGAGGGAGGTTTGGGCAAGAAGAAGGGGAAGAAGGGACAGAGAGAAAAAAGAGCTAGAAGGAAGAAAAAAGCATTAGCTTAAGCCACAGAGAAATATATAAAAACATGTGAAATTTTAAATTTGCAAAGCTCTTTCCATACATTATAATCACTTGAACCACACAACAACTTGGTAAAGTAGATACCACAAGAATTATTACCTTCATTTTACAAATGAAACTAAGGGCCCTCCAGGAAAATAAATTACCTAGTCAGTAGTTGCATAGCTAATAAGAATGAGAGGTTGAATTCAAACCCTCCACACTACATCCAAAGGTGATGGACAGTGAGAGTAAAGATAATCCAAAGGTATATAAGTTATTGAACAATCTAGTAAATGCCTGTTCAAATAATTTGAAATGATATGTCAGACACAAGATAGAGTTTTTAACCAGACTATTCTAAAGAGAGCCATGAAAAACACTAATACTAACACACAAATATTTTTAAATATAAAAAAACCAAAAAAACCTGGATGGAGAGTTTTGGCTTTAAGGATCCTCTGGCAGAAACATTATTTACCTTTGTACTAGCCACCTGGGAACCAGCACCCCTAACATTCACATAATATTACAAGCTAAATCCAAGACTAGAGCATGTCAACCATCCAATTATGCAAACTTTACTCACTGACTCAAAACACCTTAGTAGCCCAAGAACACCCATCCCAGAGAGAGAAAGTTACCACAATCCATTGATCTATTGTTCTGTGGAGCAGGAAGGAATCAATTATTTCTGATAACCACTTGTTCCACATCTATTCTCCTCTGCCAGAACACAAAAGCAGCTAGCTAAGAATTCTAGGCCATCGATGGTACAGAGCTGACTGTTATCAAGAGAGAGATGAAAAGATCTAGGATCTCTGTGTGGCAGATAAAGCAACATTTGGGACATCTAATTATCTACATGATTTTCCCTGTGCACCTTTCTTGGTGTAAGAAGAAATCTAATCCAATGGGCAACACTAAAGTGGTTAGAAGTTTTAAAGTACAATTTATTACAAAGGGTTTGGTCAGTAGATGTTGTCAGAAGACCAATGAAATCTTGACATCTTCCAAATATCTTTCTATTGTCTAGAGGGTTTGCATCTGACAGATAGTAAGAGTCTGGCAGTCAGAAGTTGAGAGACCCTTAATGAATATAAGAAAGTAAATGCCTCAAACTCCTTTTTAAAATAGTTAACATTTATTTTAAAATTTGGGCAAATTCTTTGCAAAAATTCATTTTGTCCTCCCAACAACTCTAGGGAGGTAGATATTATTATCATCCCCAAATTACAGATGAGAAAATTGATGCAGTCAAAAATTAGCTGACTTGCCCAGAATCACATAGCTGTTAAGATTTTAAGAGGCTGGATTTGAGCTCAGGTCTTCCAGAATCCAGAAACAATGTCTATCTATGGTGGCAATTAGCTGCCCAAGCAAGCAGAGACCCTTTTTCAGGATACTCAGGAGGAAATTCTATGTTTATTCTCCTTCCTACAAATAATTATACTATCATTCAGAGTGCACATCCTCACAACTGTGAATTTTCATTATAATTAGTTTTGGATCACCAGGAAGATCATTTCTCCAAGGTTTAAGGTACTATGTGGGTCAAACCTCCTAAAACTATACTTCATAAATCCCCTTCTCCAAGAATTCACATTAATAGTCAATCAATTTCCATAATTATCTCAAAACCAAAGTACAAAGAATCATGCTAACATTTTCCTCAGACTTGAAGTACTCTCTCCTTCAACATACAGAGTAGATGGGAAGCACACATGTAGGATATACATGTGACCAAGGTAATTTATGCCTCTAACAGGAAAATTTCCTATTTTTTTCCTTTTCTCATATTGTCCTCCCTGTTCACGTGGACTCAGTATCTCTAATGAGCAGGTCCCTCTAAAGGGGGTCCTCTAGAACTGCTCTTTTCCTTAGCTGCACTTTTTAGGTCTGTCCTTAATAGGCAATATATTTCCTATAGCTGTGTGCTTCCACTGCAAGTCAACCTTACTGGGAGAGGAGAGAAAGAGAGAAAAGGAAAAATCTGCCCACCTGTTGTATAATCCAAAAACTCCAATGGAAATGGTGAAAAATGAATTCTCAGGATTTAGTCTTTTCTTCAGAGTTATTCTTCACAATGTTCAGAACAGCCCTCTCAATTCTCTCCAGAACTGACTAGTTGTCTTTACCACTAGCTATTTCCTGTGTGGTATCACTTTCACTCAATCATTAGGCACTTTGCTCCTTACAAAGAAGTCACTCAGGATATGAATCCTTCAAGATTTCATGCCCCTTTTAGTCTGAATAGGCTAACCCAAATTTCTTACCCTTAACAGTCTGTAAATTGAATAGTAGCTCAAGAACTATCTGGAATTGCTTATAAACACCATCAAAAATATTTTCCTATTTAATTTCAGCTTTGTTCTGCTATATTTTTTCAATATATTAAAAGAGGTCTTGGGGTGGCTAGGTGGCACAGTGGATAAAGCACCAGCCCTGGAGTCAGGAGTACCTGGGTTCAAATCCAGTCTCAGACACTTAATAATTACCTAGCTGTGTAGCCTTGGGCAAGCCACTTAACCCCATTTGCCTTGCAAAACCCTAAAAAAAAGAGGTCTGTAAACACCAACTCATAAGGCTATAAAAGCAAAAAACTTTTAATCTTTTTAGCCACAGTTAATTTTATTTAGAAACTTGAGTAAACTGACTGATGATGCTAAATGGCATTGTAGAGATTGTTATTCTCCCCAAATCTCTTACTATTTTTATCAAATATGATTAGGCAAATGAGTGTGATTATGGCTTGGACTTGGTCAAGGAGAGAAAGAAGGTGATAAGAAGGTCTGGAGAGGAAAATTATAAGGACAAACAGAATGTTTATGAACACAAAATACAATGTAATGTAACACCTCATTGTTTGTCCAGAATACTTGGATATTCTTAACAGAGGAGATTTGTATAGGGCTGTTATAGGAATATTGGCATATTTGCCCTAGCTTTGGCAGACAGATGTACCATTCAAGATCATTGCAGGAGAGAGGCTATGACAAGGGTAGAAGAAGGCTTCTCTTTGCTGAGACCAGTTGCTGAATCTACTCAACCTGCTCCATGATGGGTTAATGGAGTCAAAAGAGGTCAGTACTATATTCCAAGAGATGCAAGGGAATTTGATTAGAGTCCCAGGTACTGAGTTCTTTCTTCAGAGTTGTCTCTCTTCTTGATGTCAAGACAGTAAGAACTGCTTCTCAATCAACAATGGTAAGATAGGGGCAGTTAGCACAGTAGATAAAGCACCAGACCCTGGACTCAAGAGAACTTGAGTTCAAATTCAGTCTCAAACACTCAATGACTTAGCTGTGTGACCTTGGGCAAGTCATTTAATCCCCTTACCTTGCAAAAAAAATTTTTAAAAAAGGCAAGATAGCTAAGACTGAGTTGTACCCCTCAGAATGAACCAATATCTTGAACCTCCCTATTGTATAGACATACATTCTCATTGTCCCGCAAATAGCCTGTTTTTGTTCCGTAAGTAGCATCTTTCTTATCTCTAAAAGTTTGATAAGGAAATATTCGTCTTTAAATGCAACAACAACAACAAAAACCAGCCACAGTGACAACAACAACAAAACTCTCCCCCTCTAACTTTGTGAAAGATTGGACTTTTTTTTTTAACCCTAGATCTTTGCATAATTAAAGTGGAGGTTAGTACAAGGTAAAACAAGTATAGTAGAAGTCCTAGGGATTTGCCTCTGTACTATAATGGAGACAGCCTTAACTCAAGGATCAGTTCAATTAATTCACATCATACTTATTATCTACATGATCTTAGATAAGTTTCTTAACTTTCCTAGACCTTTCTGCCGAAGATCTAGGATTCTAGGAATCCCTGGTCCTCTGATTCTAAAACCAGACTTCTTTCTACAACCCTGCTAAGTCATTGCTAACACACAATTATTCCGACCTTCATTTCTCTCTAATGTCCTCAAATTGACCTGAGAAAAATACAGCCCTTGACTTTGATGTCTTATTGAACTAAAATATGCACTTCAATTTACTTGGCTTTGAAAACAAAAGATTTGGCTGTCATGAAATAAGATCCTAGAGTAAAGCATGAAGGAATTGTTCAATTTACAAAGTGCTTTTCTCACATTAGCCTTTTCAGGGAGGAGTCAAGTAATATCATTTCTATCAATTTTACAGATAAAGAATCTAAGGATCAATAAATGATTTGGCCAAGGTCATACATCTAACAAAAGATTTAACTGATTCTCCAATTCGTATCTCCAAACTCCAAGGTCAATATTCTTACCAATGTTCCATTCTGACTTAAATTCCTACAACACGTTTTGGGGTTGTTATTTTTTGAAGTCTAAAGCTTTACATAGTATATCCATAACTGAGAAGGCTTCCTACATTGATAGTCTGCAAAGTGCATTATTAAACTGCAAAAAATTATAGTGGTTAAAGCAATAGAATGAGGAAGATAAATTCAAATATTGCTTTAGTCACCCAGGGTCAATTTCTGTTTCAGAGTTCTATGAGTATGGATAAGTTTTGCAATTATTCTGAGTGTCCGACCTGTCTTCAAGATTTTACTGGATGGGTTTATATCAGCCCAGTCGAAGGAGCACCCATACCCACAGGTTTAATGTACTTATGACAAGTATCTTGCAGAAATTTTTTGAGGTATTTGATAATTAGTCAACTCTTACAGATAGGGCAGCTGAGGAAGTGAAAGAGTCTAAAATCCATCCTGGCTTATTCAATAAAGGAGCACCTATAATAACAACCTGTATTAAGCAAAATAAGTCTAAGAACACATGCTTCTTCTATAAATAAGTGGCTGCCTAACAGTAAATAAATTACACTTTCATTTAACTCTTTGCTTGGATAATATAAATGGTGGTTCTTGAAAAAGCATTTTATTATATATTGCCTGACAGCCATGGAAGAGTTAATTTTCTTGTAGAGGGAACAAGTGAACATATTGTTCACAGGGAATGGTTCTTTCACCTTAAGATCAGGCTTGCTGTGCTAGGCAGAGAACTATTTTTATTCTTCCTATGGAAAGAAAAGTCACTTTTACCCCCTTCATAGAGAACAGTGCAGTCACATGGCAAGGACATTGCTTTTTCCTCCCCCCAAGGTATTCTTGATTTCCTTGTACCTTTCCTGTAATACAGATAAGTTTAATTAAAGATGTTTTGGTAGTAGGCTATTTAGGAAGATGTTTACAAATTACTTTATGCTTCAACAAATTTAGAATTTGCTCTATAAAGTCAATTATTGCCTAAACATTAAATCAAACTTGATTTGAGGTTATAATTTAATTACTCAGAGTCAAAATTCTGCAAGTGCTCAATTTCTTTGGAGTATTATTTTATGGGAAGGAATACCACCTTAACAATAATCTTCTTGGGCCATTTCTATTCAATATAATAATATCTATTCTCCACTCTGTGGAAATGGCTATGTTTGCATTAGATCAGGCTAGGATAAAATGTAATCAAGATAGTAACTTCAATTTAGACCTATAAGATTCTTGGGAAGTCAATGAATCTAATTCTCTCACATTACAGACATATATATATGAACTCAGCTAATAAGTAAATGCAGGATTCAAACTCAGATCTTCTTGACTCCACATCCAGCTCTCTACCTACCTGATTCTGTATAGTAATGGCAAATGACATGCAGCTTATACACTGACTCCAAAATTGGACAACTTTCCCTCTTTCAATCTAACTTCCTTACATCTCCCATTCCTACACATCCCTGGCCCCACCAAACCTAAACCATCCTTTACAGCTTCCATGTATATTCAAGCAACTATGAGGAAGGAATCAAGGACAACAAATCACATTCTATACTTTCTGAGTTCTGATGTTTTTATACAGATTAAATCAGATTAAAATGATAACAAAGCACAGTCTGGAAAAAGATAAGTTCCCATAGGAAAAAAGAAAATTAGTATTTATTAAGAACCTACTATGTGCTAGATATTGTGTCAATTGTTTTACAAATATTTCATTTATTATTCTCAAAAAACTCCTGAAAGGTGGGAACTGTTACTTTCCATTTTACAACTGAGCAAACTGGGGCAGACAGAAAGGTTAAGGTGCTTGAGACTACCTTTAAACACATGTCCTCATTACTGAAGTATAATGAAGTAATTACTCCAGTTCTCTCCACTGAGCTACCTTGCTGACTATGGAAGCAATTTTAGTCCTTGGCCTTAGTGACAAAGATGGAAGAAATTGAAGATGAGTTGGGAAGAGAACAGGTTGTGTGAATGTGAACTTTAGGACTTTTTTGGTATCTGGTAGTAGTACTATCCCTTTTTCTCTGCCACCTGGCTTCATAAATCTAAGTGCTAAAAATCAGATTTATAAATCAAGGAAACCCTAGATATCACTCAGATGGCTGTGAATGACAGTGTAAATTAGGATGTTTACAGTAAAATCAATAAGTTGAAATCTTAGTGACAAATTGATAGACAATTACACATTTGATTGCATCTAGAAGGGATTTACATGACTATGGGAAATACTACACAAACTTCTGTAGCATTGCAGAGAGAAGGAGGCAAAAGAGAGACAGAATCCTTCTCCTATGGAAATGTTTATCCCTCAGGTAATGCAAAATAATGGGAAGTCTTTTCTGAGTGTTTTTCTTAGAGACCCAGAAATTTATATGACTATAGAATTTACAGCTGGAAGGTAACTCTTATTCAATCTTATCATTTTTAAAATGCAGAAAATAATTAATTTGTCTAAAGTCCCATGGCTTATAAATGTTGGAGTTGGGATTTCAACTCATAGACACTAATTCCAAGTCTCTTTCTACTATTTTACTTAACACTAATGAAATCCAAACATCATCTTAATGTCGCAGCTCTCATTTGATCTCCTCATTTATCAACCAGTTACAACAACAAACTAGAATTTCTTTAAGAGTGCAATGTCAACAGCATTAGAACTCTTTGGGATATGAGAGAGCAACTAATTCAAATCCTTTTTTTGATAGATAAAGAACCTAAGGGTCAGAGAGGCTAAATTTACCCAAACTTATTGATATTGAGTGGCAGAGATAGGACCCAGGTCTTCTAACTCCAAAGCGGGTGCTCTTCCCTCTATGCCATACTTCCTCGGGTTAAAAGTTGTAGGCACTGTTTTGAAGAGAGCATGGGCATGAAAGAGTAATGGCCAGGGAGGATCTCTCAGAACTGTTCAATATTTCAGATGTTGTGCTATTTCTTCAAACTGGTAATAGAGAAACCCTTGGGTAAAATGAATCAGCATTCATTTTCTCTCTGTTTACACATTTCTTATACTGTGGAACAAATAGAAACTTAGAGCATCAAACTGTGTTCATTGATCCCTGGTTTAGCACAAATTCAATTTGGCAAGAAAAAATAATTATTCCAACAGAGCTTTACATTTCCTTTCAAAGAACTCATTGATCTTCCCAGAATCCCAACAAGGCAAGCAGGAGATTTTATCCCCATTAATAAAAACATATTCCATAGAATTACAGATTTAAAAGCTCATAATTAGATCACCAAATGCATGACACAAACCTCCAGTGAAACCAAAGAGACAGCAATTAACAATTAAAAAAACTTTCAGGTTCCTGTTTTTCAAACTGGAAGACCCTGGGAAAGCAGAAAATATGGAGAGTAAAACTGCTGCAGGGAGGAAAAAAAACAAGGTGGCAAGTAGGAAAGGGAAGCATAAAGGGCTTAGCCCCATGACTGAGCCTCCTAGTAATCACTGGAACTCAGAAACTGGCCAACTTTTGACAGGCTTCCAACCAGAGATTTTTGAGTTGGGCTTAGTCCTAGATAGGGTTAATGGAATAATAAGCATACAAATTATGATCATAATAAAATAGATTAACACCCCTTCTGGAACACTTTCCCAGTTTGCACTAGTTTTCATGAGTTAGCAAACCACTAGCTCAGAATGTACTAGTGACTAGGTGAATAACAATTCTTAAAACTATTATTTCTTGGGAACCCCAAAGTATGCTTCCCATCAACAATTATCCAGTGGACTTAATTAGGGGCATTTACTTAATTAGGGGCATTTATTAATATAATATAGTAAGAAATACTGGAATAAATCACTGATTCCAAAATCCCAGTCTTCACTCTGTGACATATAAAGACATCATACATGGGAAGAAAGAGTTAAAACTGAAAGTACAATGGCAGTGAGGCACAGATCCTGGTTCTACGAGATCTATAATTCCTATCTTTCTGTTGAGTTCTCATTCAGCTAATCTTTGGTAATACATTTCTTTCTATTCCTTTCATAAGTTCTCTCTTTGATAAAGAGAAGTCATGCTCGTTGAACCTTCTGCCCTCTGGCAGATGTCTCTCTACATCTGTTTCAATCTGCTATGTAATATCTCTGACCCTCAGTGTACACAATATTCTACTTGTCCAGTGGCTTTGATGCCACAGCTGAGGGAGCCTCCTCTCTTGCTTTTCTCTGTTACAGAGACAGGAGTCTCCTTCTTCAGTGGTCTCCAGCTATCAAACTTGAGTTCTTCTCCTTGGGAGTCAAAGAGTCAACTTTTAAATGTGACTTTCTAGGAAAAAAATAATCTGTAAAAAGACTCACAAGAGGTCGTGATTATGTCGTCATGTTGAGAGAAACCTGCAAATTTTGATGCCAGGTCAGAATGACATTAAAGCAATGGGGTAAAATCATTTCAACAAGAAAAATAAATACAAAACATAAAATGAAAGGTTACGAATGTTTTATATATATATATATATATATATATATATATATATATATATATATATATATATATACACATGTATATATATATATATATATGACTTTCATTATAGGGCGTATTCTTTTATGGACAATCCTGCTCACCCTGAAATTTCATTCACTCTGTCCCTGTGCTCTTCTTACCTTTTTTTCCATTTTTTAAAATTTTATTATGTAAGGCAATGGGTTTAAGAGTGACTGTTTGGGGTCATACAGCTTATCAATTATTAAATGTTTGAGGCTGGATTTGAACTCAGGTCCTCCTGACTCCAAAGCCAGTGCTCTATCCACTGTACCACTTGACAGCCCCTCTGTGCTCTTCTTATCATAGAATAATACCACCTTACCCCCTGCAATTTTTTCATTCTGGAAAATCATTACATTTCTGTAGCTCCTCCCTCTAATTAATGACTTTCTCCTGGAATTTCCATTTTCAAGGAAAATGCTGATAAGTCATTTTTACTCCTGTATTCTTCTCTAGGCCCCATCCCTAACTCTTCAGATTTATTTCTTCATTTTCTCTTCTGAACTCCAATTCCCCTTCATCCCTTTTCAATTTCTTTTTGCATATTCTCTTCCTCTGTGAACACAAGCATGTAATGCAGAGATTAGCTTGCTTTTTGCTTGTACTTGTATTTCCAGCACTTAGTGTCCGACAAATAAGTAATTAATAAAACCTTCTTGACTTTGTTTCACATATATATATGTTTATAAATTTTATTTATTTTATTTTATTAGTTTTTGCAAGGCAATGGGGTTAAGTGGCTTGCCCAAGGCCACACAGCTAGGTAATTAGTGTCTGAGGTCACATTTGAACTCAGGTACTCCTGACTCCAGGGCCAGTGCTCTATCCACTGCACCACCTAACCATCCCTATAAATTTTATTTATGCTTATATTTATATATTTTTTACATTTATTTATGTATAGGTTTATGAATATAGTTCTACATTTTTGGTTTTATGTATATTTTCATTTATATATTTTATGTTTATGTATATACACAAAGACATAGACATATATACGCAAATACACAAACATACATAAAAATCTGCTTCACATTATATATATACATATATATGTGTATGTGTGCTGACTAATTCTCTCAATCAATCATAAGATATTTTATGAGTGATACACTGTCTTCAACCCATAACTAAGACCAAACAATTCTGTCAGCATCTAAGGAAATTGTTCACATATTGCTGTAGAATTGAAAAAAAAATTACTTAACATATCTCTTACTCTTTGATTATATGTTGTGCTTGGTGTGATTACATCAGTTCAGGTGAGGAGAAGAGCTTCCCTTCTTACAACAGAATCATAACTCTGGAGCTAGAAGAGATCTTGGTAGTTATCTATTGCAATCTTCTTAACTTATAAATGATGAAATTCAGAACAAGACAAGTTAAGTGATTTGCCAGAGTCATTCCCTATATTTCTTTAGTAGACCCTCTCAACTATCACATATGATAACTACTTCCTTTGACAAAATTCATCATGAAGAACAAGAGATCAAGAATATCAAATGAATTAATGAAAAATAATGTAAAGGAAAGCAGCCTAGCAAAATCAGCTTTCAAACTAGATTAAGAAATGATAATCATCAAAATAACTGATACAAGCTAAGAAATAGTGATAGATCAGTGGAATAGATCAGGTACTCAATACACAGTGGTAAATGACCATAGAACTAGAGCCTGTTAAAGCCAAGGATTCAAATTTTTAGGCTCACCATTTAACAAAAATTACTGGGAAAACTACAAAGCAATTTCATAGGAACTAAGCAAAGATCAACACCTCACACCATACAACAAAATAAAATCTAAATGAATCAAAGGTTTAGACATATAAGGTAGTATGATAAGTAAATTAGAAGAGCATGAAAAAATGTACTTGTCAGATTATATATATATATATATATATATATATATATACACATATATTATATACATTATGTAATCTATATAGGAAGAGTTTATGACCAAATAAAAGAGGCTCAAAGCAAGTAAAATTGATCATTTTGATTATATGAAATTTTAAAAGTTTTTACATAAACAAAACTATTGCAGTCAAATGGAAAGCAGAGAACTGGGAAAATTTTATGGTAAATTCCTATGATAAAGACCTCATTTTACAAATATGTAGGGGAACTGAATAAAATTTATTTTAAAAATAATAAAAACCATTCCTCAGTTGATTATCAAAAGACATAAACAGGCAGTTTTCAAAATTAGAAACCAAACTAACAATAGTAACATTTTTTAAAAATCTCTAAATATGAAGAGAACTTCAAATTAAAGCAACTCTGAAATATATGTCATAACTTTCAGAATGACTAACATGACAGAGAAGGAAAATGAACTGCTGGATATAATGTGGACAAATTGGTACACTAATGCACTGTTGGTGAAGTTGTGTAGTGGTCCAGCTATTCTGGAAAAACAATTTGAAACTATAACAAAAAGGTATAAAACTCTGTATACCCTTTCACTCAGCAAAACCAGTACTAGGTCTGCATCCCAAAGTGATCAAAGAAAAGGGGAAAGGATCTATATGTACAGGAATATACATAGCAACTCTTTATGTGATGGCAAAGAATTAGAAATTGAGAGAATGTCCATCAATTGGAAATGGCTGAACAATTGTGATATGATTATATGATTATATTGAAATACTAATGTGCCATAAGAACTGAAGAGCCATATGCTTTCAAAAAAACAAAAAAACCTATGAAGTCTTATAAACTGATATAATGTGAACTGAGCATAATCAGAACATTATACACAATAGTAACAATACTATAAAAACAATTAATTGTGAAAGATTTAGCTACTCTGGTCCATGCAATGATGCACAATTCCAAAGAACCCAAGATGAAAATGCTCTCCATCTCCAAAGAGAAAATTGATGAATTCTTATTTGTGTGTGTTAATATGGAAATGCTCTGCATGATTTCAGATGTATAATCAATATCAGATTGCTTGCCTTCTCAAAGAATAGGGAAGGGGTAGGAGGAAGGGATGAAATTTTGATCTCAAAATTCTAAAAAAAAGTTTAAAGATTTTAAATATATTGGAAAATATTTAACAAGGCAAATAAAAATATATTAAAAATAAACAAACTATAGAAAAAAGAAATTAGGGGGATAGAACACATGACTAAAATATGACTTTGGCATAGAATTTATTATTTTAAAAAATAATCCAAGGGCAGCTAGGTGGTGCAATGGATAGAGCACCAGCCCTGGAGTCAGGAGTACCTGAGTTCAAATCTGACCTCAGATACTTAATAATTGCCTAGCTGTGTGACCTTGGGCAAGTCACTTATCCCCATTGCCTTAAATAAATAATTTTTAAAAAATAATAATCCATAAAAGAGGAGACCTTTGAGTTCCTTAAGCAAGAAGACAAATTTCACCTCCTAGACGTCCTTGAGACTTGTTGGGATGAGACTCCTGAAAAGAAGTATCTCCATAAGGGTACAGTCTTTAAATAAAGTAGAACAGATAAATAAGCAGAAGGTATATAAAGATCCTTATAATCAGGGTATATCTTATAAGGATTCATCTTGGACTTACTTGTGATTCATTGAAGGAAGAAACTCACAGCAAGATAACTCTTGCTTCAAGTGTACGTCAGCAATTGCTCTTTAATTTATAATCCTAAAGTAGTGTAAACAATTAAAAAGTGATTTGCTAATATATATATATATATCAGAGGAGGACTTAAATCCAAGTCTTCCTGACTCCAAAATAAATTTTCTATACACTGCATAATGCTGCCTCCCTGTGACATTGCATAAGAAAGCTAAAGTTCAAATATTCAGTAATGAACCTTAAAAATTAGTCTCCACTCAAGTATCTCTCCCATTCTAACACAATAATCTACACTAGCTCATTACTAACCATAGTGCATGTCCTTTTCAAGCTTTTCCCAAGTGTTGGCAAGCACGTCCAAAGAGAATAATCTAAGAACCATTATTAAATATTTTGTTATTAATTATTAAATCCATCCCTTTTGCACATTCACTTTAAGTGATGTTTTTCCAGGACCAATTATTCTTTTTTATGTAAGATCAGTCAACCAAATAGCATTACTGAACATTAGTCTAATCCTATTCAAAAGGAGAACTCAATAGCTGGAATAATCTCACATTTATTTATGTTGGCTCATTTAATTCTCATGACTCTAAGGTGAAATAAATACTACAAATTGCATTTTTTACATGGGGGAACCAAGACATGACATGCCCATGACCACACAATTAAAAGCACCACAGATGAGGTTCCAGCACAGATCTTCCTCACTTCCACTACATGTGCTGCAGGCTACATGGAAAGAAAAAAGGAAAAGATGCAGAGTTCAGGAAACAGACACACAAATGTGTTACAATTAGAACATATATTTGCTTCTGATACAATAATCATTTGGTAATTTCAATCATAAGTCCCCCTCCTACTTTTCTTTAAAAGGTAAAGGAGGGCAGCTAGGTGGCACAGCAGACACAGCACTGGCCCTGGACTCAGGAGGGCCTGAGTTCAAATTTGACCCCAGACATCGCCTAGCTGTATAACCCTGGACAAGTCACTTAACCCCATTGACCCTTAAATATTTTTTAAATAAAATAAAAGTAAAGGAAGCAAAGAGGGGAACTTTTATTCTGGTCCTGATACTAACACTAGAAAGAACAAGGAATTGGGGAATCCTATTCTAGAATTTACAAAAAATAAAAAAGACATACAAATAAAGTCTGACATGTACCTTGGATTCAGAGAGAAAAGATTTCAAAAGACTTAACCTGTGATCCAAAGATAGATTTCCAAGAAGTCCCTCAGCTTGAGAGGAGGGAAAGAGAATTACACTTCTATTGCACTACTTTTTTCATCATCTTTTGATTTCCTTCATAATTTTCTGTATTTTATTTTAGGCATTTACACACTTGATTCTAAGACAGGTCCACTTGCTTCACTAGTCTACCAAAGGAGATCATGGCACAAAAAATGTTTAAGAATACTTGGTTCTGGGGTGGCTAGGTGGCACAGTGGATAGAGCACTGGCCCTGGAGTCAGGAGTACCTGAGTTCAAATCTGGCCTCAGACATTTAATAATTACCTAGTTGTGTGGCCTTGGGCAAGCCACTTAACCCCATTGCCTTGCAGAAACTAAAGAAAAAAAGAATACTTGGTTCTTAAAAGTGGTAGGTTGGGTTTAATATTCTGAAAAGAGAAGTTGGCACGAGAGATGGAAAGAGTTCAAGAATGAAACTCTGAAGACACAATCAGAAATATTTCTAATGAGAAGAATAATAAAGAGATATGCACAAATAATTTATTAATCAAAGTAATTTTTGAAAGGTATATATATATATATATATATATCAGGTAAGAATATGAACATAAAAGCATAACAATCCTATAAGAATCATATTGGAAGATTAACATTCAAAATGTCCTGAAATACTTGCATTTTGTAATTGAGCTACATTATATAAACAAGTCCAAAGAGGGAATGTGAGTGGGACAGCTATTACCATCATGAAAACACCTCAAGATGTTAATAACTCATTGAAATACATTATATCTATCACAGTCTTTTGAAAAAGAAGAGAAGTTTAAACGTTAGGTATAATTTTTAACTTGCAGCTGAAAAGCAGTACCAAATCATCCTTAGATTTCTGTGGCAGATGGAACCCACCCCTGTAGATTCAGACTAAAAAGCCAGTTAGTTGCAGGTGACACTTGTCTTTCACTTTTCTTTCCCTACTATTTCCCTAATCAATCTGTTCATTAATATTGAAAATGAGGGTCTGAAACTCAACTGCCTGGAGTACAAGATAAGCCCAGGAGCTGTTTTAGCTGAATCCTTGGCCTTCATTTGAATGGAAGTTCACATTTTTAACACAGAGGAGAGAGACCATTCAGAAAGCATTTAGCACTACAAAGTCATAAACAAGAGATCATGTTGCATTTTAATTATTGAGGTAAGTGCTTCGCATCTAACATTTGTAAAACTTATAAACTGAAAATAGACAGTGGATATTGAAGAATTTTTGCCAAAATAGCCAAACTCAAAGAGATGACACTTTTAGATCAAAGCATTGATAGATATTAATGGTACAAAAAATAAATAGTTTATTTGAATAAAGCATTTTCTTTTTAATGGAACACCTTTTTTTCTACAAGATATTTTGCGGAAAGCTTTCTTGGGGTCATTAACTTTTTGTTTCTGCGCCATAAATACCTGGGACACCAATGGTGCATAAACACCCAAGTAAAGTCCAGAAGGCACAAATAATGCATTGATTGATCTTACAATGTGCTAAGGATTTTGATACAAAGGCAAAAATGAACAGTCCCTGCTCCCAAGGAACTTACATTCTCCTGGTTGCACTTTACAACATATTAGCAAATTAAGTTAATACATGATCATTTTTAGGAGGGACAGCACAAAAACAATTATGTAGCAAAGGAAATGTTTCTTCTAAAAGGTAGCACGTGACTCAAGATAGG
The DNA here is from genome assembly GCF_037893015.1 of Macrotis lagotis. Classification (NCBI taxonomy): domain Eukaryota; kingdom Metazoa; phylum Chordata; class Mammalia; order Peramelemorphia; family Peramelidae; genus Macrotis; species Macrotis lagotis. The sequence goes on along the minus strand of NC_133666.1, from coordinate 427,405,303 downwards.
ATTTGAAAGGCAAAATGAATAATTATGATTACTGTGTTACAATATAGAATACTTTATCACTAAGATATCAGAAATACTATTGTATAAAGCATATTTCTGATCAGTTTTATTTTTTTTTAGGCTTTTGCTAGGCAATGGGGTTAAGTGGCTTGCTAAGTAATTATTAAGTGCCTGAGGCCGGATTTGAACTCAGGTACTCCTGACTCCAGAGCCAGTTCTCTATCTACTGGGTCACCTAGCCGCCCCCTCTGATCACTTTTACCAGTCCCATTCCTCTTCCTCCTAATCAAAAATAGTTACTGACTCCTTGATGTCAACTTGGAAAGAAATATCTAACAAAATTTCTGAGAGATTTACCCTTGTCCCTGAGGTGTTTAATATTTTTCTAGTGCCTTGTATAAAAGAATGCGTTAACACTCATTAAATTTTCAGATGGAATATTATTAAGAGAGATAGTTAACATGTTGGATGAGAGTGTCAGGATTCAAAAACAGTTTCACAGACCAACACATTGATCAACATATCAAAAGACAAAATGTAATAGACACAAATGACAAAGAAATATATTAATTATTATATTAAAAAATTAATTGGATAAGTTCAAGATAAGAAACTATGAATGACTATGTTTCAGATAAACTATGTTTATCTGAAAACAGATCTGCTAGTTTTAATGGACTACAAGAACAATATGAATCAACACAGCAATATGGAAGCTAAATAAATCAAATTGATTTTAGACTGAATTAAGAGGCATAATATCTATCACATAGTCCTACTGTGCTCTGCCCTGGACAGACCAATGCTGGATAAATAATGTGTTTAGCTTTGGACCACTTTATAAAATGTATTGCAGACTGAAAATATCTAGATGATAGGAAGCAGGATGATGATGATGATGAGCACTGAGATCATAAGAAATAAGGATCAGTTGAAGAAATTGTTAATCTTAATGCTGAAAAAGAGAAGAATAAGATAACTGTATTCAAGTATTTAAAGAGCATTCACACAGAAGAGGCACCAATTTGTTCTATTTAACATGAAAGTAGCACTAGAAGCATTCAACAAGAGATGGCATACCTAACCAACTGAAATCAGAAAGTTATTGAAATATTTTATTAAACAAATCCAGACTATGAGTGAATGTATTCATTTAAATATGAATCTGTGATATCAGCTTTCTATTGAAGTTCAGCCTCACTTCTCCAGAGAAAGTTTCATCAAGTGATTTATATAAAACTTAAGTAAGAACTTCATCCCAAGATAGGAGTTTAACGACTTGAATGGGACAGTAAGAGAGGACATGAAATTCCCATTTCTGAAGAGTTTAGATGAAAACAGACCACAGTCTGACACTGAGGTAAAAGGTCAAACTAAGATGAATGAATTTCCCATTCACCTTATTTTCAAAACTGTCCCTGGAAAATCAGGAGCAACATACAACCTTCTCTCTGGCAAACACCTTGGCAACCACCTGGGGAAAAAAAAACACCTATTTGTCATGGAGATCTCCAATCATATACACCAGAAATCTCATTGACTTGAAAACTGAAGTTCTCAAGTGACTATAAAGTGAGAAAACAGAACCTTCAAATATGGTGGCAAATCTGAAATGCAACAATAATGCAAGGTCTCATTTCAATTTATTCCCAATCTCATGAGAAACAGAAGTTGCAATATAGATGGCCTCAATATTGTCCCTCACATTCCCCATCTAGTTACCCCTTAACTGTTGAGTAGTGATCAAAGAATGCATTCCCCTCACTATCTCTTAGTTACCTGGCAAGAGAAATTCTCCCTCCCATCAATAACCCAATTATGGTTCCACTCAATCTGGGAAAATAAAAGCAAATGTCTACTCAGTGCAAATACAATAACCAGGAGAAAGAGGAAGGACTTGATCTCAATTCAATTTTTAAAACTTTAAGTACCTACTGCAAGCACTGAAGAGATACAAAATTTAGATAAACCAGATGTGATACATGCATGGATAACTATGATACAAAATAAATGGCATGTTCATTTAAAAAAAATTTACATTCTTTGTTAAGGAAAAGTCAATACCAAATAGAAGGAGGAAAGGCTTCATAGATACCATGCATATGAATTAAGTTTTAAGGAATGATTAATCATTCAACAGATGATGAAAAGAAAACAGTATGTTTCAAGCAAAAGGCACAGAATATCAAAGAATGATCCTTAGCTAAGGAAGACTCTCATATTAAGTTCTCTGATCAGTCAATTCAAATATATCTAAATTCTCAGGCTAACTGGAATCTGAGGGTATAATTAATGTAGACATTACTTGTCTCCTTAAGGGTCATATAAAGAGAACACAGACCTTGAACATAATTTTTACACAGTGTTGGTCAGGCAAAGGATTTCAGATTTCCCTCTTTGAACTTGACCAAACACCAAACAGAAATGAATTGTGTTTTTACCTTTCTCCATACTCATATTTCTGTGTCACTTCATCATTGGAGAAATGCCAACAGACCCATCTTAGTTGTGTCAATGGATTCCAAGAGCAAAAGAAACTAATGGAGTTCCACTTGTTGGGAATGAGGGGAAAATTGGGGTTGTAGATACAGAAAAAGAAACAAATCTTCCTAACCATCTCATCTGCCTAGAGTCTGTTAATAAGGAACTTGTATCTGTGACTTTCCACTCTAATTATTCTGCATCTTCAATTTATGATCTACTGAGAAGTATTTTAGCTTTTCTAAATATTCATAAGCCTAAAGGATGTTCATAGGATGAGTTCAAACTGACCACTAATTCTGACAACCTGACATCTGACAGTTATTTTCTCAGAAATTAAATTTTAGAATGAGAAAATGTTTCTGAATAAAAAAAAATAGTTACTAAAATCATGGCTAATAATTATTTGACAATTTAAGATTTGCAAATTGCTTTACACATAGTATCTCATTTGAGCTTCAAAGCAATCCTGTGTTTCCAAGTATTTTCCTCATTTTACAGATGGGAAAATTGAGGCTGATAAGTAACTTGGCAAGGATGCTACAAGTAATAAGTACTAAAAGCAGTTTTTGCCCTTATTTCTTTCTGACTTCAAATCAAATGTGCTACCCATTATAATCAAGCCACCTCCCCATAAATAATTGATATACACTTAACAAAAGTTCAAAGAAATGACATAAAAATCATTTAGGAACATTAGGTAGGAAAATGATAAAAAAAGAAAGATAGTATGGATAACTAAAAAGCTTCATCATCCTAGTAAATGAAAGTTTTAAGCCTTTCAAATAATGCAAAGAATGATATGCTGTCCACAATGTTGTCATTTAGATAGAATGTCTTTCTACCCACTCTGTTTGCTGCTGTACCCCAAGGACCTCTAAGATTCTAAACCCATTGTGAAGTTGAATTTTCCTACATTTGTTGTCATCTTTAAGGAATCATTCAAAATGGAAGACAAGGAATAAGACTGAGAATGAGAAAATATTGTCCTTCTCTGCAAAGTAGAATCCAGAACCAGAACAAGACATGAGCAACATCTCAAACTTATACCTTTTGGTGCATGAAAATAAAAGTGATAATCCTTCTATGTTACTACTTACCATACAGTTTGAGGCCTCTAACTCATGAAATTGAATGAGAGCTAATTCATGTCTGCTGTCATAATATTTGTATGTTGTGCCTAGGTTGCTACACACTTGACTTACTTCTAATTTGGTCTCTGGCAGAATTTAAAGACTGGTTGAATATTTCATAAGTGACATTTTATAATTTGGGGAGGGAATATGTGGCCATCAATAGAAAACCGTCATGGGCTCACTAAAAGTAAATGACAAAATACAAATATTGCTCATTTCCTTTGAAAAGGGAGGATATCAAATCTGGTTCCAGACACATAAATCAAATCCAGTCTCAGACACTCAAAGATTACCTAGCTGTGTAGCCTTGGGCAAGCCACTTAACCCCATCTGCCTTACAAAAAAAACTAAAAAAAAAAGAAGAAGAAAAGGGAGGATGCAGGATGGTGTTTGATTGTTTTGTTTTGTTTAACATGCATACATTTATATATGTATACATATATAAATAAGCTTAACCAGTAGCAAACTGAGCCTTTTTAAGTTCCTTCTGTAACTTTCCTGTTACTTTTAAAATTTTTATTGACATTCTTATTTTCATACCTATCACTACCTATGAGTCCACTTTTCACTTCCCTATAAACAATATGAAACATTATGTATAATGCCTATTAACAATATGTATAATCAAAACAAATAAACCATACCTAAGCATATCGGACAGATTCTATGCCACCTGTCCATTACTTCTCTACTAAGAGGGTAGAGATATGCTTCATCATCCATCTTTTGAAGTTATGTTAGGCTGTGGCTTGGTTCAGAATTCTGAGGTCTTTCAATTGTTTCCCCTTCACATTATTATGGTCATGATTTAAATTAATTTCCTGCTTCTACATTCTTTACTATGCATTTATTAATATAATCATTTTTGTATTTTTCTGAATCTGTAGTAGTATTAATTTTGAAATAAAATTCTATTGCATTTATATGCCACAATTTGTTCAACCATTTCCAATCGTTGAGGGTCTATGATACTTCATTTCTATTTCACCACAAAGAATGTTGCTTTAATTATTCTTGTATTTATAAGTCATTTCCTTTCATCTCTTATCTCCTTAGGAAAAAAAATGCCTAATAGCAGTATTGCTCAGGTAAAGAATAAAAAGTTGGTGGTTTGGGTCGGGGGGAGGGTATGGTTCCAATTTGTTGTCCAGAATGGTTGAAGGCATTATTAGATCCATAAACCATAACTGTCCTTCCACTTCTCTTCCAACAATTGTAATTTTCCTCATTTATCATTGTTAAAAGAAGACCTCATGCTCAAAAATGAAACAGAGTCTGATCACAGATTACAAATATTATTTGAAAAGACCTTGCAAGGAAGAAAAGAACTTGCAAAGGAGCAGAGAGGAAGCAAGAGTTCTAAGCTGTTTAAAGAGTTTGTGGGAAAAGGCAAGATCTTTTCTAGCTTCTCTAGAGGCTTTTATGCGGGGAGTGGAGGTTAAGGGAGAAGACATCTGTAGACACAGTAAACCAAGGAGCAAGATGTTTAGAAAGTCCCAAACAAATATTGAGTCTACAGCTGCTGCTCTGAGGTAGAGCCTCAAAGTTGTTTTTGTTGTTTTTCTTTTATCATTAATGACTTAAAGCATCTATTCATATATTGTAAAATAGCTTATATTTCTTTCATACAGGGCCTATTATATCCTTTGATAGCTAATCTATTGGGGTATAACTCTTATCTTTAATACCTTTGTGACAATTCTCTGTATATATCTAGGCCATTAAGTTCCTTGAAAGTAAGGATTATTTTATTCTTTTTGTTTGTATTTATGTATTTGTACTATTTGTATACATAATGCTTAGCACATAGTAGGTTTGTAATAAGTGCTTGTTGGTCAACTGATTGATTATTTAACTTCAATCACAAATGGTTGACATGAGGATTTTTTTTCTAACTTAACATTTTACCTTTTGATTTCAGTTTCCCAACAATTTTTTATCAGATAATGAATCACTATCTTAGTGGGTAGAATAATGAAGAATCACTTCTTAAAAATTATTAATTTAAAATTTTTTTTTCCTAAAACAATAAGAGTACTTGAAATTATGCTACAGACTGAAGAGCTTAAGGGACAAAATACCTACCTGTAGCAGAAAAGACTTAGAAGGAGCTGAAAGGCATTTCCAGATTCTTGGAGGATTGAGATAGTTTAGAGATCAGATAAATTCCATGTTATTCTTAAAAGCAGAACTATAACCCATGAAGAGAAGAGTTAGGAACTCAGATTTTGGTTCAAGATAATAAAGTATTATCTAAAAATGAAAGCTGTCACTCTTGGTCTGTGTTACCCTATTAAGTAATGAGTTCCACATAACAGTAAATGTTCAAGAGGAAACTGCAGAAATGTCTTTCAGAGATATTATAGAAAATATTTTTATCAGATAGTAAGTTGAAGTAGATAGTCTCTAAAGTCTCTTACAATTGTAAGATTCTATGAACTATGATAACAGATCCTTTCCTGAGAGCAGATTTTGATAGAGGAAGAGAAAGGGAAAAAGCCTAAGGGAAATAGATTATATTGTGATTATATGTTCATGTGATGGGCATAACTGGGTATTCACTGATATAATTCTTCTATATTTTTTCATTTCAAGTTTGGCTGAAATAAAATAAAATAAAACCTCAGTGATCAAAATAAGTGTAGCATATCCCCCCATGTATAAGATGTACCCTTTTCAAAAAATTTGGGGTCTAAAAATGGGAGCATCCTATACAGTGGTTGTAGATCTTTTTACTTGCATTTCCCACTTTTTCACATTTGTCGTCTTTGTGCTCATTGTTTTGCATTTGTTACCAGTATAATAGGTTACATTTGGCCACATTCTGCCCAGAAATGGCTCAGAAAAGATTTTCATACAGTGCTGAATTCAAGTTCAAATGATTCAATTTGCAAAAGTGAATGGAAATGGTGCTGCTGAAGGGCAGAAGGCCATGACAGACAAGTCAGGAAAATGGCCTGAGTAAGGAGGGAATTGAAGAGATGGCTTGAAGAGCAAAGGGCCATTGGAATTCTTGTGTACACAGGGATGGTTCAGCAGGAGGCAAGAAGAATTACTGATGAAAAAGAAGTTACTGATTTCAAAGGAGGACACCATTGGTGCTTCAGGTTCATGAAACTGAATGGACTAAGGATGTGTCCACACAGACTTGCCCAGAAGATACCTGAGAGCTATGAGCAGAAGGTCCTTGAATTTCATGATGAATAAAAGTTGAGTTCAATAACCTTCAATACATTTTTTCAAATTTCAGTCCTCAAAATTAAAATGTGTCTTATACATAGGGAAATATGGTAATTGTTTTCAAATGTTTACAAAACCCACTAAAATAGTAGAAATAAGTAGTTTGCAACAAGAAACATAAAATGAGTAGAAAGAGAAGTTGGAAATGTTTGGCCAGAAAGGAAACATTTTTCCCTTTAAAATCTTGTAGGAAATAGTTTCAAAGTTGATCTAGTCTCTTCCTTTACAACAGCAAATTTCCTTCAACAGCCTTACTACTTTGTGAGGTTTAGGACTCTCATTTTCCATTCCTGGAATTTCCTTGAAAATAAGCACCACATGTTTACTAACGCATAATGATGAAGATCTTTCCATCTTGACAGTATATTCACAAGGAACAGAATTAATGAAGCTGTAATCAAAGTGGTTCTTGTCCTGAACAAATGCCATTATGGAAAGAAGCAATATTCAAGAGGAATCCCCACACAGATAGAAGAGCCCACAGTCCACACAGGATAGTTTCAGGGAGGAGTTGCTTTATCTTTTACTAAACAATCTTTCTCTACCTCCAAGATACTATCATATTTCAATGAATCTAAGATCTCTACAATGTTGGTATTCATCAATAATGGAGATCTTGATCAGTTCAGGTCTTCTTATCCTGTACCTCTCTTGTCCATGTTCTCCTATAATATCTCCATCTAATGTGCTTGGGGGGTAGGGGGGTGCTACTCCATTTTGAGAATCATTCTATTATGTTCACGCTTATATGTCTGAACTTTCTCCCTAGGACTCGCAATGCAAATAACCCAGAATGGAATGTGCCATGTATCCTGTTGTGCAATCTGTTTTGAGAAATAGCCTAGCTCCTCAGCCTCCTGTTATATTCCATTCAGGCAAAAAATACCAACTTTGAACCTGGATAAGTGGATTATTGTATCGAATCAGTCTAGAGATTCAAGGCACCCTAACATCAGCTTTGCCCTGTCCCTCACCTTCTAAAGCTGGTGTAAAATACATATACTATTCATTTGGGGAATCTCTCTTTGGGAGGACATTTGACTGTGACAGATTCATAAATCCCTAAATGTTCCAAATTCCATTTCTCAGTCAGTTTGTTCTTCCAAGCACCAAGAGAGTGGTTCTCTAGACCTCTTGACTGTTTGTAGGCACCAATGCAATACTTAAGCTAACTAAGCCTTAACTCTTTTTGAAATATTTTTTATTTATTTTTAATTTTAATTTAAGAAATAAAACAAGCATATCCATAATATAGTAGAAAAATGAAAAAACTAAGACTCATTGGTTCTAAAGGATGATTCCTGATAATGAAACCATAAAGCAAGAAGATGGGCTAACTGAAAGAGGATTTGCTGCCAGACCTGGATGAATGATATGGCAATTCCATTGTTTTTATAATGTCTTCTAACCTTTCCTAACAGTAGCCCCCTTGAACTAAAGGGATAACACATTTACAAAATGGACATCATTAATAATTATGATTGGAGGGAGGAAGAAGAGTAGAGTCAGTGGAGGATATGGAATAAAATGACAAGATGTAACCAAGGAGGAAATAAGGTCATTTGCAATGTAAGGTCAAAATTTCCTTTGAATTTTGATCCACAGACTCCTTGTTACTCCCTTGGCTATGCTAAGCCAACTAAGGAATTAAATTACTTCATACAAGGTCAATTTATGCTGTGCTTAAGTTATTAGAAGTGTAAAGTGCTACAATGACTAGGAATTAAGAGACTTAGGTCCTTGGTTCTACCAGTAATTAGTTATTCAGTCTAAGGTAAATAATTATATCTCTCTGGTCCACAGGTTGCATGTGTATAAAAACAGAGCAAAACAACCAAATCTGATCACATCTAGTCAAAACAATCTCTAAAATTCCTTACAGTTCTAAAATAAACCTAGGATTCAGTCAGGTGGAGAGGTAACACAATGATTTAAACTGCTTCATATAGAGGGTTAAGAAAATTTATGTCAGATCCCCCTTTAGAAAGAAGATAGGATCACCTACATTAAAAAGAACTGCATATTTGAGGTGGGGAGGGAGGAAAAACCCCAAAGCACCAAATAACTAAGTTATAATTATTGCTATTATTATCATTTATGTGAATTTTTGAAAGTATTGTTAATGGCTATCAATTAATAGCAATAATACCAAAAATAGGCACTGAGATACAAAGATAAATATTGACTCCACAAATACTGCTGGGGCAATTAGATGGTGCAGTGGGCAGAGCTCTCTATCAGGAGTCAGAGAGATTGGAGTTCACTTGTTCCCTCAAACTTAGCTGCATGGTCCTGGGCATGTCAGCTTTTGTCTGTTTCAGTTTACCCAAATGTAAAAGAGCAGATAATAATAGCACCTATCAAGATTGTTATGAGGATAAAAAAAGATTATATTTATAAAATCCTTTGTGAACTTCAGAGTTATATAAATATTATCTACTAAAATTAAAAATTTTATTCTATGTACTGAATAAAGAATGAATAGAGAAATTTCTTGTTCCATATCTTAGAATGAATCAATAAAAGAGAAATATCTACTTTCTTTACCACCACTGTGAGATTTCTTCCTCCAAAATAGTCTGGCAACCTGTCTCTAATTTATAGTCTTAGAGAGTTGTTCTGGAGGCAATGTGATGTTAAATACCATACCCATGTTCATGCAACTAGTATGTACAAGGGCCAGGATTTGAGCCCAGATTTTCCTACATCTCTTTCCTCTATAGAATGATGCCTTTGACCAAAGTAATGCAAAAAAATACTCAACTTTTTCTTTTCTTAACATTTCTCTGTCACATTTCAACACACTCTAAATTCCTGACTTTTGTTTTAAAACTCTATTACTTGACTAATCATAATTCTGAAGTTTTTTCCCTGTATCACAGTAAAGGAAATTTAAAAATAAAACCACTATGACAATAAAAATAAATTTGCCTCAAACAGTAGCACAGGAAATTTCCAGGTCTATAATTACCTATTCAAAATTAGATGTATGTATCTAATATTGAATTTCAGTTAAAGACTGAAGGACTTCCTTCAGAGATGTGTCTTCTACATATGCTATGTCGAAGCTCCCATCCCACTAAGATAAGAATTGAACTCTTCCTATATGTAGCTATACTACAATGGAACTATGTTTATGGGAAATTGAAAAAAGTGAAAAATATTACTTGAGAGGTAAAGAGAAGCTAGTACTTTTAAGAGTCTAAACCAATTTTACTTTTCCCTAGTCCTTTAAAGCCCTGACTATAAAGAAAGGAGCCTAAATTGGAATATCTGTGACCGTTACTAAGATACCCCAGTCAGTTAGAAAGAGAATAATCAAATTTTGCTTAGTCAGAAAGTAGATCTTGAGTTGACATAATCTATGAAAGAATAATCAACAAAGGAATTTTGTCTCCTGAATGCCCTTTCAATTTAGCTGGATCAAATGTCCCAGATCAGTTGGGGCTGGCTAAGGGGAAATTGGAAACAGGAATGATTTCTCTTTTGTACAATTTATTTTAGAACTTCAAAAAATGACTGTTTACAAATGTTGCTTTTTTGTTAAGGTCAAAGCTTATAGTGCAAAATGTACTATACTGTACATAGACTGGCAATTTCCAACAGAATGAAATGGAAATTCAACAAGATGTGAAGGTACATTGATATTTCTTGTAGAACTAAAGAAATGAGCTAGAAAAATTCTTTTTAAAAATATTTAATTGACATCTTTTGCTTTCATATTACTTAATTTTCCATTTGTAATCTTCTGTCTTCTCTTCCCAGAAAATAATCATTTCTAGAATTTGAAAAGAAAAGAAGAGGAAAAATAAACAAAATATTTGTATATATGTATGTGACATTATATGGAATTTTCACATCTATATTCAACCCCACTATCTAGTTTATATAAAAGGAATGGGAAAAGATATTTTCTCATATCTTCTCTGGGGGTCAACTCTATTTTTTGTATTTTTTGCTACTTTCTGTTTTTTGATTTGTTGTGAGCTGTTGTTCCTTCCATTTTAATTGCTGGCTTCATGTTTATTATTTCCTTGACTCAACTTACTTCATTTTTTTGTTATTTCATATAAATCTTTCCATGTTTCTCTGTCTTCATCCTATTTAGCACAGGAAGCACAGGAATAATCCATTATAATCATGTACAATAATTGGTTTAAGTATTTCCCAGTCAATAAAAACTTTTTCAGCTCTTTGCTAAAGCAAAAATTATATATACATTAAACACACACATACACACACACACACACACACACACACACACACACACACACACAAAATGGACTTTTTTGATCAATGATCTTTTAGGGATATTTGCCTGGCAATGGAATCTCTGTGTGAAAAAATTATTTTAAGCACTGTATTGGTATAATCCAAATTGTTTTCCAGAAATGTTCACTAATTCATAGTTCTATTAAAAATGCAGTGTATGCCTTTCTTTCTACAATCACTTCAAAATTGACTTTCTATTTTTTTTTCATCTTTGCCAATTTGCTGAATTTAAAGAGAAACTTCAGAGTGGTTTTTGATTTTAATTTCTCTCAACATTAGTGATTTGGTGCATTTTTTATATCATTAAAAATAGTTATATTCTTTATAGAACTATTTGTTTATATCCTTAGACCAAGAATCTACTGTGGAATAGCTTTTAATCTTGTTGGTTTTCTGACAATTTGATTTTCTGATATGTCATAGATATCAAAACCCTTTTTTCAAGAAACAAAAACATTTTTCCAGTATACAATTTCCCTAGCTACTCCTTAAGGCATCAGTTTTATTCATACAAAACTTTTCATTTCCATGTAAGAAAATTTCTATTTTATCTTTTGTTATTTCCTCTATCACTTCTTTAGTTAAGTGTCTATCCCAAGGGGAGGCTAGGTGGCATAGCGGATAAAGCACCGGCCCTAGAGTCAGGAGTACCTGGGTTCAAAACTGGTCTCAGACACTTAATAATTACCTAGCTGTGTGGCCTTGGGCAAGCCACTTAACCCCATTTGCCTTGCAAAAAAAAAAAAAGTCTATCTCCAGGAACAAAAGGTCAAGAATCTTGAGAGAAATAATGGAAATAAGTGGGAAGAGGGCCATGCAGTACTAGATTTCAAAATTTACTCCAAAATGTAATCATTAAAACAATTTTCCTAAAGACTCAGTCTACTAGGTAAAAATCCACTGTTTGACAAAAATTGCTAACAAAATTAGAAAGCAGTTTGGCTAAAATTAGTTTTTAAACCACTACTTCATCGAATACACCAAAATAAGTTCAAAAGAATATATGACCTAGACATAAAAGATTGTATCATGGCCAAGGGAAGTATTCATGACCAATAAAGGAATAGAAAGGATCACGGAACATAAAATGGACAATTATGATTACTTATATTTTAAAAGGGCTTTGTACAAACAAATTCTATGTAGCTAAAATTGGAGAGAAACCATTAATTAAGAAAGAAACCTTTTGTAGACAAGTTTTTCTGATAAGGTTTTTTTTCCAGGATATATGAGGAAATTATTCAAATTCAATTAGAATAAGAATTATTCACAATTGATTGATACTAAAAAGAACAATAATAATAGCTAGCATTCAGTGTTTGGGGCTTTGCAAATCTCCTAGCAAATATTATTTTATCCTCACAACAATCCTAGGATGCTATTTTTATTCCCATTTTATGTATAAGGCAACTGAGAAAGGCTGAAGTTAATTGACTTGCCCAGGGTTTCACAACTTGTAATTGTTGTAGGTTAGATTTGACTTCTTATGTCCATGTTCCCAGACCCCGTGTTCTAGCTACTCTACCATCTGTCTAAATAAATGATAAAAAAATATGAACAGGAAGTCTTTAAAGAAGAGAAGTAAGCATACCCTTTGATCAAGCAATCCCACTACTGGGTCTGCATCCTGAAGAGAACATGAAAAAAGCTAAAAATTTAATATGCACAAAAATATTTATAGCAGCTCCTTTTGTAGTGAAAAAGAATTGGAAAATGAGGGGATTCCCACCAATTGGGGAATGATTGAACAAATTGTGGTATATGTATGTGTATGTAATGGAACACTATTGTTCTATAAGAAATCATGAGGGACAGAATTTCAAAAAAGCCTGGAAAGATTTGTGTGAATTGATGCTTACTGAAATGAGCAGAACCAGAAAAATTTCATACACATTAACAACAGGGTATGATGATCAACCATGATGGACTTGTTCATTTCAGCAATATAATAATCAAAGACAATTCTAAAAGACTTGTGATGGAAAATACCATCTATATCCAGAGAAGGAACTGTGGAGTTAAAATGAAGACCAAAGTTTTTTTTTAATCAATTTTTAAAGTTGTCTTATTGGGGCAGCACAGTGGATAGAGCACTGGCCCTGGAGTCAGGAGGACCTGAGATCAAATCCAGCCTCAGACATTAATAATTACCCAGCTGTGTGACCAAGGGCAAGTCACTTAACCCTACTGCCTTGCAAAATCTAAAAAAAAAAAGTTGTCTTATCTATTAGCTATTAAAAGTTGCCAGCATCTATTATTTTCTCTCTAATGTTTCCATTCTTCCATTTGGATTTCATTCTTCTCTCACAACATGATCAATGTCTATCTTTGTTTATCAGGATTATAAATTCAGAGTTTATATCAGATTTCTTTCTTTCAGGGGGAGGGGGAGGGAAGGGAGAGAGGAAGGGATAAAAATGTGAAACTCAAAACCTTGAAAACAAAGATTGGCAAAAAACTAAAACAAAAAGAGAGAGAGAAGCAAGTTATCTAAAGTTAGATGAAAAATTATTGAATTCACTAATAACTAGAAAAATGCAAATTAAAGTAACTTTAAAGTTACACTTCATAATCATTTGATTGCCATAGCTAGAACAAAAAAGGTGACAAATCTTAGTGGGACCCTGGGGAAATAGGAACAGTTATTCACTGTGTATGGACCAAAGAATTAGTGTAGCCATTCTAGAAAGCAATTTGGAACTGTATCTATGAAGTTATTGTCCTTAGACCATAAATTCCACTGCTAAACCAAAGTGGTTAAAGAAAGAAGGTCCAATATGTACAAACATATTAATAGCTGTTTATTTTATTTTGATGTAGAAGTAAAAACTAAGGAATATCTATCAATTAGGAGAAAGGTTGGACAAATTAAAATATAGTAAGATAATAGGATACTCATGCTGTAAAAAAAATGAAGAATGATAAAGTTTCAAAAAAACGAAAAGATTTATATGTACTGAAACAGAATGAAATTAGCGGAACTGGGAGAACGATTTAACCATAGCATCAACATAGGGAAAGGAAAGAAGGAAGGAAGGAAGGAAGGAAGGAAGGAAGGAAGGAAGGAAGGAAGGAAGGAAGGAAGGAAGGAAGGAAGGAAGGAAAGAAGGAAAAAGAAGGAAAAATCATAATTCCAAAAGAACTATGATTTTTTTCAGATATTATCCACCCTCCTCCTAGGCTGCAAATTTATGTAGCATAATCTTAACTATACTTCACTATGCCAAGGAAATCCTTTTGCACCTCCCTAAGCTAAGCCACTATTTTATTCACTATAATGTCTTTTCTAAACCTTTTCATCCCTCCTCAAATCTCCCATGGATCTCCCTCTGCTCAACCTCTTAGCTGAAAATCTTGCCTCATATTTCACTGAAAAAAAAGAGACTATTTGCCCAGTTTCCTGTTTCCCTCTTCATCTCACATGATCCAGATACCTTCTGTCACTGCCTCCTCCTTCAACCCCTTCTCACACGAAGAGTCGTTACTTCTTTCTAAGTCAAACAATTCAACATGCACAAGTGATTCTATTTTCTCCAGAAGATTGTCCCATGGATCAGCCCCACTCTTTCACTTGTCTTCAATATCTCTTTGCCTACAATTCATTTCCCTACCACCTACAAACATCTCCAGGGATCCACCAGCAATACCCACACAATATATTCATCTGTAATATCATTTCTTCTCCCTTATGTGGCTAAGCTCTTTGATAAGACCATCTATAATAGATGTTTGTACCTCCTTTCTTCTCACTCCTTTAAAATTCTCTTTAGTATGGCTTTTCACCTCATCCTTCACCTAAAACTGGTTTGTCCAAAGTCATTACTGATCTCCTAATCACTAAATCTAAGGGTCTTTTCTGAATCTTCAACCTTATAGACCACTTGTATCTTTGACATTGCCAATTGCACTCCACCTTAAGAGTCTTTTCTCTCTGGGTTTTTAGGGTAATACTCTCTTCTGGTTTTCCTCCTACTTTTCTGTCTTCTCCTCTTCTTTGCTGGTTGATCCACATCTTGCCTACTAAGCATTGGGTCTCCCATGGCTTGGTCCTGGGCCCTCCTCTCTTCTTAATCACTTGGTGATTTCATTAGCAATGATGGATTTACACTCTACATTGATGATTCTCAAATTCTTCCCTAACCTCTCCCCTTAGCTCCAGACTCAAATCTCCAACTGACTATTAGACAAAGACATTTCAAATTGGGTAACTCATAGGCATTTTAAGTTCAACATGTTTAAAACTGAATTTATTATCTGTAACCAAAACTTTCCCTATTTCTAAACTGATAGAAAGCACTACCCAAGGGGCAGCCAGGTGGTGAAGTGGACAGAGCACCAGACCTAGAGTCAGGAGACACTTAATAATTACATAGCTGTGTGACCTTGCGCAAGTCACTTAACCCCATTGCCTTGAGAAAAATAAGCACTGCCAATTTGCTAGTCACCCAAGCTCACAACCCACATATCATTCTTAACTTCTCACTCTCTTACCCTTCATAACCAATTTCTTGTAGTCCTGCAGATTTTACCTTTGTGACATTTCTCATAAATGTATAACACCTTCTCTCTGAAATTACCAAACTCTCATTATCTCACATCTGGCCTATTGCAAATGTCTCCTGAATCTAGTCTCTCCTTACTCTAATCTATTTTCTGTTCAGGGGTCAAAGGAATTTTCCCCTAAGAATTTCCTAATCTTTCTATTCTACTCACAGACTACTTCTCTTTTTGTTCTCTATATATTTTCTCATACAATCACTGACTTCTCCCACATTACATCTCTATGTCTTGAAATAATGGGTTTCTTTCAAGAATCAACTCAAGCGTTTTTCAAAATAAGGTCCTTCTTGTTCTCTCTAGTGGCCTTCTCCTCCAAGGCTACCTTGTGATTGTGTATATATGTGCATATGTGTATGGAGAAATAACTTGTACATATATGAATGCAATATATAAACACAGATATGTGTATAGATGATGTATGCATGCACATACTTATACATGTGTGTATGCACAAATATCAGTACATTTGTATGTATATAGATATGTATACTACATTCACATGTCTGCATATGCCTATATTCCTATACATTTCTATGTTCCTGTACATGTTTTCTCTACTATTAGAATATAAGTATATTAAAGGCAAGAATTATTTGCTTTTGTCTTTATGAGTGCTTATGAGTCCTTATGAGAGCACAATTAATAAACATGGAAGTGTTTAATCAATGATTGCTGATTGATTGATTGATTGG
Organism: Macrotis lagotis; assembly: GCF_037893015.1. NCBI lineage: Eukaryota > Metazoa > Chordata > Mammalia > Peramelemorphia > Peramelidae > Macrotis > Macrotis lagotis. The sequence goes on along the minus strand of NC_133666.1, from coordinate 427,388,922 downwards.
TTGGTTGAGTCAGCAAATCAGGAATACAAAAACATTCAATCAGGACCATTACCCTCAAACAGTTACTTACAAGAGCAAGGCTTTTCTATTCCTTGGGGCTAGGAGGGAAAAATTTGACGTAATTGAATCTGTTTTTTTGATAAGGTTGATAAGTTAATGTTTTCCCTCATTTGCCCATAGAGGATACTAAATGATGGAGGATTTCAGCTTAACCTGTAATCTTGGACTTGGGACTTGGATTTGGGATAAGATAATAGCAAAAAAAGGAGGAGGCAACTCTCTATGAGAATCTGTACATCATGCCTTATCCTGTATGAAGAAACTGGTAGCTGAAAGAAACTAATTGCTAGGAAACAGAAATTTTAGAAGCAATGCAAAATTCAAAGTGTAAGTTGATTCTTGGGGAATGGAAATTTAAGAAGAAAAGAAAACCATGCATACTTTTTACAAGTAAATTTTTCTTGTTCCAAGTTTTAGAATAAAGAAACTAATAGAGAATTACAGAAATATTAAATTTCAAGCTGATAAATATCAAGGCTTGAAATGTGTTCCTACTACATAATTCTCTAATTCATTTTTATTGAGATGTCCTATATTTGTAGCAATCATCATTATTATTTTAAAGCATATTTGGAGTAATTATTAATGATTCCCTGCTTTATTTAATGTCTTAGCCTCCACCTTAATGAGGAAAAAAGATAAATGTCACCATAGGGCTAAAGGAAAGTAGCTTGGAGTCATTTCTTGATTCACACTAATAGATTTAAGTGCTGCTTAGTATGAGCCAAATAATTGATAACTTTGAATTTTTTTCCATTCTCAAGAGCATTTTAATATTATTATATGCAGTAAATAGATTTCACTCACTAATTATGTCTAAGTAATATTGAAATGAGCTTTAATTCCTAAGTATCTATCTAGTATCTATATCAGACAACATCTAGTGGCTGGTCTATGGCAGACAAAGAAGGAACCTGGGTCTTGAGTGAATATAAATTAACTCTGAATAGTGTGGAATATAAGAATCCCCATTATATTTATGGTTTATTGATTATTAAAAATAAATAAAATGAATTCTTCTGAATAATATTTTTAAATTTCATTTATTGTTAAATTTATTTAATAAAACAAACTTTTCCATAGCATAGTAGAATTTTAAAAAGATTACACACAAAACTACAAATCTGTTAAGCACAATTTGCTATTCATTTTAAACATATCATAAAATTATCATGTAACTTTCATTTTTCCCCTTTTTTTCTTCCCACCCTTTGCTCCCTAGAAATGACCACTATTAGACACAAATATGTGTGTATGGGTAAAATCATTCCATACATCTTCTCATTAGTTTTCTCTTAATCATATCTGATTGTATTTCCATAGATATTTCAAACTCAACATGCCAAAAACATAGCTCATTATCATTTTTTCCAAATCTTCCTTTTTCTCACTTCTCTATTACTAGGGAGGGTACCACCATTTCTCCCATCACCCAAATTCATGACCTTGGTTTCATCCTTGACTCGTTTTTTGCTATAAACTTACCTACATATCTAATCTCTTTCTAAGACTTGTCTCTATCCTTCCAACATCTCCCCACTTGGTTTCTCATGTAGATTGTTAGACTACGCTCACTTGAGTCACTGTGGATTTCATTTAGGAGACTTTAGATGGCATATATGTCATATTCCCTTTTCTCTACTCACATAGCTTCCTTCATGACTGAATTACAGTAACAGTCTTCAGGACTAATTAAATATGAATTAATTAGTTAACTAATGAGCACAAAAGAAGTCTCTGATTAAGACTACTCACTTCAATCATGCTCCCCACAGCTGCCAAAGTGATCTTCTTATACATAGATCTGACTGTGTCACTGTGTCTCCTTTTACCTGCAGCACCATTTTAAAACCTTTTTAACTTGACTCCTCCCTATTTGCAGTCTTCTTATACCATCTAAGCAACATTGGCTATCTTGCAGTTCCCCATATATAACACTCTATCTCTTTTCTTTGACTATACCTACCTTCATCTTTAGGCTTCCCTGGTTTTCTTAAAAAAACACCTCAAATTCCAATTTTTTGAGAGACCCTTTGTTGTTCCAATTACCATCTCCAAACCACTACCATTGTCTTCCCTCTGAAATTACTTCCCATTTACAAACTATGCATCTTTTATAGATGTAGCTATTTTTCAAGGGCCAATATATAGAGAAACAGCCCTAGAATTAGAACCTCAGACACTTGACACTAGCTGTGTAACCCTAAGCAAGTCACTTAACCACAAATGCCTCACATCTAACCCCCTCTTTGGACCCAGAGGGCTCTGGAACAGAAAGTGTGGTTGGTGACTTAGCACAGTATCCCTCACTCAAATCCAGTCCATTTACTCTTCAAAAATGAAGGATAGGGTGGCTAGGTTGCTCAGTGGATAGAGCCCCGGCCCTGGAGTCAGGTACCTGAGCTCAAATCTGACCTCAGACACTTAATAATTACCTAGTTTTGTGGCCTTGGGCAAGCCATGTAACCCCATTACCTTACACACACAAAAAAAAAAAAACACCTAAAAAAATGAAGGATAAACAGCAACCGTCATTTGCCTCTTGTATTATAATGATAATGTTTAGCACAGGACCTGGCATTAATAAATGTTTGCTCACTTGTCAATTGTTATCCAGCCCACATCTCAAGAATAATAGCTTGAGTTACTTTATCAACCTTTACTGGAATCTAAAAAAACTTTATTGACAGATTTCCCCCATCTACCAATTTAATAGCCCTATAAAAAAAGAAACATAAACAACAATAACAGCTAGCATTTATATATATATATATATATATATATATATATATATATATATATATATATAAAATGCTTAAGATTTATAAAGTGCTTGCATGAACGGATGCTGAGTGAAATGAGCAGAACCAAGAGAACATTCTTCACATTAACTACAACACTGTGACATGAACAACTGTGATGGATGAAGCTCCTCTCAGCAGTTCAGTGATCAAAGACAATCCTGAGAGACCTGCTATGGAAAATCCCAACCACATCCAGAGAAAACTCTATGGATTTTGAATGTAGAGTAAAGCATTTTATGCTAACTTTTAAAAACTTCTTTTATGATTTTTCTTTCTCTTGCTTTTCCCCCTTAGTTCTTACTCCTCTTTCCCAATATGACTAATAAGGAAATGCATTAAATACAATTGTACTTGTACAATTTTACCAGATTGTTCATCATCAGGGAGAGGGAAAGAAAGGAGGGTGGTAGAAAAATATGGAACTCATAAACTTGCAAAGGGATGAATGTGGAAAACTACCTCTGCAAGCAACTGGAAAAGATGAAATAAAATTATAAAGGTTTAAAAAGTGCTTTACACTATTATCTTTATAATAACCCTAGGATGTAGGTGCATTTATTTTCCCCATTTTACAGATGAGTAAACAGAGATGGATAGAGCTAAAGGGATTTGCCCAGATTCACAGGGATAGTAAACATCTGAGGTCAGATTTGAACTCAGGAAGATGAGTTTTCCTGACTCCAGGCCCAGTATAATATCCATTGTGTCTCCTAATCTCCCAAAGCATGAAAGGCAGGATTCCTAAGAGAATTCTTGTTCCTTCTCAAAAGACTGTAGCCCAACCATCCACATATGAAAAAAATCAAATGGATAAAAACTGTCTCTTGTTCAAACTTTCATATACCATTGGGAAGACAGCTCATTGAGCTATTAAAATAGAAAGGCATTACAAATGATTATGAAAGTGCTATAATTAAGTATCCTTTCACCCTGAATAAAACATTGTAGACAGAAATCAAAGCTCTCTATAATCATATGAAAAAATGTTCTAAATAACTATTTATTATAAAAATTCAAATTAAAACAACTCTGAAGTAGTACCTCTATTGGCTAATATGATTTTTTTTAAAAAAAGGAAAATGATAAATGTTGGAGAAGATGTGGGAAAATTGGGACACATATACTATTGGAGAAAACATGAACTGATTTAACCATTCTTTGGAACTTTGTCCAAAGAGCTATCAAACTATATATACCTCTAGATCCATCAATACCACTGCTAGGCCCATATCCCAAAGACATCCCTCCAAAATTGAAAAGGTTCTATTTGTATGAAAATATTTATAGCAGCTTTTGTGGTGACTAAGAATTAGAAATTGAAGGGATACCCATTAATTGAGGAATGGCTAAATAAACTATGGTCTTTGATTATAATGGATTATTATTATACTATAAGAAATGACAAACAGAATGACTTAAAAACATTAATAGCAATATTGTTCAGTGAAGAACAATAAATGACTTAGCTATTCTCAACAAAACAATGATGCAAGACAATCCCACTGTTTCCAAAGGATGAATTTGTATTATTTAAATAAAGACTGAAGATGCTTTTTTAAAACTTTCTTTCATTCTATTTCTTTTACTTGAGTCTTCTTATACAAAATGACTAAAATGAAAATGTTTTACATAATTGCAGATATATAGCCTATATCTAATTACTTACCAGCTCAGGAGGGGGGAAGAGAGGATAGGAGGGAGGTATGAAAGTTGAAAATCAAAACTTTTTTTAAATGTTAAAAAAATTATTTCAACATATACTTGAGGGGAAATAAAATACATACTAAAAATGGGAAAAATAATATGATCATATTTCATGAACAGGAATACCCCAAACACAAACTGCCAAACGTCTGCATAAAGATTTCAGCAACAAGTACAGTGAATTGGCTAAGAAAATTTCCTAAGTAACCACTCTTATGGGATGGAATCCTCTATTTAAAAGGGAAAAAAACAAGAAAAATATTTCATAGGATACTGAGAAAGACTTTGAGTTGATAAAAATTCTGGCCTGAGCTCTCTGAGAAAGTAACAAGTATGTGCTCCAGTCAACATGAACAAACTTGAGTCAATTTTTGAGTGTTTCTACAACTTAGAAGTGAACAAATCTTGTGAATCAGGGTTTGAATTATCAGTTTGTTGATTGTCTAGACTTAAGAAAGTGATGGAAAAATGTTAATAACACATATTCAATTTAATAGTGTGAAATATTTGGAGATCTGGTTGTTAAATCTTTACCAACATACTTCTGAAAACAGCCTGTATAGCACTACACTTGTTAATCTCAGCCACACCAGGTGAAGTAGGCAATAACATTTCTCAGGATCCACAAAGATCTCAGTATTGCCATTCCCTAATGGATAAGTAGTCAATGGATAAAAGTAGGAAGGATTAAAGGATGAATTACAAACTAAAAATTATCATATTTAAAAAACTCACAATAAGAGAAATGAACATTAAAAAACTCTGAAATTTCATCTCACATAGATTGAAGTGGAAAAGAGATTATAATCAATATTGAAGGGTCATCAAGGAACAATGCACACTATCACAATTTCAGTGAAGTTATGGATTGGTTTTTATCATTCTGGAAAACAATTTTAAATTAATGCAAGACAAATGACTGAACTGTTCAAATATTTTAAACCACTGAGCTCACTATTGAACATCAATCCCATATAAGTTAAACAGTAAGAAAAAATTCACATATGTCAAAATACTCATAACAACACTTCTTATATTAAGAAAATGACTTGAAATTAAATTCTTTCAATTGGGCGAATGGAACAAATTATAATATTGTACTCTAAGAAGTGATAAATATAAAGAATTTAGAGGAACAAATAAAGATGTTTATAAACTAATACAGAACTAGAATCACAAGATCTACACAGGCAATATTTTGTTAATGTACATTTTCAAATTTGTTAATGTATATTTTCATCTGAAAACTCAACTGAGTCTTGAAAATTTTAGTAGGTTGTCTCATTATTATAATTTTTTTGCATAATTATCATTTCTATGATTTCTTCCTTTGGACACTTATTATTCAGGATGTTATTATTCTCTCTATCTTTTGCCTATTTTTCTTAATTACCATTTTGTTGTGTCAATGTTTATAAGTGATGTGTTGAGTATTTCTGCTTTTTTTTACTTATTTATAATTTTTCTGAGACTAAGCACATGGTCTGTTTCTATAAAGGTAACCTGTGGTAATTGAGGGAAAAACAGAAATATGTATGTATGTATGTATGTATGTATGTATATGTATATATGTATATATGTGTATGTGTAGTGTACACACATATATATAATGCTCCAATTCAGAATTTACCAGTTCTAAATAATCCAAAAGTTTCACTTCTACTTTTTCCTTTTTAATCTGTTAGATTTGTTAAACTCTGAGGTGGCAACATTAAAGTTTCCTACAATTATTGTGTTACTGTGACCTTTTGCAATGCAATTAATTGATTTTTCTTTAGATAAATTTGGTACATATAATTTTGACCTCAGTGTTGTTCATTTTTATGAACTTTAAACACAATTTAGGCTTTCTGTTTTCTTTGAAGTTTTTATTTTTTTACATTGTCTGATAATATGATTGTAGTTCCTACATTTTCAATCACCCAATGCATAATAAATTTTATTTGAACTTTCATTTTCATTCTTCATTTTCATTTTCATTCCCTCCCCCACCAAAAAAATAATTACTTATATTTATGTATGTAAGATGTAGCACTGTATAGTGAATAGAGAATTAGCCTATCAACCAAGGACTTCTTACTCATAGTTCTGTAACACTGGGCAAGTTCTTTAATCTCCCAGTACTGTAGGGAATTCTTAGAGATTATAAATTAAAGAAAAGATACTCATTTTTATTGATACAAGAAAATTTCTTTATCCAAGAGTTCCCTATGCAATGCAATCCTGATCTAATCCCTATCCCTATTACTTATATAAAAGTAAGTTCTTTGGGAGAAGGGACAGTTTATCTTCATATACCTAGTACCTAACATAATCATATACATAAGGTAAATCATAGCAACATAATAAATGATTGATTGATTGATTGATTAGTTCAATCCTTTTACCTTGGGAAGAGGAAAGGATAAGATTTTATTAGTGGAATCACCTGTAAAATTTGCTGAATTATTCTTTTCCTTTGAGGGTGAAGAGTTTTTAAGTGCCTATTCTATTTCATTGTCTTTGTTGATCACATCTATGTATATTGGTTTATGAAATGTGTGAAGAAGTAGGAATTTTTTTATTTAAAAAAAGACCTTATTTCTTGAAGTTTTAAAACCAGAATTTCTTTATTATTGACTTACTTATGTTCACAGTACCTAAATGTAGATCAGATACCACTTCTAATATATTTTCAGAAAGCCAAATGTTTCAGTTTCCTATACAGTTTACAGACTTATGGCCCCTTAGCCTCTACACCCATTTCCTTCCTAAAGAGCAATTTTTATAAAGTAAAACTCTGCCTCAAGTACTTTGTGAACTATTCTCTCTAGAGTTGACAGTCTCTAAAAGGGGGATGTTAGCAAACAGTCATTTAAAAAAAGAGGAAAAAAGAGACAATTACATTTTGGAGAGCTTTCACCATGAAATGTCTGTAAGGAAAAGGAGTGAATAAGGCCAAAGTAATCATTCTACAGTAAGGACTTCTCACGAGCAAATCTGGATCATAAACACAATTTATGATCTTAGTCCTTCCTAAGGACAAGACAAGCTATTCCTTCAGAAGATTGTCAGGGCAATAGGTAAAAATTCAGAGTTCACAACAGTAAACTTACTTCTCTCCTATCTCCCATGAGTCACAAACTGGGGTGGAGGTTCAATTTCAACTTTGCCAGTATTGTCCAGGCCAAATCCCCTCCAGTAACATTTAGCCAACATTGGATTCTAGCTGATGCAATAATATGATTTTGTCTTAGGTCAACTAATAAAAATGCTGACAGAAACCAGAAAACAGAGAAAACCCAGAAGCTGACAGATTTTTAAATAAGCAAAGAATATCCAGGGAAGAGACAACTCTCTACCCTGGATCATAGGCATCTTAGGGGATCCTAGATTTAGAAGTACCATAGAGATCATCTATTCTAACCCACTCATTTTACAGATGTTGGTAAGGAAGTGGTTAAAAACTAGGATTTGAGCCCAGACCCTCTGATGTCAAATTCAACCTTCTTTCTACTGTTTCAGGTTCATTATTCACTGTACATGCTCAGAGAGCAAGACAACAGATTTGCAAAGACTGGTTGTTTTTAAGCTTCTTTTAATGATCCATAGTCTTGCCTACTGTGTGTTCTATAAAATATAGTGGATATTGTCTTCAACCAAGAGTCTTTCCTTCTTCTTTTTTAAGTTAATGGAATGAAATCACTTCAGTTTTCAAAATGCCAAGGCAGCATATCCTTGAATGTTTATGTACAATCAGAATCCATGAGACAGTCTGCCTACTGTGCATAGCAATATTCAGTCTTCCAGTTGAGTTCTTTGTCTATTATTTCATTAGGGCATGAAAACTTTGAGAGAGAATAGACAAAAATAAGTACTGCCTAAATTATAATAAGTATTTATGTATTACTTTAGGCTTTGCAAAGCACTTTACATATTATCTCATTTAATACTCACCATAACCTCTGAGTTTGAGAGAATGTAAGGAACTTGCCTGGGATCACATGGCTATGAAATATTTCATATGGGATTTGAACCCAGATATTCCTGACTCTAAGACCAGCATTCTATTCAATACACTTGTCAACCAGTGTAGCTGGAAGACAAGCACAAAACTTGTAGGACCATCGCTGGGAAGAAGGATTTATTTTTCTGCTTAATACCAAAGGTGAGAAGTAAGAAAAATAGGTGGAGATTGAAGATGACAAATTCAGGCCCAGTATAAGGAAGAATGTAAGTAAATATAAAGAAATGCTGCCTGTAATTAAGTCTTTCCAAAAGTAGAATAAAGAACCTGAGGAAACAAAGAGTTCCTTCTCTCAGGTGGTTAAGTGAAAGTTGAATTATCATTAGTAGGAGAAGACATAGAAGGGATTTTTGTTAATATATAAGTTGTACCAGATGCCCTCAGAGCTCCCTCCCACCTCTCAGTTTCTCCAATTCATAGTGAATCCAAAATGATCCTAGGTAAACATGCCCTGTGAGGATCATCCAAAGTAGCTGAGATTGTTCTTTCTAAAGAGAAAACTGAGGAAGGACTAAATAAGCGGACAAGCATATAAAAGTATACATTTTTGATAGAGTAGCTCATAAAAAGGGGGATTGGCCAATAGATCCTAGTTATTAGAGCATGAACAGCATGGACTTCCCAGCTGGCAGTCTAAATGAAGACATGGTGAATCAGTTTCAGGAAAAGTATAATGGAAAGGTTTCTTCTTACCTCATCATTTCAGAGAATACTAAGATGTCCTGAATGGTTCTTGTTGGCTTACTTCCTGGTGATGAAAAGTCTTTTAAATGGCTTCTGAATCAGAACTGAATATGCATACAAAAAGCAGAAACAGAATAACATTTTCAAATGAATAAAAAGGACATTCCTGAGTAGGATTTGTAACAGTCACTGATACCTGCCACCTCTATGTCTGTGAATTTATGGCCGTGTCTGTTTCTCAGTCACTGCTTGCTGATCTGAAATGAATGAGTATGAGAAAGAGAGTAGTCTAGATTATAATAAAAGCCACTAGAGTGCAACTAAAGCCCATAGCAGATTTAAGCCTGGGGGAGTCTTGAGTTATCAAACCTTTTTACTCAACAGACAATGAATCAAAGTAGCAGCCAAGACAATATGTTCTGCAAGATGAGACTTATCTAGTGGACATACCACAACCAGAAATGAACTTTGCAAGGCAAAGGGAGGGAAAAACAATGTGGGGCATGCTTCTTAGTGTTGTAAGGATAAAATGAAATAATATTTTAAAATTATTTTCAAACTTTAAAGCAATATGTAAATGTTAGCAATTATAACTATATTTATTATATTAATCTCCTGTTCTTTAAAATAATTCTTCCATCTTATAGAGAATAGTTTACTTAATATCTGACATATACATCACACTCATTCCTACCTACATGCTTTTTTGTAAAGAAATCATATCATAGCAATATTTTTAATTGCTTGTTTTTTCTTATGTCATAATGTACAAATTCAAAAGAATTTTTTCCAAGAAGTTTCCAACAAGAAATTGAAGAGACCTTACAAAGATCCATAAAATCAAAATGATACCTTTTTTTCAGGGATATAGAAATTTTATTTATTAGAAGATCCTCCCAATGGAGGAGTGGTCTATATTTTCTCTTTTTGACATTTCATTTTTTTAAAAATGCATTTTATTATAAATATACATTCAGTCTAACCGCTATATTACATTCCCCTCTCTCCTAGTTCATTTTTAAATTAAATTTTATGATATTCTCATAACAAATTTCTATTTTCTGTCCTTCCTACCCCTCCCACATAAACTGAAAAAAAGAAAAATCAAACCCTTGGAACAATTAGGTATCATGATGAATAGTACATTGACCCTGGAGTTAGGAGGACCTGAGTTTAAGTCTGGCTTCAGATTTAGTAGTTGTGTGAACCTAGGCAAACCATGACCCCAATTTCCTTGCATAAAAAGAAAGAAAATCAAACCATTATAATAAATATTTACACTCAATCAAAACAGATTTGCACATTGCCCATGTCCAAAAATGTATGTCTCATTCTGTATTTAGAGTCTGTCAGCTCTATGATAAGAAAAGGGTAATGTTCTTCATCATCATTACTCACAATGATGAAAAATATTAAGTCTTTCAATGTTGTTCATTTTTACATTACTATTATCATATAAATCACTCTTTTGGTTCTGCACCCCTCACTCTGTTTCAGTTTAAAGCCTGTATATCCAGAAAACATTCTTTTTTGTCATTTCTTATAATAAAACAATATTCCATTTACCATAACTTATTCAATCATTGCCAACTTGATCATTTCAAATTCTTAGCCACCATTACTGTAGATATGTTTTTGCATATAAGCCTTCTTTTCCTCTTTCTTTGATCTCTTTGAGGAACAGGTCCAGTTGTTTCTGCTTTAAAGGGAATGCATTGTTTAGGACCTTTGGAGGCAGAGTTCCAAGTTGCTTTTCATAATAACTGGACAAATTTCATAGCATACCAACAGTGTATTTGTTTTCCTAAAGCCCTTCCAACTTTTGGTATTTTTCCTTTTTTCATCATCTTCAGCAATTTGATGAATATAAGGTAAAATATCACAGTTCCTTTAACTTATATTTCTCTTATAATAAATTATTTGGGACATTTTTTCATATGGCTAGTGATAGCTTGGATTTCTTTCCCTGATAACTGCCTTTTCATATCTTTTAGTCATTTATCAATTGTACTTTTTTCTTATTTTAATCAGTGTTTTATAAATCTTGGAAATGAGAACAGTATTAGAGAATCTTGATGCAAAGTTGTTGGGGTTTTTTCTTAAGAATGGAATGGGGGGTCAACTAGGTGGCACAATGGATAGAGCACTGGCCCTGGAGTCAGGAGGACCTGAATTCAAATCCAGTCTCAGACACTTAATAATTACCTAGCTGTGTGGCCTTGAGCAAGTCATTTAACCCCACTGCCTTGCAAAAAAAAAGAAAAGAATGGAATGGGAATAGAATTATTAGGTACCTGCTATATGGTTAGGCACTCTGCTAAGTGCTTTATAGATATCTAATTTGATTTTCCCAACAGCCCTGGGGAATAGATACAATTATTGTTTCCGTTTTAGAGTTGAGGACACTGAGGCAAAGATTAAGATTAAGAGATTTGACAAGGGTCACAAGGTAAATGTGCAAAATAGTACATGAATTCAAGTCTTGCTGATTCAAGAACTACCATTATATCCATTTCAACTAACTGCCTTCCTTCTAATTTTAGATCTGTTGAATTTATTTGTGAAAAACTATTTAATTTTATATAATTAAAATTGTCCATTTTGTCTTCTGTGATTCACTCTTGGATCACTTTTTTGTATCCTTTATTTGGTCATGAATTTTTTTCTTTAGTCACATATATATGAAAGGTAATTTTTTCCTTAGTCCTGTTTCATTAAATATGTGACACTTGTATCTAAGTCATGTATCCATTTGAAGTTTATCTTGATATATGATGTGAGGTGATCTAAATCAAATTTCTGCAAGACTATTTTCCCATTCCTTCATTACACAATAACTGGGATCTTTATGCTAATCACTCGGTTTGCTTGCTCTGTGTGTTGTATACAAAATCTGTTCAACTCACTGACTCTAATTTTTTCAGCCATTACTACATCATTTTAGTGATCATTGTTTTGTAGTATAATTTGAGATCTAGCTCTGCTAGTCCTTCCCCATTTCTTTTCACTATTAATCTCAAGATTATAAACCTTTTACTCTCCCAGATTAATTTCATCATAATTTTTCCAGCTCCTTTCTTAGGTAGTTTGATTAATATGGCGCAGAATAAGTAAATTAATTTTTAAAATGATGTCATTTTATTATTATCTCAGCCTTCCCATTAACAACTGATAACCCTCCAAATATTTGTCTGTCTTTATTTCATTAAATATTCCATTTCATTATTGTTCAGTCATTTTTTCAGTTGATGTAATCAAAATTGTCCTTTGTATCCCCATTTGAGGTTTTATTAGTAGAGATACTGAAGTGGTTTCCCATTTCCTTCTTCAGTTCATTTTATAGATGAGGAAACTAAGGCAACCAGAGATAAGTGACTTTCCCAGAGTCACACACACACAGCTAGTAAGTGTCTGAGATAAATTTGAACTCAAGAAGATATCTTTCAGATTCTATGTCCAAAACACTATCCCACCCAAGATTGTTTCATAGTTTAAATAAGCTCCAGTGTATCTTAGAATGTAGAGACTCTCAAATATTTTACACATTTGCAACTATTATTAATATAATTTCTCTTTATATCTATTCCAGATATATTTTGTGAATAATATACATAATGATGAGAATTTGAGTGGATTTATTTTATATCCTGAAATTTTGCTAAAGTTATTGCTAATTAATGGTTGACTATATAAGGTTCTCTAAGTTAAGGATCGTATTATATTCAAAAAGCAATAATTTTGTTTCCTTTTCTTCTGAAACTCATCTCCTTTGGTTATACTTTTGCCTTTTTATAATTGCTAGCATTACCACTTCTAATATATCAAATAGCAATAATATTAAATACCCTTTTGTTTCCATAGATCTCATTGATTTTGGATCTTGGTTTTAGTTACTCCTTACCGTATTAGAGGAAAACATATTTTTTCTATCTTCATTCTCTATTAGGTATCAAGATTATATTTGTATCATATAAAGAATTTTGAAGAATCCTTTCCATCCCTATTTGTGCAATCAGTTTAGTTTTGTAGCATTTGGAATTAATGTTTGGTAGATTTCTCTTGTAAATATTCATCTGATTTGTTCAGTTTATAAGATTAATTTACTTAAAATCATCTATTATTCTGTAAATCTTTATATTTTATGTATTTGTAAGTAAATATTCACTTCGTTTGAGTTGTCAGTTTAATGGCATAAATTAAGTTGAGTGTTTCTAATAATTACTTTTATTTCTTCATTTATTGTGAAATCTCCTTTTTTCATTTTTTAATATTAGTAGTTTGTTTTCACTTTACTTTTTAATCAAATAATTAAATATTAGTGTTTTAAATTATTTCTCCTTGCTTATTGATTATTTCAAGGAATAATTTTCAAGCTTGTTAATCTCTTTTATTTTTAGAATTTTTATTTCATGATTAATAGTGGGGTTAATATGTTTTTATGGGTTTTAAAAAATTCTAATTTATTAACCTATAATTTATCTTTATTTTTTCTTTAAGTAATAAAATGCTCTTTCATTTGATACACAAATACACACACAAAAACTATACTATATATATATATGTAAACTTTTCCTAATCTGCCTTAACTTTTATGTCTTCCTTCTGAGATTATCTCTAATTCATCCTACATTATATATATATATATATATATATATATATGTATATATAAATATCTTGTTTGTACATAGTCATTTGCATGCTATCTTCTTTTGAGAACAAGGACTGTTCTGGTTTGTGTTGTTTTTATTTTGTTTTATTTTACTATTTTTTTGTTCCTTCAGTAATTAGAACAGCTCCTGGTACATTGTAGTCACATAATAAATGCCTCTTGATTTACCTTATTATTTCTCTTGTATCCCCTATGTAGATACACTATCTTAGATACTGAACATATAATAAGCTCTCAAAATAGCCTTTGCATGATTTGACCTGGAAGGTATGGGAGGCAGGACCAAGAATATCATTATGTCAGAACATGTTCCGTCATCCTAGGAAAATGAAAATTCCTTATCTAAGAATTATCTAACTTTGTGATTTAAATCTCTAAATATCTTCAACCTTTAGATGTGCTTAGCAAAGGTTTGTTGGTTGATTGATGAATTAGCTCATTAAAATGGAATTTGGACTTATTGTTAGCAAAAATGAACACCAGGCTTGTGTTATGAAGAGAAAATGGGTTTGGGATTTAGATTTGTAATGAGATGAAGCATAGTAGAAGTATATTTAGAAGGATATTTTCAGTGGATAAACATATACTATAGCTAAATAATCCATCCTTCAGTCATGTTTCAATGCTCAATCCAACAAGAGTTCAAGCCAAATGTGTTATTCTTTCAGATTCAATGGAGCAGCAAAGTAGATAAATTAATTATTTATTCTAATTGGGCAAGAGATGAACATGGTGTTGAGGCTAACCTAAAGCAATGAGCATATAGAAAGCATGTTATAATTTGGTTTGGAATATTTACATTATATACTTTGGAGGGGGGGAGGGAGGTATATTGCCCTAAATCCCATTATCATTCGATTACCTTTGTTACTATGTTTTATTTGAGCTAATAATAAAAAATTTCTGTTCACTGAGCCTACACCAAATGGTGAAAGGGAAATACACATCTTCTCTAGGCATTCCTGCTTAGTAAGTTCCTTCTCTCCTGCCTTAAAACCTATCCTTCTTCTCCAATTTGTCTATCATGGACTCACTCAGAACCCTGTTCTCTTCATTCCAAGATTCTTATAAGAGGAATGAGTTGAATTCTAATGTCCTTTCCAACTAAATCTATAATCTTTCAATATTGTAATGCTATGACTCTTAAATCTATATCTAGCTCTGACCTCTTCCCTAAACTATTGATTTGTACTTCTTGTTGTGGATTGGATAGTTTCATCTAATGCCCTAACATTTATTAAGTACTAACTAGATCCAAAGCACAACTTCAGACAGAAAGTAAGGCAAATAGAACAAAAATAGAAATAGAAAAGTAAGGCAAAAAAAAATGCAAAAGTCTGTGCTTTCAAGGAACTTGCATTCTACTAAGGGGAAAACAACACACATACACACACATATGTACACACACACACACACACATACACACACACACATATATATGTATATATATACATATATATATATGTGTATGTCATATGGAAAAGTCCAGTGATGTGGCAGCAGAGAGAATGATAAGGTATGGGGGGGGCAGTGGGGTGGAGTGTCTTACCCAGCAAGTGATCAGTTTAGCTGGAATAATACTAATAATAGAATAATAATAATGGCAGCTATCATTTCCATGATACATTAATGTTTACAAAGCATGTTATATATCTTATTTAATTTAATCCCCATAATAGCCCTTTGAGGTAGATGCTGTTATTATCCTCACTTTATGAGGCAAGGAAACAGGTAGACATCAAAGGTAGATGAATAGTCCTGAAAAGGCAGAGCAAGTTCTCACACCAGAGATGCTTAGTTTTTCCTGAATACCCCTACACCTCACAAAACAAATATAATGCAGTTAAATATTAGATGATTATATATAGGGGTGGCTAGGCGGCGTAGTGGAAAAAGCACGGGCCCTGGAGTCAGGAGTACCTGGGTTCAAATCCGGTCTCAGACACTTAATAATTACCTAACTGTGTGGCCTTGGGCAAGCCACTTAACCCCGTTTGCCTTGCAAAAAAACCTTAAAAAAAGATGATATATATATATAGGAAAAACCAGAAGTTGGGGGGATCAGGAAAGGCATTATGCAAAAGGTGATGCTTGCATTGAATCTAGTAGGAAGACAAAGATTCTATAAGATACAGTTGAGAAAGTGATGTGTTTCAGGCATGTGGGACAAAAGCATAGAGACGAGAAATAGTGTTTGGGGTAACTCATAATACTGAACTGAAGACTGATGTCATTAGTCTCTTTAGGAATATCTGGACCACATGATGTAGCTTCTCTACTAATCACCCTCAGTTTTCTCACCACTCACAAGTGAGCAAACCCTCAAATAAGCTCTTTTACCTAGCAACCATCCTCAAAATGGCACTGGGATGCATTACTAACTTGAATTGACTAGTAATTCCTTTACATCAGAGAACTTTGAGGTTTAACAGGCTGATTCTCTGGACAAAGTAACCAAGACCAGCCGACTCTTCATTTACCAAGAATCTACATAGTCCATAAGATTTCAAGTATTTCTTCCTTCTATATTAAAAACTGTTGAAGAATCTCTTTCTTCATTCTAATTTTCCATTTCAAATCAGAGAGGGCAGAAAAGAGCACCATCTATTTATAAGAGGCTTCAGCTATTCAAAATTAAGGTGCCATTGAAGGATAGTAACTAATACTGCCATTCTTTTTTGATGAGTTCTGGTCTCTCTTCACCTATCATAAATCTTATAGGAGTTTTTTTTTTTTGCAAGGCAGACGGGGTTAAGTGGCTTGCCCAAGGCCACACAGCTAGGTAATTATTAAGTGTCTGAGGTTGGATTTGAACCCAGGTCCTCCTGACTCCAGGGCCATTGCTTTATCCACTGCGCCACCTAGCCACCCCATATCATAAATCTTATAGAGTTCTTTGTCACCTGACTACTCTGGTTGCCATTTTTCCCATAGCTTTAGAAAGAGTTGGATTATCTAACCCTACTAAGAATAATATCATAAACGACAATATCCCCCTCAAAAAATAGTAAATGATTAAACTTCTAGAAAAAAATAATTTCAGTAAAAGTAAATCACAAAGTTTCTCATACTATCTTTATGGATAAGATGAAAAGATAAGGGCTAGATGTTAGTATAGTTAGGTGGCATTAACATGGGCTCTGTTTGTTAGAACTTCCCTTCTTAGCAGGGGAAGAGAACAATGGAATTATAAAATTACCAGTCAATTAGAAGGATTTCTGAGGCTCAGAGCTACTAGACATATCAATGATCCTTTGCAAGTTAATTCCAGCAAAATTTGGACATGCTTATAAGCTGCCAGAAACCACCAAACTAGTTTTGACCAACTCAAGGGTGTCCTTGAACAGAAACTGCAGACTCAAGACTTTGCTTGGAATTTTCTAAACCTACTTGCTTATTATGTCTATAGATGTGCCCTTCCCCTTAATCCCTGCTTCCTGCCCAAAAGCCACTGGAAACTATATTATTTTACCCCACTGCCCTTTCAGCAGCTAAGAATTCTCTTTCCCCTCTTGCAAGATCTTCTCTCCTCCACAAGGCAATTTCCCTCAGGCAATAAATTCTTTGTAATCTGTGATTGAACTCTATTTCATTACAGGTCCTTCTATGGACCTGATTTTTTTTTTGGTAAACAAATAGACTCAATATTGGTTAAATGCTCAGATCCAGAAAGAATGCAAGCTTCTTGATGTTCAGGACATTTTTGCTTATGTCATTGTAACCCTAGCAGCCTAGCAAGGCATATGACATTCAGTAAGTACATTGATAAATGCTTGTTGAACTGTATTATCTCATTGAGACTTATTTCACTATAAATATCAAGTCTTTTGAAATATTTAATGAATTTTATTTAAGATTCACTGGAACCTGCAATATTTCAACCACAAGTGAGGAATTTTCAATGGTGGAAATTCTATAACAATTAATTTAGGAAGAAACTTGAAGGAATCTTCTAAAATTATGACACACAGTCTCAACATAAAGTTATCTCTGCCTCTGAAACTAAATTAATTTCTCATAGAGGAGCTTCACATATTTTTTTCATAAGCATGGAGTATCACATCAACCCTTATAAAAGAATGATCACTCTTCCTCAAATTGTTTATACTTTCGGCTAGCAGCAGTATGGTAGTGAATGAAAATTGTTGACTCTATATGATAAGCAGATAGTCCATTATGCTTTTTTTCTTGTTTCCTACTCTCCCACCTCTACCCACACACTTTATTTTTCTGACAACTATCTATCCATCCTGTCTGTCATCTACTAACATATTCATCTAAATATATTCACCCAATCAGTCCATTTATCCACCCATCATTTCATTCAACTCCCTATCAATTATGCTATTTTTAAAATTCACCCAACTAAGCTATTCATTTTTCTCTAAAAGGACATAACAAAAAGCAATGTATTTTCAAAACCAATAAGAAAAAAAAATAGCATCCATTGAGAGGTCTCTTGTTCTTTGGCAAACTCAATTCTGCTGCTGTCCAGGGTCCTACAACCAACAATTCTATAACTCTTTCTTTTCCCAAGCACATTTTATTTTTTCCCAAATGGAAAATAAAATTATTCAGCATTGTTAAATTCTTGATTCTTTAAATAAATGTATTTGAAGCTTCATCTGACTTTCTTCTCTCCTTGCTCTTATTTCTCTTATCACTCCACTTAAACATATCTTTTTTCCTTACTTCACCATCCCTGGTATCAGTTATGTAAATGCAGCAGTGAGACTCTATAAATCAAAAGTTTTTACACAAGGAAGATCTATGGTCCCTGAGGATAGAATGCAAAATTTGGAGTGAAAAAGATTTAAATTCAAATCCTTATCTAGACAATTACTAGCTATATGACCCTGAGCAAGTCATTTAATCTTTCTCAAATTTAATGTTCTCAATTATGCAATTAAGATAATAGCATCTAACTCAAAATTCATTTTCGTGAGAAATAAGATAATCTAAGTAAAGTAAACCTAAGATATAAATGTATATAAAGACATATGAAAAATATTTTATATCAAATAATATGACTTTTTAAAACCTTAAGTCTAAGCAAGCCTTAACTGGTGTTGTTTTATCCTCCAAACCTAGAATAGTAAAGTTATTGGTAGAAGAATGAATAAATGGAATTAATGTCCAAAAACCAAGTTCTTTTCTTTCTCCTAAATCTGCTCACTTTATGACTTCAAACTAGTTCAAAAATCTTAAAATTTATCTTTGATTCTTTACATCCCTAGCATCTAGCTCTCAAGTCCTTTTTAATACTATCTTTTCACCATCTCTCAAATCTGTCTCCCTGCCTTTATATCAACTTCTACTAGCCTAATTAAATTTCTATTAACCAATCATCCTGATGCCATTTTTCAACACCATCCTGCCCCCCCATCCTTCATACCATTGACAAAATAGTTTTTCTTAGGCATAAATCTTCTTCTATTAATAAAAAATAATTCAATGATTCCCTTTGCATGATATCCAATAAACTCCCTAACCTAGCGCTATCCTAGCAATTTTGCCATATCTCATACATCCCTAAAGGGGAGGGCTGACTATTTGACTGTTACTGCCTGATACAGCAAGCTCTTAGGTCAAATAAAAAGCCCCTCTACTCAGCATTGAAAGTCATTCAGTCTTACTCAAGTCTACTTTTTCACACTTATGAGACAATAAATTTCTTCATGGGCCCTATCTTAATACTAGTCACCTGATTGTCGTTCACATGTGACATTTCATTTACAGGTTCCATGCCTTTGCATAGTCTATCTCCCATGGCAGAAATGAACACTTCCACATTTTAGAATCTCTACCTCATTTCAAAGTTCACCTCAAGTGGCATGTCCTACATGGGGTCTTTTCTAATTCCAAAATTCATAATAACTACAACACATAATGACTTTGTACATATTTTATATTAACTGTTATGTGTATCCATTATTTCTCTAGAACGACTTTATTTTATTTTTTGTATTTGTATCCCCAGTACCTTACATATACTATGCCCTTTGTGTATATAGATTGAGTAATTGATTCCATATATTCTAAAGCCCAGGAAAATTTGACTAATCAGGCTGTTTTCCATACTTCAGTGCCTTTCCTCATGCAGTTCTTTATAATCTAGTGTTTAATTTTTATCTGTTCTTCATTGTTTAGTCTGTTATCAATTTTTAATTATTTCAGTCACATAAGCTTGATAAAATTAATCTAAATCAAAAAGTAGGAATCCTCTATTTAATTATGTAGAATGAAATTGTAACATCTACTTTAAAAACTAATATGAATTGAAAAATAGACATCAAAAGAAAAAATGGATTTTCAACTCAAACAATTCCCTAACATAAGAAATCTTAACTATAAGCATAACTATAAGAATCCACTATACCATATGCTGACATATGAAGGTATTTCAGAATTGGCAGGCATTAAAGTGACAGGAGTAACTAGTAGATAAGAGCTCTGGGTCTAGAGTCAGGAAGACCTCAGTTTAAATATGACTTCACACACTTGCTAGTTGTGTAACTCTTGACAGGTCACTTAGCCTCTTTTTGACCTAATACACTGGAGAAGGAAATCACAAACCACTCCAGTATCATTGCCAAGAAAATCCCATGGACAGTTTAGCCCACAGATACACAAAGAGTTGGCCACAACTAAATGACTAAATAATAAGGCACTGTGGTAAACATTGGGATAAAAAGAAAGCAAAAAATAAAAAAAATTCCCTGCCTTCCAGGAACTCAACCTCATATGGGAGAAAATGTGCAAACAACTGTATACAAAAAGGTTATACACAGGGTAAATTGAAGATAATCTCAGAGAAAAGGCATGAAGAATAAGGAGGTCTGTAAAAGGCTTCTTTTAGAAGGTAGGGTTTTAGCTGAGATCCAAAGAATTCTAGAAGGAAGAGATGAGGAAGAAGAGCATTCCTGACACGGGGAACAACCAGTGAAAACAGATTAAATCAAAAGAGGACAAACTACCAAAAAATCATTTAATGGAACTAGAAAAAAATAACAATAAAATTAATCTGGAAGAAAAAAGGTAAATAATATCAAGGGAATTAATTAAAAATACAGAGGAAGGTGATTCAAACTATATTATAAAGCAGTAAACATCAAAACTATTTGCTACTGGTTAAGAAATAGAGTGACAGATAAATTGAAATAGAATAGGTAAACAAGACACCACAATAAGTGACCATAGTAATGTATGTTTGGATTAGATTAGATATATAAGTCACAATAGAAACTGTGTAACCTATACTTGATAAACCTTAAGACTCCAGCTTCTGGGATAAGAAGTCACTGTTTGACAAAAACTTCTGAGAAAAGTGGAAAACAATAGGGTGCAAACTAGGTATAGACCCAGCATTTCACACCAAATACCATAAAAAGGGTGATGCCATAAATAAATTAGAAGAACATGGAATAGTCTACCTATTTATCTAGAAGGGAAGAATTTAAGAGCAAACAAGAAATAGAAAACATTACAAAATGTAAAATAGTTAATTTTAATTACATTAAATTGAAAAACTTTTGCATAAACAAAATAAAAGCAATCAAGATTAGAAGGAAAGTAGAAAGTTGGGAAGCAATTTTATTATATCAAGTCTTTCTGATATAGACCTTATTTCTCAAATATATATATATACAGAAGTGAGTCAAATTTATGAAATATAAAAGTTCTTCCCCAATTGATAAGTGGTCAAAGGATGTGAACAGGCATTTTTTCAAATGAAGAAATCAAAGCTATCTATAGATTCATTTAAAAATGCTCTAAATCACTATTGATTAGAGAAATTCAAATTAAAACAACTCTGGGGTACCACCTCACACCTATCAGATTGACTAACATGACCGAAAAGAGAAATGATAAATGATGGAGGGATGAGAAGAAATTGGGGCACAAATGCACTGTGGTAGAATCGTGAATTGATCCAACCATTCTGGAGAGCAGTTTGGATATATATGCTCAAAGGACAATAAAACTGCATACCCTATGACCCAGTAATAGCACTACTAGATGTGTATCCCAAAGAGATAGCAAGAAAATGAAAAAGACCTACATGTACACAAATATTCACAGCAGTTTTTTTGTGGTGGCAAAGAATTGGGAATTGAAGGGATGCTCATCAATGAGGAATGGTTGAACAAATTATGATATATGTATGTGTTGGAACATTACTATTCTATTAAAAAAAACCATGAGAGATGGGATTTCAGAAAAGCCTGAAAAGACTTGCATGAATTGATGCTGAGTGAAATAAGTAGAACCAGAAGAACATTTTACCCCTACAACATGGGGTGATGATCAACCATGATGAAACTTGTTCATTTTAGCAGTGCAATAATCAGACAATTTTACGAACCTTGTGATGGATAATACCATCCATATCCAGAGAGGGAACTGTGGCATTTAAATGAAGACCAAAGCTTATTATCTTCAGTTTTTAAACTTGTTTTATGTATTATGTCAGTTTGTTATCTCTAATGTTTTCTTCCTTTTGGATCTGATTCTTCTCTCACAACACATTCAATTCTGATCTGTGTTTAACATGGTTACAAATGTAGAGTCTATATCAGATTACTTTCTGTCAGGGGGAGGGGGGAAGGGAGGGAAGGAGAAAAATGTAAAACTCAAAACCCCTCACAAAAAAAACAATGACTGATTAAAAATTACCATTGTGTGAATTGGAAAAACCAATAAAATATTTATACCATAAAAATAAAATTTAAAAATAATAAAATAGCTATCAAAAAAGAAATGATAAAAGGCAGATTTCAGAAAAACCTGGAAAGATTTGTACATGCCGATGCAAAGTGAAATGAGCAGAAGCAGAAAAACATTGTGAATAGTAAGAGCAATACTGTGTGATCAACTATGAATGACTTAGTTCTCAGCAACACAATGATCCAAGACAATTAGAAAGGACTCTCGATGGAATATGCCATTCACATCCAAATAAGAAATGATAGACTCTGAAAGCAGACTTTTTTCACTTATTACATTTTTGTGGGTTTTTTTTTCCTTTTAGTCTGTTCCTTCTTTTTTTCACTTATACTTTTTGTGTGTTTTTTTCCTTTGGTCTGTTTCTTCTTTCACAACTGTGACTAATATGGATATATGGTTTACATGACTTCATATATATAACCTTTATTCAATTGCTTATCATTTTAAGAAGGGGAAGAGAGGGAGAAAATTTGGAACTCAAAATCTTGTAAAAATGAATTCTAAAATTGTCTTTACATAAAAGAAAAGAATGTTAAAAATAATAAAAATTTGAGTGAGAAAATTATTTTTTAAATAAAATCCTTGAGAGAGTATAGGCATGAAAGAGGAGTCAATCTTTAGAGAAGATAGAATGGAATAGGATTGCTAGTCCATATCAAACAGTTTGCTTTGGCTAGGGAAAAAAAAGTCAACTTTTCAAGTAAGACAGAATTAAAGGAGGATTTAGTGGCAAAAGCCATTATCTGGAGGATAGAAGAAGGAGAAGCAGCTCCAGCAAATGACCTTGATTTTTTCAATAAAATATAAATTAAGGTCTTCCACTGAAAGAAGAGGAGAGGAAGAGACATGAGGTTTAAGGAAGTATGAAACATTTGGAAAAACTCCCAAACAATTACATCTAAAAGAATATAATATGAGAAACTTCTGAAAGTAGTACATTATAAGTCTTCAGAAAAAATCTAGATGGCAACTTTGCAGTGGTGTGGTACAGTATAATTTGGACTGGATGGGTAATTGGTGCAATCACTGGCATTCTGGGTCCTGAATCCAGTAATCCAAGTACATATCCTGATTCAGTTTGCAAAAAATTGCTTCCTGGTACTTGAACCGGTACTGTTCTTCCTATTGTTGCTACAGCTGATGTTTCTGAGGCAATGTTGTATGAAAGAATCCAAGCAAGAAGACACTTGTTCCAATTTACTTTGAATCCTGCCTATAATACGATCCACCTGACTTTAGGCAAGTCACTTATCTTCTCTCTAACACTATTTTCTCGTTTATGAAATGAGCAGTCTGCCCTAGAAGACCTCTGTGGTCCTTCCCTTACAGCTTTAAATCTCTATTTAAAAAGAAATCTATCTCCATAGCTAGTTTTTCAGTCCTGAACTTCTAGAATCCTGAAAATCCTTTTAAAGTCTAAAATAGTGTGACTTCTCAGACTATTTAATTTTCCATGATATCCTGCTCCTTCTTATATTTAAATAGATATATACAGTATTATGAATCCTTAAAAGATAAGTAGTATGGCTATCAATGTGTATCTCTTTTATATAATAATAGCTCACCTGAGACCAAGACAATGACAGTTTAAGCTCTCTAATTGACCCATTTTATAGTAATAACAAAAATTGATTGTTTCAGTGATAAGAGTGCAATTTGTCCCAATAGAGAAGCTTATCTATTACAAAATACTTGAATGGAATTGATATCTAGATAACATCATAACTAATACACTAAAGGGGAGTTACTGATAAACTGTGATAAGTCCAACTACTCCCAAGCTCAAGATCAAGAGAGCTCTGAGTTCTTCACTCACTGAAAGACTCTGGGGGAAATCTCAATCTTGTCCTCAAATCCTAAAACCCCAGAAAACCTCTGTGAGTATATGACTCTTGAAAAGCCAATCCACTCCTGGTGAGTGAGAATTCACAGAATACAAGAAAATCAGCATTGGAAAGAACCTCAGAAGTCTTCCAATACAACCCATTAATATAAAGGAATCCTGTATTTCCAGCAATTGTTTATGTAATCTTTGTCTGAAGAGTTCTAGTAAGTAAGAAGAATCAATACCATAAAAAGCTATGAATTTCACTTTGGGTTAGACTTTTGAATTGCTAGGAAGGTTTTCCATTTTCAAATCTGCATTCAGACACTGGCTAGGTAAGTCAGGTTATTTAACCTCCATCTGCTTTAGTTTCTTCATCTGTTTAAATGGGCATAAATAATAGCACCTGCCTCACAGGATTGCTGTAGCAAATAAAATATTTGTAGAGTACATTATACTGTATGTAATATTTAGTAGACATTTAATTTATGCTTATTCCTTTCCTCCTTCCCTTATCCTTCTGATTCAAATCATCTCAAATTATTGTGGAAGCCAGTGCCAAGGTGGACCTGAAATTCTGGAACTAAAATCAGAAAGATCTGAGTTCAAATCTAGTCTCAGGCACTTATTACCTAGGTAGCTCACTTAACCCCAACTGCCTCAACTTCCTCCTATGTAAAATGAGAATAATATTACTGCCTACCCCTAAAGGTTGTTGTGAGGATTAAATAAGTCCTTGACAACCCTTCAAAGTATTATATAAATACTAGATATTATTATTGTTACTATTATCCTATATCAAAACTTCTCCCTAATTACTTCTCTTCATTAATTCTAGTTCTGCTGTGTGAGTCCAAGTATAACAAATCTGATCACTCTTTCCCTACTCTTTTCTGGTTCTTTTCCAACATGTCTAACTTGATCTCCTTTGCTGCTTTATCATTAATATCATACACTTAATGGTGGTTATATCATCATAATACTTACCAGTATCTTCTTTTCTTCCCTCTCTCTACTCTTTCAGTTTAAACCCTACGAGTTTAAGTATCATCTCTATACACTTGTCTCCCAGTTCTTTTTATGTAGCACTAATCTACTTCCTGAGTTTCTGTCCCACATCACAAACTGCCTATTAGGCATTTTAAACTCCATGTCCCAAAGACATCTCAAACTCTAAGCATGTCCAAAACAGTACTTATTGTTTTTCTCCCAAAACTCACCCGTCTCTGAACATTCCTATTTCTGTCAAGAGCACAACCATCTTGGCACAACTACTCTCCTCTCCTTATATGTCCATTCAGTGACTAAATCTTTTTATTTATACCTCCATATTTTTATTTTTTTGTATTTTCAAACCAACCATCCTAATCCAGGACCCCATCATCTCTTTCCTTGACTACTGAATTAGCTTCCTAATTGGACACCCTTCCTTAAGTCTCTCTCCTCTCTGTCTAACACAGTTGCCAAAGTGATTTCCCTTAATTTCAGGTCTATTTAATTCTCCTACTCAATAAATTCCATTGGTTCCCTTTCACCCCCATAATAAAATATAAATTCCTTTATCCCTGAAAGTTTTTCACAGCCTAGCCATAATGTATCTTTCCAATCTCATTACACAGTATCTCCTGTCATATATTCTGTGGTCTAACCAAGCTGACCTCCTTTCTGTTTCTCTCTCACAATACTAGATCTCCTCTTTCCATTTCTTTCCTAGAAAACATTCCTTTCTCATCTCTATCTTTTCAAATTCCTTACTTAATTTTTTCAAGACTCAGTTCAACTACCTCCTTCTTTAAGAAACTTTTACCAATTCCCCTAGTTCTTAGTGTCCTTCCTCCCCAAATTACCTTGCATTCAATTTGTATTTATTTGTCTAATTTAATAAAAATGCCAATTCCTTGAGTGTAGGAACTGTTTCCTTTTTTTTCCTTTGGCTACACAGAGTCTAGCATAGAGCCTGGCTCATAATCAATGTTAAATAAATGTTTGCTGATTTAATAATTTTATTCTCTTCAATGGAAGGTTTAATGAATAGTTTTCAAATTTCCTCAACTTAGGGTTGCTATAGACTGAGTTTGCAGGCTCAGTCTGCCTCCCTTTTATGTCTATATTTCACAGCTCAATAATCACTTATCTACCTATTCAAAGCTTACTCCTCATTTTCTTATCAGGGACACCTGATATAGTATGACTAGCATTAGAAATCCTCATTTAATTTAATTTGCAAACTAAAATTCAATTTAAAAATATGACATTATACTATACCTTTGTAACATTTATGCTTTTCATTCTAACTTAAATTGCAAATCAACAAATAACAATTCATAAGTAAACAAACTGCATAGATATATAGTAAAATAAGAGCACTAAAATTTATGAGCACAAATTCAAGGTACCTTGAAAAATTCAGCTGAATAAAATATTCATATCTATAATGAAAAATTAGAGAATTAGCATACATTAAGGTGCTATGTTGCAGTCAAATAAAAATACAAACTCCATATAATTATAGTATGAGATTAATATAGTGGCCCAAATTCAGGTTCAATGAGATTCAATAAGGAAAACTGATTGTTTCTGCAGATTAGGAAATTGTCATAAACTCAAGGTGAGATGAAACTGAACTAGTTCTCTTGAACAAAATATTCCTAGTAGGAAATGAAAACAAACATTTAAAAATTGTAATTTTTTCTTTGAAAAAAACAGAGTTCTAGGAAAAGTCTTTGAATACTAGGAAAATCTGTAACTATCCTTTCACATTGAAAAGAAAAAATCCACATGCAAAATCAACCCATCAAGACCTCCAATTATAACCATAATGACAATGATAGCCATTCATCTGATCCTGGTTCAATACCAAAGTTCTGGAAAGTCACAATCATTCCCCGATCCCATCCTTACTTATACTAACAGAACTACATCCATAGACTACAAAGTTCCAAACTCTTTAAGGTTCTTGAAGATGGAAGACCTCCTACCTCTCATCTTATCCTCTTTCTATGGACAATATTAATTCACTATCTAAAGGATGTGTGCATAATTGTTGACTTATCTGATCAGAAATCAGTTCTCTGGCTCTGCTCCTCCAAATTCTTCCCTAAATTTTCTGCTTCCTGAGCTCTAGTTGTGTGACCTGAGCATTCTAGCATGACTTTGAAAGAGGTATTGGATTTGGAATCAGAAAATCAACATTTGCATCCTAGCTATTCTACTTACTCCCTTTATGTCAGGGGGAAAGTAATTTATTCTCTCTGAGATTTGATTTACTCATCTGAAAATTGTGAAGATTGAACTATTTAAGAACAAAAAAAAGTCATTTTCATCCCTCAATCTATGATCCTATGAGCCACAAAATGACCAAAATAAGATTAACCATGCAATATCTATTCTTAGCAAAGGATCAATAAAAACAAGTGATGCTATATGGTAGCAATAAAACAGTGTTACTTTTCAGCTTTCCCCCTAAAACTTTTACTAAACCCCAGTGGTCCTTAGGCAGTAAATAAACCACTTCTAGCAATGGAAAACTAGAAAACACATAGTTCATTTATCTTTTGATCAGAAAAAAAGGAGTATAAATAACACTACATAGCTGCAAACTGATACTTAACTCATTTATCTAAGGGGAACTGGTCTTGACATAAAGCCTAAAGGAACCTAAAGGAACACTGAATTTGGAATGCTTTTTTAGGTCAAAGAATTTTGGATCTAGAACAAACTGTAATTGTTGAAAGTCAATATATTCCCAGTTTTCAGCCATTCTGTTTCTCTCAGTCATCCTCAACCAATTCTCAATCCTACTACCCAATCCTATGGAACAGAGCAAGTTAATGCAATAGCTAATCCCATGAAGAAGCTTGATGTAGTTATGTTATCCTAGTCTTTTTCTCTTCTTGATTAAAACTTACTTTCTTCTGTGCTACATCATGTCATTTCCAATTATAGGCTTCGCTCCCTTAACAGGAAAGTCAAAGTCCTACTCCTTCATGAAAGTGTATACTAGGGGAAAGGCAAAATAAATGAGGTGATACAAAATTGTCACAGAAAGACAAAAGACCTGAAAACCATCTCATCAACAAATATTTTATCTCCTTGACAATCAGAGAGATATAAGAAATGAATAACAATGCCAGTTTAGAATATAAATTCATGTCTAAAATAATATAAATGTTAGATTCTTAACTATATTGCCAAAAAAGACAATTGAGTTTCTAGAAAACTTTACAAGAGATTCAACAAAGCAAAATCATTCAAAAGTATTTAAAGATAAAACTAGGGCCAAAAGCAGATTGAAGATAAAAAGCTCTGTCTGTCAGTCAATAAGCATTTATGAAGTCCTGACACAAAAAAAGAAGGTAAAAATGCAATCCCTGCTCTCAAAGAAATCACATTCTTATGAGGGAGATGCATTTATATAGATTTATAGAGCAAAAAATGGAAAGTAATATTGGAAGGTAGGTCTAGTGGCAGGGTAAAGAGGTGGGGGACACACTAGCAAAGGTTTTCTGCAAAGATAGCATGTGAGTAGAATCTTAAAGAAAATTCATAAAGATTTATGTGACAAACTCTTTTCTCTATTAATGATAATTTGGAATCACCACCACATCTGGACTCAAACATCATAGATCTAGTGAAATGATATTAAAGAAACCAAAGATGAAAACCAAGAATGAACCAAATATATACAGAGAGGTCTGTGCTAGAGGTAATACATTTTTAAGAGCCCTGAGAAATTGATTTTCAAAGTGGCTGAAATGGTGAAGAATCCCAAAGACTGAAGTGGTGGGGAGTAGAACTTGGTTGTGATTACTAACAAAATTGGGTGACAGAGAATATTTCATTACTTCTGACCATATCTTCCCATCTCTACAAATGAGAATAATCTATACATCCATAAAAGACATCTTTCCAGAAAGTATGAGAAGGAAATAAATAGGATTACACATATTACATCTACTTCTTCTCAGGAACAAATTATTGAAAGGTAAAAAGAATACAAGATCCCACCATGTTTACTGTTTGATGACTATGAAAATTTCATAATTTAATTTAGTTTACTTTATAGGATCTCTTCCAAAAAGTGGTTTCCCATGAACATATCAAAATCATACAGGAATCCTTGAAAAATGTAACACAGAGTTAATTTTAATGAACTTCTAATTATTATTATTGTTGTTATTATTATTATTATTATTATTATTATTATTATTATTAGTTGTTGTTGTTGTTGTTAATGGTGGTGGTAGTGGTCCTATGTTTCCAAAGAAGACCAATGACATCACAAGGTGACTTGGATATAAGTAAAGCAGAGTTCCACAAAGTCATCAACCTCACACTCCCTTAGTCATCAAAGTTCACTAACAGGAGAAAAGTCAAGATGTTTGGTGATGGCCAGGGCTCCATAGCACCTGCTTCAACCATTAGAAAAAGCTATAACACTAGAGGGCTGGTATCAAGGAAGAGATAAAATAGTACAATATATGATACCTACCCTTCCCAAAGTATAATTTGCCACTTTCTTGGAAGCTAACCAGGCCAAACTATAACTACAAAAGGAAGCTTTTAGTTCTAAGTGGTAATAGGTAAATGGGTCTAGAGAAAGAATAATAGAAGATGTATCATTACACAATTATATTCTATTTATTCTATTGCTATGAAAGCAGGGGCCACAAAAAAATTTATGAAGACTTCAAGATCTTCCTGTTTGCAAATTACATTAATTGATTGAATTAAGGCCTAGATCACTGCCAACCCTCCTGAGTTTCATAAGCATTCAAAAATGTCTACCATAATTATATCCATAAGAAAAAAATACCCATTGCTTAGACAATTATATGCAAAAAGATGGACATCTCACTGAGCTGGTCTATCAATACACATGCTGTAGAAAGACACTACATGAGCTGAGCCCTGAATTCAGTAGTAGGGGAAAGGAAGTATGCTGGATTGACTTTAGGAAATTACCCAGAGCTTTTTGATTTTTTATTTTATTAATATATTTTATATTTGCAGTACAAATATTTCCAAAGTATTACCCTTATAACAAAGTAAAAGAGTTATAAAAGTAACATCATTTGAATGTACATGAAGCATTTCTTACCTTTCTTTTTTTTATTGAACTGAAATTTATTTTTTCCTCTCTCCTACCCCATATTTTACTGGTAAAGAAAAAAAAATGAGGAAAAAAAAAGAAATTTCTTTTAACAAATATAGAGAGGGGTGGCTAGGTGGCGTAGTGGATAAAGCACCAGCCTTGGAGTCAGGAGTACCTGGGTTCAAATCCAGTCTCAGACACTTAATAATTACCTAGCTGTGTGGCCTTGGGCAAGCCACTTGACCCCATTTGCCTTGCAAAAACCTAAAAAAAAAAAACAACATAGAGACAAACAAAACAAATTCCTTCAGTGGATGTGTATCATATACATATATAATTACATTTTCTGAACCTATTACTAATAAATATTGGATGCTATATCTATCAGGGTTTTGGGGAGTGTTCAGGGAGGACTAGCTCCTCTGATGGGAGGGCTTGGTGAGCCCTTTTCAGGGATGCTAGTCCACCCTCATCCAACTCTCACCTGGGACTTCAAGAAGCTGTAGCATCTTGGCAGACAGGCTAAAACTAGGTTGAGGGTAACAAATAAGCCTCAAATGAGTTAGGGGATTGTCTATCCTAAACATAGAAAAACTTTCTCCCTGGTGGAATGGACAGATGAAAAAATTGTTCTAATATCCGAAGGGGACACTGTGGATTGCTGCATCCTGGGCCATTACCCTGCCACTGGACTTCGATGACTCTGGAAGAAAGGGAAGTTGATAACTTTGTGAAACTCGGCCTCACTTAAATCCAATTCAAACATAAATTAATACCTCACCTTATGATATCACTGATCTTCTTTAAAAATGAATGACAACAACAATATTAAATCTATTACCTATCTGTAATAAATAGCATAATTCTTTAAAAGTATTCTGAAATCATGAATGGTCATTGCACTATTTAGTTTTTAACTGTCAAAGTTGTTTTTAATAGAGTCATTGTTATTGTATAATTTGCTCTCCTGGTTCTGTTCAATTCAATTTTCATTGCTTCATAAAAGCCTTTAAATTGTTTGCTTTCATAAAATATTGATATTATAGCATAAATTGTTCTTGTTTTGCTACTTCACTCTGCATCAGTTCATAGAAGTCATTTCATGTCCTTTTAAGAATCATCTATTTGGGGGTGCTAGGTGGAACAGTAGATAGAGCACAGGCCCTGGAGTCAGGAAGACCTGAGTTCAAATCTGGCCTCAGACACTTAATAATTGCCTAGTTGTGTGACCTTGGTCAAATCACTTAACCCCATTGCCTTAAATAAATAGAATTTTTTAAAAAGAATCATCTATTTCTAAAAACAAAATCATCTATTTCTTCATTTCTTACAATAGTATTTCATCACATTTATATGCCCCAGCTTATTCAGTCAGTTCTTTGATTGAACTTGTGCTTTTTAATTTAATTTAATTGATGGACAGTGCTTTTAAATGAATCTAAATTTTTCCCTAAAATAAAAGCACAGTTTTTAACATTAGTATCCTACTGTAGCCATGAGTCATAGAATACCAAAATTTCTAAAAAATAAAAGTTTGGAATTAACCATAAGGCAGTGGAAAGATGCAAAGTGGGTGGGAGTATCCAGTAGCATTTTATCAGCAAAAGGATTGTACAAGGGAAATAGACTATTGGACGTCATCAAAAAGGTGTGTGAACAGAAAAGATGGTCTCTTGGTAAGAAAGTCCATTAATAACCAAAAAATATCTAGAGTTTTAGACCTCATAATGAGTTGGCATCTATGAAGGATTTATGAAAAGATATGGACAAGTGCTAGAAAAGATGAAAAGTCTGAGAGATACACTGTTGGATTCTATATCAATGAGATCACCAATCTAAGTATAAAAATCGCACTGGTGACTAACATTTAACTCACTAACTATAAAAAATTTTTCCACATAAACTGTCTCATCATGCCTCCTCCATCTTGAACTTTCAAAGTTGACTTTTTTTTGTACCAAATATAAGATTTTATGCTTTTCTATTAAGTGGAACTTTGTTGGATTTGGTTCAACTTTCTGGAATCCATGTTAGCCACCTATGTCATCTAAAAATTTAATAATCATGCCACTGTCTCCAAGGCATAACAAAATTATTAAACACAAAACCAAGGACAGATATCTGAAACACCCCATTAGAAACTTTTCTCTAAGTTGACATTGATTAATAACTATCCTAGCTGGAAGCAGCTAGGTGATACAGTGAATAGAGGACTAGGTCTAGAGTACAGGAAAACCTGAGTTTAAATCTAGCCCCAGAGACTTACCAGCTATGGGACCCTTGCAAGTTATATAACCTCTATCTTATTTTCCTGAACTGAAAAATGGAGATAATAGGGGACGGTTAGGTGGCGCAGTGGATAGAGCACTGGCCCTGGAGTCAGGAGTACCTGAGTTCAAATCTGACCTCAGACACTTAATAATTACCTAGCTGTGTGGCCTTGGGCAAGCCACTTAACTCCATTTGCCTTGCAAAATTCTAAAAAAAATGGAGATAATAAAAGCACCTACTTCAGAATCATTTTCAAGACCAAATGAGATAATATTTGTAAAATACTCAACACAGAGGCTGGCCCACTAGGTTAATAAATGCTAGTTCCCTTCAACAAGTTCCAGATCAACTAGTTGTTATTTATCTTGAATCTTTCTATCTTATCTTGGAGAAAGGCATGAAACCAGAGCAGAATTCTTTCTATATGAATAGGTCTCTGTTGCATTCAATCTTAGGGGATTTAATTATTAAAATATTTCAACAATATTTCCACAATGTAGTATCTCCCACAGGTATTGGCATGTGGAAATTGGCAAGCTCCAAGAGGTATAGTATATCTCCTGAGGATTATTAGAATACTTCAAAGAGACTATGAGAATTTTTTATTTGTTATGTATTTACTTTTGAGATGGGATCTCTCTATCTCCGCCAAGCCAGAAGTGCATTCACCATTTGCAGTCCTCAGCCTGGGCAGAGATTATGAAAGAAGCTTTGACCTCTTTCCTTTCCAACATGGGCCAGTTTATCCCTCCTTAGGTAGCTTGGTTTCACCACTCCGACATCAAGAGCTTTAATGGATTTAGAACAAACAGCTGAGCTTTGGCCCTATTGCAACTCAGAACTATAAAACTAAAGCAATTTACCAGTCTCAGTATCCCCAAAAGAGATTACAAATATGAGTCAACATGTCCAGCCATAATAGGATTCCAATCATGCCATTTAGAGAACAGGAAAATGATAACAGTAGCTACCATTTTTATAGCTCTAGAAAGTTTATAAAGCACTTTACAAATATTATTTCATCTTCACAATCCTTTTTATTATCCTTTATTTTAGAATCAAGGAAGCTGAGACATGTAGAGATTAAATGACTTGACCAAAGTCCAAGGGCTAGATTTTCATTTGAGCCTAGATTTGAACTCAGGACTCCCTGACTCCTAATCTAGTCTCTGTTCACAATGCCACCCAGATGAACTGATGTGGTCATTCAATGAAGGCTTTGTGTTGAATATAGGACAGAAATTGATTCCTTTTTGCCCCCTTAAACAAATTGTGTAAAGTTCAATGGAAGGGACAAGATGGATAGAAATTTAACCTCAGAATGATCAAGTCCTCCCTCTGATGCATATGCAGTGTGGGACACTAGGCAACCTATTTAACTTTTCTATGTCTTCAGCAACTCTCTAAGACTTATAAATTACAAAGAAAGCAACCAATCTGCACTAGTAAAGAAAGTCATTTTTTATTTTATTTTTTCCAATTACATTATTTTTTATTGTAAATTTGAAATTCTCTCTCTTTCTCCCCCTCTTATTTAAAATGCAGGAAATCTGATATAGGTTTTACATGTACAGTCATGCAAAACATTCCAGCATGGCTCAACTCCTCCATGAAGCCTTCATGGATTTCCCCCAGGCAAAATCAATTAGATGTCATAGCAGTAAGTCAGACAAAAAAATCTGAGTTCAAGATGTGCCTCAGAATCTTGCTAGCTTTGTGACTCCAGGCAAATGGAGCAAATAATAGCACCTACCTCTCAGAGTAGTTCTGAGGATGGAGATAATCTATGCAGTACACTTTGCCAACCATCAAGTACTTTATATATATACATATATATATATATATATATATATATATATATATATATATAATACTGTTGTTAGTACATGAACTCTTTTTCTCTAATCTCACATAGAGGTTTGTGCATCTCTTAAATTCTTAATGTCTATTCTGCACTATTATAGTAAATCCTTTACAACATTTTTTTCTTATCTTTATACAACCAGCACCTAGGACAATACTTTGCCCATTTTAAGCACTTATATGATATGAATTGAATTTAAATCAATCAATCCCACATCATCATAATCATCATCATCACTACCACCACCAACACTACCACCACCATCACCACTATTACCATCATTATCGCCATCACCATCACCATTACTATCATCATCATCACCACCACCTTCATCATCATTACCATAACTGTCATCATCATCATCAATAATCATCATCATCATAGCTAATATTTATATAGTTCCAGGCACTGTACCAAGTACTTTATAATTATTATTTCATTTTATTCTCATAACAACCTGAGAAAAATTAATATTGTGCTGTGTTATTTAATATCCAATATCCCTCTATGATCCAAGGCTCATCAACCACTTTGGGCTGGGTCTTTCTCTAGTGGTCCTCTCCCTTCTGTTTATCCAGTAATCACTGAAGACAGTTTAACCTAGGCCCTCCCCAGGGTATATCTCCTGTCCTTATTTTCTAATCAAAGTAAGGGGTGACTTGATCTAAATAGGGGAGACAAAACCAGGAAAAATTTGGTTTTTCTAGTGCAGATTGGCAGAGGCAGCTGGTACTCAGAAAGAGATATAACCACAACTGAAAACTAGCCCTCTTTCCCAAGTTGCAGACTAATCCTTTCACTTGACTCCTACTTCCCCCCAAAAGACAGATGAGGTGAAAATTCTTAATTCACTTCCTCATTAAAATGTCTATCAGTTAGTATTGACCTGTCTTTACTAGAAGAAATCCAAGTGATATAATCTCAATTCTTTGTCATCAATGTTGTTGCTGTTTGTCCTTTGTTCTCAAAGAAGGCCATGACATCAGGGAGATGATACAATGACAGGCAAGTGAATTAGATTTGAATGAGGGGGGTTGCTGATGTCATCAATAGCCAATTAGAAAACGTTTTACCTATATTGTTCAAGATTTTCCTCTGTCAACTTGCTAATTGCTATAAATGATCCTTTCAGCCCTTGATCTGAGTCTTTGGTCATCAAGATCAGTGACTCAAACTATTAGCTACTGTTAGCCTAATAGATTGATCATCTTTGGAACTTTGTCCCTGAGAAGTTCTATCCTTGAGACACACATCCTTTATTATCAGTTCACATGCTCCTATTAATAAGTGATATCTTGCTCAGAGAATTGTTTCTATTTACTCTTATTAAATCTCATATGTGACAAGTCATAGCATATGCCTAGTGCTGTGCTAGGTTTGCAAAACAAGGACTGAAACAATACCTACCTGAAATGTATTCTAACATAAACTGAACTACCATGATATACAATAGAGCAAAGAAAAACCAAAGCAACTCTTGACTACAAGCTCATAGGCACCAACTCAGGTAAGGTCCTTAAGGTATTCCAGGCCAAGCTACAGAGAAGAGAGTGGATACAAATGAACCATATTTATAGAGGACTTCAAACCAACCATCTGTTCATTTGCCACCTGACTGCATTCTTTTGGACTTTCCCATCCTGTCATCATGACCCAAGAGCCTCATCATTATGAAATCTCTTCATCCCCCAAAATCTAATCAGCCTTGGTACTCCCACCTCATCAGCCTCTTCTACTATTCTGATTTAGAATATAGAGCCACGTAGTCATCTAAGGTATTGCCATTCTTCTCTTCATTTTACACCTGGTTGCACTTTTTTGGAATCCCCTTGGACTTTTCAATCATGTCCCTTGAGAAGGACATTTTAACCCTCCCCCATGCTTTTCAGTTTCCTTTTACATGGCTTCTTCCTTCTCCCATTAGATTCTTAAAAGCAGGGGAAGTCTTTCTTTTTCATATTTGTATTGGTATCCTCAGCTCTTAGTATAGTACCTAATACATAGTAGTTGCTAAATGTTTATTAACTGAATGACTGAATTGCAGACACTATAAGATTTTTATTTTTTAAAGATCTTTGATGAATTACACTATGGAAAATTTGCCATTGGGGATCATGATTCCCAGGATCCTAAATAGTAGCTCCCTCTGAGTCTGCAGGAGACTTGGAAAAGGGAGAATAAAGCAAAATTATTCATATTATAGGAACTCCAGTGGATGTTTCTGTGTCAATGAACTGCTATAACTGAATGGTAATAATCTCAGTAGATTGTCTAGGCTTCAAATACTACTTCTGACATTAATTTCTATGTGACCTTGGGTGAGTCAGTTTATAATTCTGGTTTCTTCTGGCTTGAACTAGATGACCTTTAAGGATCTTTCCACTTCTAAATCTATTATTCTATAACTAAACTATTCTATAACTAAAATCATCTCCCTAATACTGGAAAGAATCAGTTGTTCCTGAGTTGGGTACTCTCCTAGGGCTTTTGTGGTAGAAGAATAATTCTGAATATACAAGTCAAGTCACAGGAAAATGCATTTATCAAGGACTGGCTATGTGCCAGGCACTTTGCCAAGCCTTGGGAATAAAAAGGGGTGGGGGGAAATCTCCTTCTCTCTGCTCTTCTTAAGGATATCACAGTGTAGGGGTGGCTAGGTAGCACACAGTAGATAGAGCACCGGCCCTGGGGTTGGAGTACCTGAATTCAAATCCGACCTCAGATACTTAATAATTACCTAGCTATGTGGCCTTGGGCAAGCCACTTAAACCATTTGCCTTGCAAAAACCTAAAAAGGGGGGGGGGGGAGGATATCACAGTCTAATGAGTTTAATGTATTCTCTAACTGACCAATGAATCTAATGCATTTGATAACTGGCCCTTCAGGAAATCTATGACTTATAATTAGCAGAGCAGTACTCCCAAAGAATCTTCAGCCTTCATGTAGGGAAGAACAGCTGCCACTGAGGTAATGATCTACAAGGTCATTGAGAAAAGAGTCATAGTAGCAGAAGGAGATCACCTAAAAAGAAATTCACCATACCAATTTACAGAAGCAACGTAACTAGAGTCTAGAAAGGAGGTTGGGATTCATATGGTGTGCTTACCGTCCTGACCTAGACAAATCCAGAACTCCCAATATAGCTGCTTGAGACTGAAACTGCTCCCTCTAACTGATTTTGGAAAATCCAATGACCTTTTCTCAGTATTCATTTTTTTTTTGTATCTCTGGAGCTGTTGACTACTCCATTATCCTGCATACTCTTTACTTCCTTGATTTTAACTATGCTTCTCATTCTTTTTCTGTTTGTCTAACTCTTGTTTCTTAGTCTCTGGTCCATAACCATAGTTATCACCACATCTCTGTTGTGGATCCTTTTATATTCTCTAGATATATTCTTTCTCTTGGTGATTTGTCAACTCCCTAGAGTTTCAATTATCAATTCTATGGAGATGAATAACAAATTTATTTTTTCTGCTAGGCTCCTTTTCTATATCAACTGGCACATGAACATCTCTACCTGAGTGCCCCCTAACTAACTGGAGAATTCATTAAATTCCTCACCCTGGGAGGTCAGCTAGGTGGTGCAGTAGATAGAGCACTGGCCCTGGAGTCAGGGGTGCCTGAGTTCAAATCCAGCCTCAGACATTTAATAATTACCTAACTTTGCCTTGCCAAAAAAAAAAACCTAAAAAAATTTCCTCATTCCAAAAACTTGCCACTTCTTTCAATTTTCCTTTTTCTGTTGAGGGTACTACCATCTTTCAGTTATCCAAATTCATAAACTTGTCCACATGGCTACTAGTTGATGCCAAGGGTAATAGCTCTGGACTTGAAATGAGGATCACTGAGTTCAAATCCCATCTGACACACTTATTAGTCATGTGACTATGGAGAAGTCACTTAACCTCTCCTTATCTCAGTTTCTTGCTCAATAAAATGGAGATAATAATAGCACCCATTTCAGATGTAGGTGTTATAAGAATAAAATAAGATAACATGCTCAATATTTTGCAAAATGCTAAGTAAATGTTGGGTATTATTATTAATATTATTATTACTATTAATCTCTTCCTTCTCCCTCACCTCCAATTTTAATCAATCAATTGCTAAAATCTGTCAATTCTGCCTCCCACACCAGCTCTCCTGCATTCCTCATCTTCTGCTTACTCACAGCCATCACCCTAGTTCAGTTCCTCATCAACTCTATGGTAATACTGTTCATTATGACAATAGCATTCTAATCGCCCTTCTAGCTTTTAGGCTCTTCCCTCATCCTTCATGTAGTCTAGCACTTTGTTTCTCAAAAACTCCAGTGGTTCCCAGTTGTCTGAATAAAACACAAACCCCTCCACTTGACATTTAAAGCCTTTCAAAACCTGGATCCAGGTTCCATTTCCAGACTTATTTCACTCTATGTATTCCCCTTCACACACTTTTTCTTCCAGCCAAAATAGCCTACTTTCTAGTCTGTTTACAGCATGCCATTTCTGGCCTTTGTGGCTTTGCAGAGACTGTCTATTATGACTAGAAATGATTTCTTTCTTGTCTCTACCTCTTAAAATCCTTAGTTTCCTTCAAGACTCAGTCCACATTCCTCCTCCAAAAGGAAGTATTTCTTGATTTCCCCAGGTAATCTGGCTCTGTCTCCAAATTATCACACATTTTAAGATATTTCATGATGATTCTTCTCATAGAATACAAGCTTTTTGAGAGCAGGAGATATTGTTCATTTGCATTCTTTTATCACAAAAACCTAGCACAATACTTATTGCACATAAAAAAGTACTTACTAATTTTGGATTTAAAGTAAAACATTTATATTACACATATTTTCTAGATGCTTGTAGTAAAATAATATTGCCTGTGTCAACATCTCTCTGCATATTAAATTTCAAAAGTACAAATTTGGAACATAGAAAAAAAAGTGGAAATGTGATGACCTGTCAAATTAGTAGGAAGATAATGCTTTAAAGAATTCAAATCAGACTTACTGTCCCCAATATATGGACAAACTAAACATAGCTCTTTGATATGAATCACCAAAACATCTGTTGGCAATTGGCATATTCCTCCTCTTTGCCCCTTGGTGAGATCATTACCCTTTGGAAAAATAGGTTATTCAATCTCTCCTTTCTCAGTACAGCTTGGAGTAAGTGATGGTGGTGAGGAATATGAGCATTTATTTTGACAGGAAGTGCTGTGAAATGCTAATTTAACTCCCTGCTGGTTTCTGCATTTCAAGTGCAGATCCCTGTGACAACATAATCAAGCCAGGACCAGATGAGAACAGTAATGAGTTGCAATGCTCAACAAAACTGTTGCACATTATGCTTATCCTATTTTCCTCTGTCAGGATCTTTGGCATTTCAAATGTATTTAAAGGCAATATGTGTATGCATCCTCATCTAAAAATCAGTGG
Source organism: Macrotis lagotis (assembly GCF_037893015.1). NCBI lineage: Eukaryota > Metazoa > Chordata > Mammalia > Peramelemorphia > Peramelidae > Macrotis > Macrotis lagotis. The sequence continues at coordinate 427,348,791 of NC_133666.1, read as the reverse complement.
AGACCCCTGTGAAGGAAGAAGAGCTGGTAATGCAAGCAGAGATATAATGCAGCAATTAACTATTTACATTTGCCCACATAAAAGCATATAAATGGATAGATACTATTATTTCCTTCAGAATCAAATCAGGATTCCAGAGAATTCATGTGAGTAAACTTAGTCAAATTTGTTTTTAACATCAGTGGGTTCTTTCTTATTACTACATAATTGTTGCAGGGTTAATCTTTACCGTCATTACCATTATACCTAAATTCTTAATGTTCATTCATCAACTATTGAATTGGTGCTAACAATGCTAACAAAATGAAAAACTCTTTTGAAATTAGACACCCATGGATATTAATTTTCATTTATCTGTGGTGAAGTCAAGAGCAGCAATACAAAATGGATAGAGAGCTGGCCTTGGGGCCTGAAAGACCTGAATTCAAATCTACCATCTGACACATACTATGTAACCATGGCTAAATCCCTAACTTCTAGGCAACTCTAATTCAAGATTATGAAGAGATGTTAACCTGGGGAGGGGGGTAGTCCTTAACAGAGAATTTTCTATACCACTGAAATCATAGACTCAGTTCCTTAGAGTGAATAAAAAATTTTCTCTGAAACCCTTACCTCATCAGAGCTTGAGAACTTTATAACTTTTCCCCCAGAAATTTTCCTACCATTCTGAACACTGAGTTTGTCCTTTACAATGGTTTGAAATACCAGACCTATTTTGAAAAATATTTCTCTTTGAGTTCTTGATTTTATATGACATTAACAATAGCAAATGATTGGTGTGACCTTAATTCAACCTGTATTGGAGCTATCAATTTTTTGAAAAATAGTTTGTTGCTTTCCTTAAGAAGAGTTTCTGAGGGGTTTTTTTTCTTCTTTTTTTAAACAATGCAATTTTTTCTTTCCTCTTTTTGCTTGCCTAATGAATAAAAATCACCCTTTTGATTGGTCCTACCACCGAGCTGTGAGAGCCCCATAATGCTGTTATCAAGCTTGCTATCATCTGAATATCCTCCTTTAATTTTTTTTAGCCAGAAATCATGAAGATGATTTGTTTCTTTTTCCTTCCTAAATTACTTTAACCCAACAACACTTTTTTTGGACTCTCTTGGATTTGGAGGAGTGTCACCTTTGATTGAAACAAATCCTTTAGTAATTTAGAATGAAGCAAAGGTCATGGACCTTTTTTTTTTAATCAAGAGTGCCTGAAGGGGAGCAGCCTTCTAATCTGACACTCTGGGTTCAAAGGAAGCAGCTCACTGAAGAGTGAAAGGGGCATTCAGTAGGCATCAATTAATGTCACTCAAGAATCTTCAAATAATAAAAATGTACTGCTGAATAAATGACTTAACCCTGAGAGAATATCATGGTTTATTGTCCATGTCATTCTGGTTGCCCTGTGAAAATAATCTTCTATTTATCATGGTTAAAGAAGTCAGCAAAACATGACTATGTACACATATGCATACACAGTTTTTAAGCAGTTTCTTTGCACTCTCTAATTGGAACACAAATTAACTGATGCATAACCTTTAAAATTAATGACTTCCTATACTCTTTTTTTCTGATACTAACTGCCAAATCCTATTACAGTGTATTATTTACTACTTAAAACTGAGGGGTGTTTATAGACTCTTGAATGAACCAAATTAATAGTGCCATGGGAATAGAAGTGGACTTAATTGAATGAGTTCTACATCTGTCCCAGTAGTCTCTCAGTTCTGGTGCAAAAAGATGCTTCATTAATGGGTTATTCCTATCTTTCTTCTTCTCTTCCTAAACAATCTGTGTGCCAAGAATTTACCATTCCTAATAACCTCTATTTAAAGTTTCCTACACATCATTTTGCCATATAGAATAAAAACAATTCCTCATGAGTCATTTGGAACTGCAACCTGAGAGGTAAAATGTCTAGGAAACAGCTCTCAAATTCAGGAGCCTTGAGTTCTAATCCCATCTCTTCTCAACATTAATTTGGAGTCTTGTACTAATTACTGCCCTTGGACCTGTTTCCTCACTATAAAACAAAGTTCACCATAGAAATTGTGAGGCAGAGTTAACAGAAAACATACCATGTAAACACCAGTCTCACACCCAGATGACAATGATAATGCCTTGATTTTCCTTTGTCCTTTTGAAGAGTATCAAAATATACCAAGGAATCAAAAAAAATCTGCTAAGTGGAAAAAATGAAGGATTGATATTTTGTACAACTGTTTAAACACTTAATTAGTAGTACATATGCTCCTGCTGCTGGGAAAGCTAAGACAGGTAGATCCCTTGAACTCAGGATTTTTAGCTAGACTAAGGGAAGGAAGGAAAGAAGGAAGGAAGGAAGGAAGGAAGGAAGGAAGGAAGGAAGGAAGGAAGGAAGGAAGGAAGGAAGGAAGGAAGGAAGGAAGGGTGATTCCTCTCCTTTTTTGTTATAAGGTAGGAAGTTGAATTTGTTCTGAGAACTGCTCAACTTCATATACTAATGCCAAATGTCTGAGGTTCCAGGCCATCATGCTTCTTTAAACAGTTCAAAACTTGTTTACACAAATAAAATGTTTATCCTGAATCACAGATCTCAAGAGGGATCAAATGCCATACTACGGATGCAATGGCTCCCAACTACTTAATTTCATTGTTTACTGGTCTTTGGCATTCTTCTGGTTTGTTCATACCAGCAAGATCTCATAAGGCTCTCCATAAGTGTGTATGATGTAATACCAAGTACCCTCACTGCTTTCTTGAATGCTTCCCTGAAATGCTTTCCCCAACAAAAGAGGAGAAAGGCATAGATATACTCACCAACCACCTTCAGGTACAGTCTTGTGTGTAAACACTCAAGTTTTTACAATTTATTCCAGTCGCATTTCTTTGTTCATGGTAAGAATTTGGGACAAAAAGATTTAAGGTAAATGAACAGAGCCTTAAAGCAATTAAAAAACAAACATACAAACAAACAAAACCCTAAACCTTTTTTCCTTTTAACTTCCCCAAGCAGTTCATTTGCATAGAGAAGTAAAGGATATGGGGACACTGAAGAAAGTTATCATGTCTCAGACTCACACAGTCCTCTGAAGTTTTTTGGAATGCAACCATTCCATTGGAGAGGAGGGGGCAGGATACAAATTGACAATCAAAAAAATGACTGGAATCAAAGACGACTTTCCAATCCTAAGTCAGATAAAATTATTTGACAGTTATGTTGATTCTGATAACACAAAGAAATGAGGTCCTGAAAGAATATTTGCAAAGTTTAATTAGATTAATGGATGATCTGTCTTCTGATAAAGTATAATCCTGGGACTAAGACTCTGGGAGCAGTCTCTCTCTTGTTATTCAAAGAAAAATCTCAAAACAACTTAGATAGTTTTCTAGTCTTGTTTTTTTAGCCTAAAACTAAAGCGTTGAAAAAATAAGAGATGAAAATTTGCCTTCCTATTATACAACTTTTCAAAAGATGCAGATCCAATTCTTCTTTCTATGTAGCAGCAGTTAGAATTGCCCAATGAAAGGTGAGATCAGAAGAAATGTGACTTCTCCTAGAGACATAATTCCCATTCAGGTGTAACACAATATCACCAGAAAAGATTGGCACTCTACATCATCAGAACATCAGAAGTATGAGTTATCCTTTCACACCTGTACTTAAACTACATGTGTTTGCTCCTCCCCTCATTTGATCTCTATGCATTGACCCTATAATATCCTCCCACTGATAGTATGTAGATGGGTATTTGTCTGAGTATATATATATATATATATATATATATATATATATATATTGGGGAAAATGAGTCTCCATTTTAGTAGTTTTTTCTTATTTCATTAAATGCTTTTGCTTTGAAGCAACTGCAGCCCTCTGGTTCACTGCTAAAATCAGACATCAGTGGGAGTTCTTGAGCTACATGCATGAATAAGAGGATTTATTGCAACAGCTTTTTGCAGGTCCAGATATGATGGGTTCCCAAGACTATATCTTCTAGGGTACTACACCCTCATGTCTGTGTTCATGTTGTCCATTTCAAGTTGAAAAGTTGGAAGATCTGTTCTTTTTAGCATCCAATATTATTGTGCATTATTATAGGGGCAGTTAAGGGGAGCAATGGATAGAGCACTGAGTCTAGTGTCAGGAAGACTTGTGTTCAAATGTGACATCATACACTTACTAGGCTAGATAGCTTTGGGCAAGTAATTTAATGCTGTTTGCCTCAGTTTCCTCACCTGTAAAATGAGTTAGAGAAGAAAATTGCAAACAACTCTACTATCTTTGCCAAGAAAACTTCAAATGAGGCCACAAAGAGTCTGAATGAATGAACAACAACATATCCTTATTGCATATATGCAGATTTCTGCAAATATAATTTAATAACTGATACAAACTGGTCATACTTAGGACCTGCCCCCCCACCCCAGAAAGAAAGGGAGACATTTGTCAAAAACAACCAAAATGATTGGTTATTTAAGAGGTTCAACTACAAATACAAAAGAAAAAATACAATCCTTTTTTTTTCACTTCTAATTGATAGTCATAGGTGCATAAGGCTTGTTTGCTTGTTTACTCAAACCCTAAATTAGTATTATTACAAAAATTGTCTGAGTTTAGGGAAAGGTGGGGGGGGGGGAATATAAAGAAACACTGAGAATCAGTCTACATTTCTATCAGACCTAAACAGTTTCTACTGATCTCGTATGTGAAAAAGAGATCAGAACAAATGGGATCCAGGGTGGTTTTGTCATAAAAAGTATACATTACTTTGCTGTGTCCTTTGTTTGATATTAAAGTACAAATAGGTAAATCACCTGAATTATGAACCATGCTGTCTGCCTTGAATCCATAACTGAAAAATACATTAGAATAATCTTAAATCATTGAAGTGAAAAATCACAGATTGATAATTTTGATAATGGCAACCAAATAAGTAGCTGTTAGTTAAATCTCAATAATAAAAACATTGAACCTATGAACATTTCCAGGCACACAGTCTTGGGAAATAAATCTTTTAAACTGAATTTCCTAATCTTGAGAGTGCAATAATCCTCTACTGAAATCCTCTACAATAAAAAAAAAAGTATCCTGCCATTATTTTATGTGCCTGGTTGCTGTCTTTGGAGAACTCCAGTATTTGTAAAAATAATCTGGAATTGTGGCCACAATTCCATTTGACCCTAATTTCCATTCTCTGAACCAATAAATTCAGATTACAAACTGACTTCAGGAGCTTGAAAAGTATTATCATCTAGACTCTATGTGCAAATGGAGTCTCAAAGCCTATCCCAGAATCCCAGACAACAAGCAATATTTGACTCAAATAGAAAATTTAAATTTTAAATTAAAAAAATGTATGAGACCTAATGGGGGGGGGGGGGTTATGTGTTCTAAAAAAGTAATGGATCTTAGATCTTAACTTACAGTAACTATTTTTCCCAATTACAAAAAAGAAAGAATAGTTAGAAAAGGAAATTTGGCATTCTTAAATTACTGAGACAAATCCATGAAAGACCAAACAAATACATATATGCATATATCAAGTAATTGTGCAGTGGCTTGGAAAGATTTCATCTGACTCTTATAAATGTGCTACATCTATGTTTAAAAAGTTTTAATAAATTATTTAGTATAGTTTTCTGTGGGTGACATCTGGTTATTTTTAAAGTGAGAAAAGAAAATGTTTGTATTTTTTTCTGAGGATCAGAAAGACTAACAAAAATTCTAGGCCAAAATTAGACACTGGACATAATCAAACAAAAAAGGCATATTGATTTAAAATTCAAATTGGCAATCCATCTCCATGATGTCTTGCATGGGATGTGGAACAGACTACCTGCAGTTCATAGGTGTCCTTGATCATTAGACAAAAAGGCATCTATATAGGGGCAGCTAGGTGGTGTAGTGGATAAAGCACTAGCCTTGGAGTCAGGAGTACCTGGGTTCAAATCCAGCCTCAGACATTTAATAATTACCTAGCTGTGTGGCCTTGGGCAAGCCACTTAACCCCATCTGCCTTGCAAAAACCTAAACAAAAAGGAATCTATAATACCACAGGACTAACCTACCTGATCTAAAATTATATTATAAAGCATCAGTCATCAAAACTGTCTGGTATTGGCTAAGAAATAGAGTAGTGGACCAATGGAATAGACTAGGTGCAATAGCAGGAAACGATTATAGTAATCTGCTGTTTGATAAACCCAAAGAGTCCAGCTATTGGGATAAAAACTCTCTCTTTGATAAAAATTGCTGGGAAAGTTGGAAGTTAGTATGGAAGAAACTTAGATTAGAGCAACACCTCATACCCTATACCAAGATAAGATCCAAATGGATACAGGATTTAGACATAAAAAATAATACTATAAGCAAATTAGAAGATCAAGGACTAGTTTACCTGTCAGATCTATGAAAAGGGGAGAAGTTTATGACTAAGGAAGAGATGGAGAACATCACTAAAAACAAACTAGATGATTTCAACTACATTAAATTAAAAAGCTTTTGCACAGACAAAACCACTGTAACCAAGAGCAAAAGAAATGTAGCAAACTGGGAAACAATTTTAACACTAGTATTTCTGATGAAGGACTCATTTCTAAAATATACAGAGAACTGAGTCATACTTAAAAAAAAAGCCATTCTCCAATTAACAAATGGTCAACGGATATGCAAAGACAATTTACAGATGAAGAAATCAAAATGATCCATAGTCATATGAAAAATTGATCTAAAGCAATACTTATTAGAGAAATACAAATTAAAGCTTCTCCTGACTGCCCAATATGACCAGAAAGGATAATGATCATTGTTGGAAGGGTTGTGGAAAATCTGGGACACTATTTCATTGTTGGTGGAGCTGTGAACTCATCCAATCTTTCTGGAGAGCGATTTGGAACTACAACCAAAGGGCAACAAAAATGTGCATACCCTTTGATCCACTACTGGTTTTATACCCTGAAGAGATGGTGAAAAAGGGTAAAAACATCACTTGTACAAAAATATTCATAGCAGCCCTGTTTGTGGTGGCAAAGAATTGGAAATCAAGTAAATGTCCTCCAATTGGGGAATGGCTTAGCAAACTGTGGTATATGTATGTCATGGAACACTATTGTTCTATTAGAAACCAGGAGGGATGGGAATTCAGGGAAGCCTGGAGGGATTGGCATGAACTGATGCTGAGTGAGGTGAGCAGAACCAGAAAAACACTGTACACCCTAACAGCAACATGGGGGAGATGATCAACCTTGATGGACTCACTCATTCCATCAGTTCAACAATCAGGGACAATTTGGGGCTGTCCACAGTGGAGAATACCATCTGTATCCAGATAAAGAACTGTGGAGTTTGAACAAAGACCAAGGACTATTACCTTAAATTTAGGGGGGGGGGGGGAATTTTGATATCTTATTGTCTGATTTTGCTATCTCTTATACTTTATGTATTTTCCTTAAGGATAAGATTTCTCTCTCATCACATTCAATTTGGATCAATGTATACCATGGAAACAATGTAAAGACTGACAAATTGCCTTCTGTGGAGAATGAGGGGAGGGAAGTAAGATTAAGAGGAAAATTTTAAAACTCAAAACAAATAAAATCTTTAATAAAGAAAAACAAAGACCAAAGGACTAGATATAACCACTGCCTGTTACCCCATTACCACTTCAATATCTCCCTTATCCAACTTCTCAGAGCTTTGGAAATAGATAGAATTCTAGGTAGTCTGGCCCAACTAATAAGCAACATACCTGAGTCCTCCAAAGTTTCTATTACCATGCCTCAAAAGTTGGATTTCACCTATAAATGTAAATATTTTCCTTATTTAACTTGTAACTTAACTTGGCTGTTGATTCATTCTTTTTTAAAAAAACATTTTTAATAACCATTTTAAAATTTTTTTTGAGTTCCCAATTCTCTCCTTTTTTTCCAGTCCCTCCCCTATCCATTAAGAAAGGCATTATTACATCAATTACACATGTGAAGTCATGAAAAACATATTTTTGGAAAGAAAAGACAAAAAATAATCAAAAAAGTATGCTACAATTTGAACTCAAGAGTTCATTAGCTCTCTCTTATTTTATAGATAACATTTTTCTTCATGAGTCCCTTGAAAAGATGGTGGAGAGAAGACAGAAGGTGGCTGAGAGAAGATAGGAACAGTGCTAGTCTCCTGATCTTCCCTTATATATAATATGAAACAAACCTTTTAACAGAAATGCGATCTCTAAAACCCAGAAAGAAAAGCCAAGAGAAGAACATCCACCTCAGGATTTGTCTTCCAAGATTGTGGGTGAGTTCAGGCACAGAGGGCAGACTCTGCTGGGGAGCACTGACTTGGTGAGTGCCTGGGAGCCTGGATTAACCCTGGGTGGGACTGGAGCCCACAAGCCTAAGAGCTTGAGAACTGGACTGGCTTAATCAGCAGTGGGACTAGAGCCTGGTAGGCCACAGAAGCATGGGTCAACTAGGGAGCAGAGGTATTGGTTGTGGGGCTGAGGGTGTGGAGCTTGCAGACAGGGCTGGAGGGAAAGTTCCAGTGTGAGAGAGCTGCAGACACAGATCCCTGGGCTCCTCTGCTCTGGAGGAACTCAGAGTCCTTACCTTCATTTCAGTTGAATCTTCTCCCTAGAAGAAACAAAATTACAGCCCACCTGCCCAGGCTAAAGCCCAGCAGCAGAACCACCTCAACTGTGAATAAGGAGAATGATTACCTCACCCCAGGGTATAGCCCACCATTGATCAAAGATAAAAGTATTCAACAGCTTCAACCACTCCCTCCAGACCAAGGGAGATTGATAAGAATATTGATAAGAGTAATTAAGGTCACAGACACTCCAGAGAAAGCAACCAGCATCCCCTACTGGCCAGATATTACACTCAGTGAGTAAAGCCTCTAAGGATGCCAACACCAAACCTCTGTGAACCAGCCCCTCCCCAACACAAGGTCTTAGGATAATGAAGAAAGGCCAGCCCAAAGGAGGGTCCATAGAAAAATTCTTGGAAGGAAAAGACACTAACTCAGAGAGACTTAGAACCTCTGAGGAGAATATGATTTGGTCTCCAGCACAGAAAGACTACATTGAAGAAATAATGAAGGAGTTTAAAAATCCATTGGAAAATTTGGGAGAGAAAATTAACACCTTGCAACAAGAAAACAATTCTCTCAAGACTTCAATTGGTCAAGGAAAACTCTTTCAAAAATAGAATTGACCAATTGGAAAAGGAGATGCAAAAGGTAAATGAAGAAAATTCTTCTCTAAAAAAAAAGAATAGAGTCTGTAGAAACAAATGACTTCATGAGACAGCAAGAATCGGTTAAACAAAACCAAAATATTAAAAAAAAAAATAGAAGAAAATGTAAATTACCTCATCAGCAAAACCACTGCCCTCTAGAATAGATCAAGAGGGGACAACCTGAGAATTATAGGCCTTCCAAAAAACATTGAAGAGAAAAAAAACCTGGACTTAATATTACAGGATTCAGTGATGGAAAATTGCCCTGATATCATGGAACCAGGGGCAAAATAGTTATTGAAAGAATACATCAATCTACTCCAGAAAGAGATCCTAAAATGAAAACACCAAGGAATATTGTGGCCATGAGTCCCTTGTATTGATAAAAGTAATTAAGTCTCTCACAGTTAATTAACATTACACCATTGTTTTTACTGGGAACAATGTTTTCCTGGTTCTGTTCACTTTACTTTGCATTGAATAATATCTTCCCAGGTTTTTCTAAAACCATCTCCCCCTCATCACTTCTTATAATGACTGAACCCAACCTGTTCAATCATTCTCTAATTGATGTACATCCTCTCAATTCCTAATTTTTAGCCACCACAAAAAGTAGCTATAAATATTTTTGTATGTTTGAGTTCTATTTCTTTATTTTAATCTCTTTGGAATCTAGAATTTTTTTATATTAGTGCTAGATCAAAAGGCATGCAGAGTTTTAAAGCCCTTTGGGCATAGTCCAAAATGATTCTCCAGAATGGTTGGAAGAGTTCACAACTCTACCAACAGTATATTTTGTATTTTCAATTCCTTTTCTGATATTAGGTACTATCTCAGAGTTATTTAATTTGCCTTTCTCTAATCAATAGTGATTTAGAACACTTATTCATAACTCTATTGATAACCTTGAGTTCTTCTTCTAAAAACTGCCTATACATATCTTTTCACCATTTATCAATTGGATAATGGTTCTCTTTTTTTTATAAATTTGACTCATTTTCCTATGTTGATACTTTCTTTATGTCTAGCTAAAGTGTCACTGCTTTATATATACTTATAAGCATAGTTGTCAAGAATTGTGGCAGTTAACTTTATTAATAATTGTATAGTGTTCTGCTGAAACATTCAGTTTCCCCAGAACTTTTGGACTACCTTTCAATTCAAAACCACTACTCATGAATCCCAAAGCTTTCTTCTTTTCTTCTTAATCTTCTCTTGATCAGCCAGAATTAGACACTGGACATCATCATCATTATATAACAAAGGCATATTGGCTTTAAAAAAAATTCAAATTAACAAAGAATTTAAATGAGTTGCCAAGACAGCTTCCCCAAAAGTTCCTTTTCCTTTACCCATAGAACTCAAAGATATTAACAAATTCCTAGGCCTAGAAGGAACATTAGAAATTATCTAATCCAACTATTTCATTATATAGATAAAGACCTTATGGCACAGAAAGTCAGTATTGTGTAGTCAAAACTCTGGGATGAGATTCAAAAGTAATTGAATTCTAAATCTGGTCTTAGTGTAGACTTTGGGAATACCTTTTATAGTGCTGTAAGCTTTTATAGCATAAAACTGCTCTAAGACTTTGAGGACATCCTATTTACATGCTAGTGTTGATAACAGTGATGATGATGATGATGATGATGACTTTTTTAAAATATAGATAGTTTTTTCTTGACTCTAACTTTCTTCATCTCCCTGCCTCTCTTCCTTGACTGCTCTTCAGGTTTAGTCTTGTTCTGCTTTGCTCTAAAGAATAACACTATGATCAATGAGGATTTATGCTATTAAACTTTAAAAACTTCACTAGTACTTTGGGGATGTCCTGCATGGCATTTTAAGGTTTGTAATTGCTTTTGTTCAATCATGTGTGATTCTTTGTGATCCCATTTGGGTTTGTCATGACAAAGATACTAAGGTAGTTTGCTTTTTCCTTCTCCATTTCATTTTATAGATGAAGAAACTGAGGCAAACAAGCTTAAGAAACTTGCTCAGGGTCACATAGTTTCAAAGTGTTTGAGGCCAGATTTGGATTCAGGTTCTCCTGACTTCAAGACAAATATCTATCCACTGCACCACCCAGCTGGCCCTTGCGGTTTGCAAAGCATTTTACAATTATGATCTTATTTTAACCTCACAATATGAGGTTTACAGATAAGAGAGGAAAGTGCTCTTATTTATTCTTTCAATTTTACAGATGAGAAACCTGAGACAGAGCTAGTGAATGTGTGAGGATGAATTTGAACTTGGGTCTTCCTGACTTTAGGCCCAGGGTTCTATTTGTACCCTTTTTATCATTTTATGGTGTTGACAATTAGCAGTTATGTTTCAAAGTCCTGAAAAACTAAAGGTATTATAAAAAAGAATTCTGAACTCAAAAGCAGGTCACCTGATTTTTAATTCTATCTCTGATACAAAGTGACCTTGGTCAAGTTACTTATTAACTAGAGCTTATTTTCATCACCTCTATATTGAAGGGATTGAACTAAACAATTTTCAAATTTCCTCCATTTTTGTCCTATAATTACATCAAAAGACTCTAAATTGGAGGCAGCATAAATATAAGCAAGCATAAATATATTGTCAAAACTACTTTGGTCAAATTCCTCCTTTGCCATCTTCCTGCCCCAATAGAGTGCTTTGAACCTTTGGGAGGTCCACACATAGGAAGCTATTCCCCAGGGGTTTTATTTACTACTCAGCATTCCTTCATGACTGTATCACTGCCTGACATTCTGAACTGCAAAGTGAGAGAATCTACATGCTTTCTACAACACCCAGCACCACTGTACTAATGGGTCCTCCATCATGAGCACTCCATCAAGACAATTTTATAATTGATGCTGCAGGTTTATGGTTTGCTGACTATAAAAAAATATTCGATTTGATCAATTGCTATGATAACTTGAAGGCCCTTATCCAATGAGGTGCTTCTCATTCTCAAGGCTATGCTAAAATCATATATGAGGGGAGGGGATGTCAATCAATTGCCCTAACACTCAGAAAGTAAATGATTACATCATATGGCCTAATATCTTAACCAGGTGAGATTATTTTTTAAGTGGATCACATTAATCAAAAGTTATATTGTCACTAGATGCATACCCTTTGACCCAGCAATCCCACTACTAGGTCTATATCCTGAAGAGATCATGAAAAAAGGCATAAATCACATATGTACAAAAATATTCATAGCAGCTCTTTTTGTAGTGGCAAAGAATTGGAAATTGAGAGGATGCTCATCAACTGGGGAATGACTGAACAAGTTATTGTATATGAATGTGAGGGAGTACTGTTGTTCTATAAGAAATCATGAGGGAAAGGGATTTCTGAAAAGCCTGAAAAGACTTGCATTGATAGATACTGAGTGAAATGAGAAGAACATTATACACACTAACAACAACATGGGGTAATGATCAACCATGTTGGACTTGTTCATTTCAGCAGTACAATAATCAAAGACAATTTTAAAAGCCTTGTGATGGAAAATACTATCCATATCCAGAGAAGGAACTGTGGAGTTTAAATGAAAACCAAAGCTTATTATCTTCAATTTTTAAAAGTTGTCTTATGTATTATGTCTTTTTTCCTCTCTAATATTTTCTTTACTCTGTTTGGATCTGATTCTTTCTCATAACATGATCAATATGCATCTATGTATAGCATGGTTATAAATACAGAGTTTATATCAGATTGTTCTCTGTCAGGGGGAATGGAAGGAAGAGAGGGAGAAAAATGTAAAACTCAAAACCATGCAAAAATAAAGATTGATTAAAAAAAACTACTATTGAATGTAGTTGGAAAAACAAATAAAGTTATTTTCCAAAAAAGAAATATAAAGTAAGGCAAAAAAACAAAACAGTTGTATACTTGTCAGTGTTTGGCATTATCATGGAGAATGCCTCAGAGTCCAAATGAAAGAGGAATTCCCACTATATATTCTGTATTGTCAGTGATCTTAAACTGCACGTCTTAACAAAAACCAGAACACCATGTAATATAACTAAATGAGATTGATAATCAATAAAAACAAATCACCTAAATTATCCAAACAGGAAAAAGCAGGTAGAAAAAATTATTCAGAAAATGATATTCCATTGGAAGGACAGTCCATCCAGACAGCCCATCGTCCATCAAGATATAACCATTTATCTTGATCAGTCACTGCAGATGGATAATTAAATGACCCCAAGATTGTATAAGCAGAGGACAGTAGGCTGTCATTTCTTTGGGAAAATTTGGAGTTCAGTACAGACTCCCTAAGCTCCTCTCTAAAACAAAGATTCATCTGGTTTTTTTTTTAAGTTCATTATTCTCCTGATCATATTATAGGACACAGTACATTGGATGAATATCTCAGAGAGGACTAAGGATTTATAGATTAAAGTCCCATAGGATACAGAAGCATGGATAGGTTACATTTTACAGCTGAAGGGAGTGCCCATATCACTGAGATCACAGATTCATCAAAGCACTGAAGTATCAAAGTAAACCAAATTGAAACTTAATTAGTAGCTATTTGCCCCCTCCTTTGACGCCAGAACAGGAAGAAATTAATCTCAGCTGCAAATTGCAAGAACTTTAGATATTAGAAAAAATTTCCTGACTATGATTTGTTAAACATTGAAATAGATTTACAATGGAAGACTTCAAAAACATAGATACTCAATAGTCTGAGATGTTTTAATTCTCCAGCTAGTTTTCAAAAATCACTAGACAAACAAAATTTGCTTTGATCCTACTCATATTTCTATGGTCAGTTAATAAATATTGATTAAGCATCTACTATGTTCAGGTACTTTCTCTAGTTACAAGAAACACTAAAAAGGGCAAAAGACAGTTCCTGCTCTTGTTACTATACCAAATCCCCCTATTACTCCTCATACTACTTAACCCAAGAAGACACTTATCTGCCTATAGCAAATGTGTTAGGACTCTTTTAATGCCAGATTCCTGGGAAGAAGACTAAAAGACAATGAGAACCAAAAGGGTAAAGCAGTGCATATTCATTATTCTGAAACTGATGCCAGTTTTTTAATAAATCTGTCCTGGTTTCATTTAGACATGGACACAAAGACTTCATTTTCATCCATCACTCAGGATGTATCAAGCATCTACTTAGTATTTTTCACTGTGTTAAGGTACTATTATGGCATATGAAGGTATACAAAAGAATTATAAGAGATGGGTTTTGAGCTGAGCCATGACTGGTTGGGAGGGAAGCTCCAATGGGTTAATTAACAGACTAATTTAGCATAGGCAATTGTTCAAGGATGCTGGCTGATTCATTTTAGAGCAGAACCAGGAGGAGGGAGACTCTGGAGTTTGAATACTGTCTCTGGTATTTCCTAGCTAGTCAATTAGCATCTTCCTAAGAGAATCTTCAGGAGGAAGGAGAAGGGAATGAGCACTTCTTTAGTAGCTACTGAGGGCCAGGCACTATGCTAAGATCTTTTCAAATCTTATCTCATTTGATCCTCACAAGAATCCTTCAAGGTAGGTACTGTTATTATCCCCAATAATCACAATAAGGAAACTGGGGCAAACAGAGATTAAGTGACTAGCCTAGGGGAATATAGTTAGTGAGTTTCTGAGGTTGAATTTGAACTTAGCTTTTCCAGATGCCAAGCCCAGCACTCTATCCTCTGCACCACCTATTGCTGCCATAATCCTCTCATCTGTAAAATGAGGATAACAATATTTATACTGCCTATTTAATTGAGTTGTTTTGAGGAAAGTGTTTTTAAACACTAAAGCATAATGCAATTGTAAGCCATTATTATAACTGATTGTTATACACCAGCCACATACCTCTTAATAAGTGAAACACAGCCCACAGTGGCAAAGGAGATCTACCAGAAAGGGGATTCCAACTTTAAACAAAAGTGCAACCCAGATTCATCCTGGGTGAAAAGAGTCCCAAGAGAAGAATAAGACTTTTCTTTTTTTTTTTTTAGAAAGGTTTTATTTATTTATTTTAAATTTTACAATTTTTCCCCTAATCTTGCTATCCCACCCCCACCCCCCTAGTGAGGGAGTCTGTTAGTCTTTACACTGTTTCCATGGTATGCATTGATCTAAGTTGAATGTGATGAAAGAGAAATCACATCCTTAAGGAAAAAACATAAAGTATAAGAGATGGCAAAATTATATAATAAGATAATTTTATTTTAAATTAAAGGTAATGTCTTTGGTCTTTGTTCAAATTCCACAATTCTTTCTCTGGATACAGATGGCATTCTCCATCACCGATACACCAAAACTGTGTCTGATTGTTGCACTGATGGAATGCACAAGTCCGTTAAGGTTGACTGTCACCCCCCATGTTGCTGTTAGGGTGCATAATATTTTCCTGGTTCTGCTCACCTCACTCAGCATCAGTTCATGCAAGTCCTTCCAGACTTCCCTGAATTCCCATCCCTCCTGGTTTCTAATAGAACAATAGTGTTCCATGATATACATATACTACAGTTTAAGCCATTCCCCAATTGAAGGACATTCACTTAATTTCCAATTCTTTGCCACCACAAACAGGGCTACTATGAATACTTTTGTATCAATGATGTTTTACCCTTTTCAATGATCTTTTCACGGTATAGACCCAGTAAGTTGTATTGCTAGATCAAAGGGTATGCACATTTTTGTTGTCTTTTGGGCATAATTCCAAATTGCTCTCCAGAAAGGCTGGATGAGTTCACAGCTCTACCAACATGTATTAGTGTCCCAGATTTCCCACATCACTTCCAACATTGATCATTGTCCTCTCTGATCATATTGGCCAATCGGAGAGGTGTGAAGTGGTACCTCAGAGATGCTTTGATTTGCATTTCTCTAATAAGTAGTGATTTAGAGCAATTTTTCATATGACTATGGATCATTTTGATTTCTTCATCTGTAAATTATCTTTGCATATCCTTTGACCATTTGTCACTTGGGCAGTGGTTTGTCTTTTTAAAAATTTGACTTGGTTCTCTGTATATTTTGGAAATGAATCCTTTGTCAGAAATAGTAGTAGTTTCCCAATTTACTACATTCTTTTGATCTTGGTTATAATGGCTTTGTCTGTGCAAAACCTTTTTAATTTAATGTAATTAAAATTGTCTAGTTTACTTTTAATGTTGTTCTCCATCTCTTCCTTGGTCATAAACTGTTTCCCTTTTCATAGTTCTGACAGGTAAACTATTCCTTGATCTCCTAGTTTGTTTATAATATTGTTTTTTTATGTCTAAATCTTGTATCCATTTTGATCTTATCTCGGTATAGGATGTGAGGTGTTGGTCTAATCCAAGTTTCTGCCATACTAACTTCCAATTTTCCCAACAATTTTTATCAAAGAGAGAGTTTTTATCCCAATATCTGGACTCTTTGGTTTTATTAAACAGCAGATTACTGTAATCATTTCCTGCTCTCCTTTACACCTAGTCTATTCCACTGGTCCACCACTCTATTTCTTAGCCAATTCCAGACAGTTTTGATGACTGATGCTTTATAATATAATTTTAGATCAGGTAGGGCTAAGCCACCTTCTTTTGCACTTTTTTTTCCATTAAATCCCTGGAGATTCTCAACTTTTTATTTCTCTGTATGAATTTACTTACAATTTTTTCTAACTCATTAAAGTAGTTTTTTGAAATTTTGACTGGTAGGGCACTAAACAAGTTTAGTTTTGGTAGAATTGTCATTTTTATCATATTAGCTCGGGCTATCCATGAGCAGTTGATATTTTCCCAGTTATTTAAATCTGATTTTATTTGTGTGAGAAGCGTTTTGTAATTGTTTTCAAAAAGTTTATGAGTCTGCCTTGGCAGGTAAAGTCCCAAGTATATTATACTGTCTGAAGTTACTTTGAATGGGATTTCCCATTCTAGCTCTTTCTACTTCATCTTGCTAGTCATATATAAAAATGTTGAGGATTTATGAGGGTTTATTTTATGCCCTGTGACCTTGCTAAAGTTGCTAATTATTTCTAGTACTTTTTTAGATGATTTTTTAGAATTTTCCAGGTATACCATAATGTCATCTGCAAAGAGTGAGAGTTTTGTCTCTTCCTTCCCAATTCTAATTCCTTCAATTTCTTTTTCTTCTCTTATTGCTGAAGCTACCATTTCTAAAATAATATTGAATTAGTAGTGGTGATAATGGGCATCCTTGTTTCACCCCTGATCTTACTGGGAATGGAATAAAAGGCTTTTCTTATGCCACCATTAACACCAACAACTCCACCAACAAAATCCACACCAACACCAACTCTCCAAATAGAACAAACCTTGGATATGGATCATGTCTAAGATCTCCTAAATGGGATTGTACTTTCTAGAAAAGGTATAAATTATATAAAATAGGTAATGACAGCTATTTCTTTCATCATAAAAATATTTAAAATACAAATGAATCCTAAGCACATTAATAAAAGCTTAAACATATGACCTATTATGAGGTCATCCTACCTATTATAATGCAGGTGAGTGATACAGTGGATAAATCTCTAGGTCTAGAGTCAAGAAGACATGAGTTCAAATCCAGACTCAGACACTTACTAGCTTGTCTGGGCAAGACACTTAACTATTTGCCACAGTTTCCTCAAATATAATACCAAGAAAATAGCACTAACTTCACAGGATTGTTGTGAGAATTAAATGAAATAAGATTTGCAAAGTTCTTAACAGTGGCTGGCAATACTAGGTATTAAAAACATGTTTATTTCCTTCCCTCACTTATATACCTCAACCCCCACTATACTCTCCTGACAGGTAAAAGACAACTGTGTTATAATAGTGGGAAAACATTTCACATTCATTTTACATCTATCCAGTCTCACAAAGTAGACGCAAGACTGGAAATGTCCATTTTTCCAGACTACGTTGATGACTTGTTATGAAAAGCAAACAAAAATACGAACAGTCCTCAGAGACACTAAGTCAAGTCTCTGGTTGCCTAGGCAAATTCAGGTTGTTGCTGCCATATGACTCTAGCCATTATTGCCACTAGAAAGGGTGAGGAAAGAAATCACCTCCCTTCTTACTAGATATCCAAAGGAGACTTAGAAGAATTCCAAATGACACACTCAAGATGGGGAGAGAACCTTCCTATAGCTTGAATGAACCACCAATCATCTTTGACACAATTCATGTCCCAGAAATGAAGGGATCTACCAGGAGCCACATTGGTTGTGCATGTGCATGTGCAGGCCAGAATATGTGTCTTCACAGAGGATCAATAAATAAATCCAACTCTACTTATTTCCCCTGTTACAAAGAAGTAATGCTTAAAACACCCCCAAATAGACAATCAGTCCCTCAGAAAAGAAACACAATCAGCATTCTAGAATACAATCCTTTTTCCTATCAGATCTACAAATCATATTTACCTTGTTAGTTTCTTTTTATAGGCTGGTATGAAGGGATGGCTTCTCCCATAAAAAAACAATCCTCCCAAGAATCTCAACTAATGAATTCATCTTGAGGAGAGCCCTCATCTTTTAAACCCATTTTTCAGGAAATGCCAAGAAACATGCCCATATTCTCCAAGACTTTGTGTCTCTATCTTTTGACCAATCACATATTAAATATTTTGCCTACCAGGGGTGCTTTATTACCATCAGATCCTTCTGAATTTCTTGCCTTCTATATCACACAAATACTTTTCTAGTATTGATACTTAGAACTTGGGAGAGATAGAGTGTTTGAGACTGAAAAGCTGAGCAGCTTACATAGTGACTGTGATGTATAAAAACTTCGAGAGACATTGTTTCTTGGTAATTAATCATGTTATTAATCATGCCAGTTATATTGCAATTTCACAAAATCATAGAAAACACAGTTTGTTCTTGAGAAGTCATTCCGTTCTATCTCCTGGCTCCCAGGCAAGCATGTGTCTGTCTCCCCCATAGGTAATTTATCTAAATAATATCTGGAGAATAATGCTCACAGTCTCCCTTGATGATGCATTCCAACTGTGTGGCTTGGTTTGATTCTCTGCTCCTAAGCAACATCATTGGCCTTTGCAATTCAGTAGAGTCCACTTATTTTGTTCCATCCAGCTCTGTAGTGAATAGCTTCTTTGAAAAAGGACACAACACAGTCTCTAGAGGCAAGCTAGTAAGTGGGGCATTCTTCAGCAATATGCTTGGCAGAAGGAAATAGGCAAGGAAGGTGTCACATGAAGATGAACTTAACTTTGGTATGATTTAAGGGGGATGAGATAGCTTGTTATGAAAGACAACAAAAAATACAAACTCCTTAGAGACATTAGGTCTATCCAAAAGATTTGCCAATACTGACCTTCCTTGATCCTATGATATTAAACTTTTTCATTTATAACATATGAAGTAATAAAATACTTATCAAATTTGCAGATGACACAAAGCTAAGAGGGATAAAGTAACATTTTGAATGGCAGAGCCAGGCTCCAGGAAAATGCTACTGGGTGAAAAGCTGATTTGAAGCTATTCATATGAAATGGGATAAAGATAAATATGAAGTCATAATTCAGGTTTTTTTTAATCTATTTAAAAGACTGGGAAATATGGCTAGCTGCAGTAGAGATAAAAATTTTATGGGCACTTTATTGGACTTTAGGCTTAATATGTGTTAACATTGTAATAAGGATTTTTTTTTAATGAGACCCTAGACTAAAGGAGTCAGACAAAATGTAAATGTATTGGCAAACAAAAACAAAATAAATGTGAAGAAGCCTTTGAGGGGGAGACACTAGCAGCTGGGGACCAGAAAGGTCTCATGTGAAAGTACCCGTGCCAAGTCTCAAAGGAAACAAAGTATTTCACAACATAGAAGTGAGGGGAGAGAGAGAGTGAACCATGAAGAATAGGTAGTACTGGGGGAAACTAGGTTGCACAGTGGATAGAGCACCAGCCCTAGAGTCAGGAGGACCTGAGTTCAAATTTGACCTCAGACACTTAATTACCTAGCTATGTGACCTTGGGCAAGTCACTTAACCCCATTGCCTTGCAAAAGACAAACAAACAAAAACAAAGGATAGGTAGCACTAAAACAGGGAAATGGGCTATCCTGTGAGGAGCAGCAAGGTGGCCATGATGTTTGGAGAATAGAATGAATGGATGAGTATAATGAAAGTAAAGGATGAAAAGGAAGGGCCACCCAGACTTTGAAAGGGTTTTGTGATACTCTATACCAAGATAAGATCAAAATGGATACAGGATTTAGACATAAAAAAACAATATTATAAGCAAACTAGAAGATCAAGGAGTAGTATACCTGTCAGATCTATGGAAAAGGAAATAGTCTATGATCATGGAAGAGATGGAGAACATCATTAAAAACAAACTAAATAATTTTGATGACATTAAATTAAAAAGCTTTTGGACAGACAAAACCATTGTAACCAAGATAAAAAGAGATGTAGTAAATTGGGAAACAATTTTTCCAACTAGTATTTCTGACAAAGGATTCATTTCTAAAATATACAGAGAACCGAGTCAAATTTTCAAAAAGACAAGCTATTCCCCAGTTGACAAATAGTCAAAGGATATTCAAAGACAATTTACAGATGAGGAAATCAAAGCAATCCATAGTTATATGAAAAATTACTCTAAATCACTACTTAGAAGTGAAATGCAAATTAAAGCTTATCTGAAGTACTACCTCACACCTCTCAGACTGGCCAATATGACCAGAAAGGACAATGATCAATGTTGGAAGGGATGTGGGAAATCTGGGACACTAATACATTGTTGATGGAACTGTGAACTCATCCAACCTTTCTGGAGAGCAATTTGGAATTGTGCCAAAGGGCAACAAAAATGTGCATACTCTTTGAGCCAGCAATACCTCTCCTGGGTCTATACACTGAAGAGATTACGAAAAAGGGCAAAAATATCACTTGTACAAAAATATTCATAGCAGCCCTGTTTGTGGTGGCAAAGAATTGAAAATTAAGTGAATGTCCTTCAATTGGAGAATGTTTTAACAAACTGTGGCATATGTATGTCATGGAATACTATTGTTTTATTAGAAGACAGCAGAGATGGGAATTCAGGGAAGCCTGGAAGGATTTGCATGAACTGATGCTGAGCAAGATTAGCAGAACCAGAAAACATTGTACACCCAACAGCAACATGAGAATGATGATCAACTTTGATGGACTTGTTCATTCTGGAGAATACCATCTATATACAGAGAAAGAATTGTGGAGTTTGAATAAAGACCAAAGACTATTAACTTCAATTTAGGGGAAAAAACCCATTATCTTATTATGTAATTTTGCTATCTCTTATACTTTATTTTTCTTCCTTAAGGATATGATTTCTCTCTCATCACATTCATTTTAGATCAATTCATACCATGGAAACAATGTAAAGACTAACAGACTGACTTCTGGGGGGGGGGGAGAGGGAAGCAAAAAAAGGGGGAAATTGTAAAATTTAAAATAAATAAAATATTTCTTAAAAAAATAAACTCTCAATGAGTTTAGATTTGATCCAAGATGTAACAAGGAGTCAATGGAATTGAGTAAAGGTGTGACAATGGTCAGGCATGCTCTTTATGATTTTCTGGGAAGTGAACTGGGATGATGAGAAACTCAGAGCAGGAAGACCAATTTGATGGCTATTGCAGTAATCCAGACAACGGCCTAAATTATGGTTTTGGCTCTATAAGTGAGGAGAAGAAATAAATAGGCTTCTCTTTTGGGGGATAAAGAGAATAAAATGTGGCAACTGAGGTTGGTATGTGGAATAAGGGTGAAGGGGTGAGAATGATACTAAAGTTGCAAAGCTAAGTAGCAGCAAGAATAATGTTACCCTTGTAAGGAAGTTAAGGTGGTAAGGAAGTTAAAAATAGAGCGATGTACTGGAAAAAAGAGATGATGTTTTTTGCACAAAGTGAGCTTGAGTAGTCTACAAAATATATCTAATTGGAAATGCACAACAGATAGTTGATAATAAAATTCAGGACACAATCTAGGGGTAAATACATTGATATGGGGATCATATACATAGAAATGATCATTGGAAAATGTGGTCATCAAGTGTGTATGAGAATGTGTAGAATGAGAAGAGGTCCAGGAAAGAGGCTTGAGATGTACTCACAGATAGCTTGTATGAAGTCCAGCAAAAGAGACAGAAAAGGAAGAAGCTGGACCTAAGAGTCAAGAAGATGTGAATTTAAATCCAGCCTCAGATACTTACTATTTGTGTGACCCTGAGCAAGTCATTTAACCTCTGTCTGCTTCGGTTTTCTCAACTGTAAAATGGTGATAATAATAGCACCTACCTCTCAGTCATTGTGAGGATTAAATGAGACATTTGTAAAGTGCTTAGAATAATGCCTAATACATATGCTTGTCTCCTCCCTTCATTTTTAAATATTTCCTTGTCTTTTAACTGATAAGTCCTTATTTCCTCACCTGTAAAATGAGACCACCCTTCACTCAGTTGAAATATATGGAAAGAATTTTTCAAATCTTAGAAAATTTTACAAATCCTAGCCACTCCTTTTCTTAAAAAAAAAGTTTGAAAAAACTAAAAACAGAAGCATAGCAAAAAAACAAAAACAAAGGTAGCATCTCCTTGAAGGAACTGAATCTGAAAGAGTCTCAGGAAGGACTGAGATCTAAGTCTAGACAATAAGGACCCCATGTGGGTAATACAAAGTCTTCAAAGTTCACTGTAGGGTCTCTTGGTTTTAAAAATACAACCATAAACCAGAGCAGCCCAGATACATCAAGGTCAGAGGAAAGGTGATAATATTTGTGCAAAGTCATCATCAATCCTCAACAGAGGCCAGAGAGAACTTCCCTGTTTGCCCATTTAGTATACATCCAGGGCCTCCTCCTCCCTGGCACCCTCACAGGAAGCTGGGTGGAGGTGAAAACAAATCTTCCCCCCCCCCATAAGAAGCCTCTGTGGGGGTTCCTATCTTCTTCTGTGGGGGGGGGGGGTTTACTTCTCCCTTGTTGCAATAAAATAAGCCCCTTCCCAACAATGCCATCCTTTTTCTTTGAAGTCCTCACTGGAAGGAATTATGTCATCATCACCAGGTATTTTTCTGACAATAATTTAATTAGTTTTACATTACAGTTCCTTTTGCCACTGCACATACCAGTGTCACTACTCTCTTTTTTTCCTCTGAGCTACCACTGCCACTGAGAGCTACTCCAATGTTTGCTACCACCAGGCCAGGGGATCTGACTAGTACCCAGTCTGCCAAGTTCAATTCTTGTAGCTTCCCTATTCTGGCAAAGAGAATTGCAGAGTCCTGAACTCTATTGTCCTCACCTTGCTGGGACCTGACTTTGCCCTGTTATGAAAAGTGTGATATTACCTCCCTTTATGGAGACAGATTATAGCAGCAAGCCTTAGCTAGTTGCAGTGTTACTCCGGAGGCCTGACTGACCAACTAGTCTATCTCCCACTGGGACAAGGGTCACCCTCTTATGCCCAAGCTTGGGACTGTGCTGCCACAGACACCTTGTGTGTGTGACAGGAGCAATATGAATGTCCTTAGAACTGGAACCTGACCATTCACTCTTCTGCTAAGGTCAGGTGTCAGAGGGCAGGGTCCTTGCCCCTGGCTAGTCTTCCATCATTGATGAAATCAAGAACTGCCAGATGGGATGAATGGTCATGGGCAGTTTACTCTCTAATTCCCCAGGAGAGAGGAGAGCTTCACTATAAGCAATCACCATCTCTAAAGCCATTACCAGAAGAAGCACTCAAAGCATGAAGGCTAATCCAGGCTCTTCCTCTACACTGCCCATCCTTCATTAATTTCCAACCCTATGATACTAGGTCTATTGTTCTGGGTGGGGTTGGGCCTTTTATGGTTTAGATTCATTATTGGAACAAAATGAGACATTATTATATCTTTCAATAGTTAACAAAAGGAGATTTCCTTAGCAATAGCAGATCATATACACAGGACACTTCAAACTGGTTCAGCTGAGCTTTCCTGCCTGAATTGCCATTATTTTCCACCAGCCAAGACTCAGGGAGCTTCTGGAGTTTTTGCTGACTGTTTCATACTCAAGAATTAATGTCAATAGCCTGAACCTTTAGTTATTAAAGTCACATAGGTCTCAAGGATGAGGTCAAAACCTTTTGAGGAAAAAACTGGTCTAATATGCATGAAGGCAGAGGTAAGGATTATTGCTCTGACTAAAGCTCTGACTAAATTTCTGCTCCCCAGATTGTCAAGTACTTCCCTAAGTCTAACCATTTAAAAGGGGGAATGGATTTATAACTTACTTTTTCAAGCCACTGTCCATGTGCTGAAGGGAGAGAAATTTGTAACCAGTTTTAGTTTATTAAATACTCTCACTTATATCATCTCATTTGATTCCTACAATAATCATTTGTTGTAGGTAGAAAAAGTATTCCCATTTTACAGACATAAAAAAACTAAACTGAGGAAAGTCAGATAATTTGGCCTTTGGCAAATACAACTAGCAAGAGAATTAATTACTAGTAACTAATTAACCATGAAATAGTGAGCCATCATGAATTCTGGTCCTTTCCATTACCATATATAAAACATCACTTTCAACAATTTTTTCAACTTTTCCAGAAATTCACATCAAAGCACAAAAGAGGAAAAGAAAGCACAGATTAGTTTTGTTTCCATTGTTTCTTTCACTTAAACAGGAATCAAAGACCTAAACTTTTAAAGGGTTCCAACAACATAGAAGGCAGCTATTGGAAATGACCCTTCGTGATGGCCACTAATGAATCAGTGACCTAAATGGGGACATGATTTTAAATTCTGAGAACCTATTAGCATTTATAAAAAAAAATCAAAAGAAAATCCATCCCTGTTTTGTTCACCTAAATTAGGCTAGCCATAGTAATTATTGAGTGAAACTGTAAAAAGCAAGCTTGACAGGAAACTAGGAAAACAGAACAATCACTGGGTTTGAAAAATTAGGTCGTGAGAAAGTATAGAGAGTAAATCATAGGCCAGGGCTCATTAAAAGATTAATGTGAAATACTGAGTTAAAAACCATCACTCCCTTACCATGGACCCCACCCCACCCCCCCATTTGAATTTTCATTCTGAGGGACTAAAAACAGGAATCTTTATGGAGGTCTTTCAACTCTCAAAACCTATTCTTTCCTGAGATGAGAGCTCAAAGTGTGAACTTCATCAAATCAGTAAGCATTCATTAAACAACTGGGTTCCAGAAAACACACACACACACACACACACACACACACACACACACACATACATATATATATATATATATATATATATATATATATATATATCTCAAGAAAACATTTCCTGCCCTCCAAGTACTTGCATTCTGTTGAAAGAAAATAACATGAACCCCAATAAGTAAATACAAATATATATATACAGAATAAAGTAAAAAGGCATGTTCAGCAGGGGGGGGGGGGGGGAATCCTAGCAAGTGAGAACAATCAGGAAAAGATTCCAGGAGAAAGTGGCTCTGGAACTGAGCTTGGAAGAAAACTAAGGATTCCACAGGCAGAGGTGAGAAAGAACTTTTTTACCAATATGGGGAACAGTCTGTCTATAAACAAAGTACAAAAAAGAGGAGACAGAAGGTTATGGACAGGGATCAAGGAGGAGGCTGGCTTAGCTGGAACATCTGGTCAGTGAGAGAGAAACTGGTGCAGAGCATTTTGGGATATTTGGAACCTTAAAATAACATTTCATGCAATGATTAAATATCATCAGTGCATACTTGCACAATGGGAAAATATTTATACTTTCTTCACAGTAACCTCGTGGGGTGGATTACAGAAGTATAATTGTCCTCATTTTGCCAATTTTGGAAATGGCCTCTGGGTGTTGAAGTGACCTGTTAAGGCCACACGGTTAGCAAACCTCTGAGCAGGAATGAATCTAGATCACCTGACCAGCTTTCTCTACTGTGCAACAGTAGGTCATGATCAGTCATAGTCACTCAGATTAAAAAGACACACATTGACTTCAACACCTTCTTCACCACCTCCTACTCCATTGGCTTTCACTATGGATGACTTAATTACCCTCTTAAACTGCATTATCTTTTACATATGATTCTTTATTTCGGCTGACATCTTTGTCGACACCTATTTCAAGAATGCCCTAGTTACCTAAGTGAAAGATATACTTTTTCTTAGGTTCCATCTCTTCCAAATGCACCAGAATTCTTTTATCTGCTAAAAATTCTTTATTTTCAGGTGCTTAGTCTCTTCTGCCTCTTTTACCCAAATTGAACTGATGTATTAAGTTCTTTTCTACATTCAAATTATATTAAGATAAAACCACAGAATCAGAAGTCAAGAGTTGAAAGTGACCTCAGAGGGCATCTAGTTCAAACATAACATAAATTAGGATTTATTATTTATTTTAAAAATAAAATATATGAATCCTTTATATGATATCTAACAAGACATATAGTCCAGTCTGAATTCCCCACTTAAGGTGAATTCACTAGCCAATAAAAGAGATCATTCCAGTTAAAAGGCCATCACTGGACTTTCCTCTACTCAACCTAAACATATTATGAAAGCCCTCTATATAAAATGCGACATTTGAGTCACTACAGTATTGGCAGCAATTAATATGGACTCATATGCTTTCATACATAAACCTATAGAAAAGTTTTGTGATGTTGTCCTTTGTTTTCAAAGACCATGACATCAGAAATGTGATCCCATGACAAGCCATATTGAATTGGATCTGAGTGAGGGGTGCTGTGCTAAGTCACCAGTCTCATTTTCTCCTCCAGAGTTATTTTGGTCCGGTGGTCAGATACAAAGGTATGAATGAAGATGACCCTGGATGGGAGGCAATCAAGGTCAAGTGACTTGCCCAAAATCCTACAAGTACGTATCTTAGGTCAGATTTAAACGTAGAAAAGCTTTTTCTTATTACATTATTGAAAGACTATATTACCTGGGTTGTCCACAATTTTCATTCTACTCAAGTTACCAACCAAAACAGTCTCAAGATTTTCCAGCATATATTTTGAGTACTGCTTAATTGCCATGCTCTTCCATGTAACAGTGAGCAGATATTGCTCAAAATTATTTTGAATGAGGAACCTATGAGCTCATCAAAAGAGTTCCATCTTCATAAAATACAAATATTTTGTATACCATGGCCATATAGATAATAAATGTAATAATACACATTGAAAACAATGACTGTTTCCCTCATGGAACCTGTTGTTCACAGGTTATGGAAAGACCATAAAGGGAAAGAAACAAGTCCAGATCTGGTATGTCAGGTCTCAAATTGCTATCAAGGGAAATGAGAAGACATGCAATAATAAGAGAATTATTTTCTCCACAACTTCACCAACTAATGAGACTTTCCCATTTCTTAGATCTTTTTTAAAATATCATATTCACTTTTAAATACAACCAGAAAGCCATAACTTAAAACAAAGACTTTATTAAAGTAATTAATCAACATTAACCCATGCATTGATCATGTGTGGCAATATATGCAATATTTCATGTCCATTTAAATTGTTGGAATAATTATGCCTATTTTTTAACATAATTTAATTACTAACAATAATATTTTATTAAAAGATGTTTAAATGTGACATTACTTTTGGCTTAATATTTTTTAAATATCTTTTTTTTGCAAGACAATGGGGTTAAGTGGCTTGCCCAAGGCCACACAGCTAGGTAATTATTATGTTTCTGAAGTCGGATTTGAACTCAGGTACTCCTGACTCCAGGGCCAGTGCTCTATCCACTACGCCACCTAGTTGCCCCATTTGGCTTAATATTTTTGATATAGTAGTTAAAAGGTCTGGTTTCTAAGTTTACTTTTATTTTATTATTAATTTTACAAACAATATTTCCAAACCCAAAGAACAGAAAAAGAGAATTACATCTGAAACTGAATTTCTATCACATAGTTGGTTGAAATGTTTTTAATATACAAAAGTAAATTGATAAAATCAACCCATCCCATTTAAAGTTGTGTCAATTCCCCAGTTTTCCAGGGAAGAAATCCAAATTCAAGGCACTAATAATTAGAGAAATGCAAAAAAAAGTAACTCTGAAGTTCCTCCCTTTAACTATAAGACCAACAAAGTTGACAATAATGGAAAATGATGAATGCTGAAGGGGCTCAGGAAGGTGAGGGCATTAAAGTACAGTTGCTAGAATTATGCATTCCTTTAGCCATTATCAAAAATGAAATTAAACCCATATCCCCCAAAGTTTCTAAACTGTGCATACCCTGTGATCCAGAGAAATCCTATTCACCAAAGAGATAAAGAAAAAAGGAAAAGAAATGGGAGGGTTGGGGAGGGAGAAAATTTGGAACTCAGAGTTTAAAAATGAAAGTCAAAACTTTTTCTACATGTAACTAGGTGAAAATAAAATACTAAATAATTTTAAAAATAAAAATTAAAAATAAATAAATAAATGGAAGTGAGGATTTACAAAAAAGGACAAATTAAGGGATGATAACTCATTTAACAAAATATTCACTGAGTTTTCTTTAAAAGCTATCAACTGAGGTACAATTAAAATAAAGTTTAATGAATCAAAACACATATTACACATAAACTAATCAGAAATTGTTTTACTGTACAAATTGAGATATACCTATTCATCAGCTTGAAATTCCAAATGCAGCAGTTAATTAGCAATGTCTAAACTTCCCTCTGAGGTACTGCATTTATTAACAACACATTATATTAAAAGGTTTTTTTTTAAAGCAAGAAAAAAAGGAAAGGAACCCACATATACAACAATATTCATAGTAGATAATTCTGTGGTGCAAAAGTGCTGGCAACTAAGGAATTGACCATCAATTATGAAATTACTGGACAAATTAGGGTTAATTAACATATCACAATATTATGGCACCATAAAAATGACAAAAGAATCATTTCAGAGAAAACTGGAAAGATTTATGTGAATTGATGAAGAATGAAATGAACAGAACCAGGACAACAAGTGATGTAATAACAGTAACATGAAAATGAATAGCCTTGAAAGCCTTAAGAACTCTGGTCAAGAGTGGAGAAGGCAGAGCCAAGATGGCAACAAGAATGTCTTAGGCACTCTCTCATAAAACTTATAAGCTAAGGACTCTAACTAAATTTTCGAGAGAAAGAACCCACAGAGGGACCCAGTGAGGCAGTTCTCCTACTCATGATAACCTGGAAAAGAGCAGAAATGCTCTGCTCCCCAGGGTAGAAGGGGTGGCCCGCCAGAGGGGTGGCCCACCAGACCAAAAAAGAACTTCAGCCTCCCAGAGGAAGCCCCAGGGCACTGGGAGCCATGGCTCACAGCAGCGGGGGAGTTTCCTGAGCTACACCCCATGGAGCATCAGGCACAAATTGGTGGAACAGCAGGGGACCTCTGCCAGAATGAGCATATGAAGACCAGCCCTCAGGGCACACAGAGAGTGCATGGCAGCAGCCCAGTTCCAGGAAACAGAAGCAGGCAGAGCCTGTAAGCAGGAGCCCCCAGGGCATGGGCCCATTGAACCTAGGGAGGGGAATGAAGGGAGAGACTGCCTAGCTCTGTCCCTGGAACAGGATTCTGGAGCCCTGACCACATTCAGATCCTGATCACAGTCTAGGCCCCCCCAGAGAACATCAGGCTCCGCCCACCTCAGCCCCGTGGGGGGGGGGGGCATATGGTCATTCACAGACCAGGAGGGAGGACAGAGCCTCACACACTGAGACCCTTGTGGGAGTGTCCCAAAAGCTCAGGAAACACCCCCAAAACAGACTCAGGCTGGGAAAATGAGCAAGCGGAGAAAAAAGAGGAACACCACTGAGAAATATTTTACATATGAGCCCAAGAAGGATCAAAATACTCAGTCTGAAGATAAGGAAGCACAAGCTCCTGTATCTAAAGACTCCAAGAAAAACAGAAATTGGGCTCAGGCTATGACAGAAATCAAACAAGACTTTGAAAATCAAATGAGAGAGTTAGAAGAAAAAGTGGGAAAAGAAATGAGAGAGATGCAGGAAAAAACATGAAAATGAAGTCAGCAGCCTAGTCAAGGAAATCCAAAAAAAATGCTGAAGAAAATAGCATGCTAAAAACCAGCTTAGGTCAAATGGATAAAACAGTTCAAAAAGTTACTGAGGAGAAGAATGCTTTAAAAAGCAAAATTGGCCAAATGGAAAAAGATAAGAAATGTCTCTGAGGAGAACAAATCCTTCAGACAAAGAATAGATCTCAGGGAGATTGATGAATTTACGAGAAACCAGGACTCAATACTTCAAAACCAAAAGAATAAAAAATTAGAAGAAAATGTGAAACATCTCATTGGAAAAACAACTGATATGGAAAACAGACTTAGGAAAGATAATTTAAAAATTATTGGAATACCTGAAAGTCATGACCAGGAAAAGAGCCTTGACATCATTTTCAAAGAATTACTACAGGAAAATTGCCCTGATATCCTAGAAGCAGAGGGCAAAATAGAAATGGAGAGAATCCACCAATCCCCCTGAGAAAGAGATCCCAAAAAAACAACCCTTAGGAATATTGTAGCCACGTGCCAGAACTCCCAAGTCAAAGAGAAAATATTACAAGCAGCCAGAAGGACACAGTTCAAATATCGTGGAGCTGCAGTCAGGATCACACAGGACTTAGCAGCAACTACATTGGAAGCTCGTGGGGCTTGGAATATAATATACAGGAAGGCAAAAGAACTTAGAATGCAGCCAAGAATGAACTACCCAGCAAGGCTGAATGTCCTCTTCCAGGGAAAAAGATGGACTTTCAATGAACAAGGGGAATTTCAAAGGTTCCTTTTGGAATGGCCAGAGCTGAACAGAAGGTTTGATCTTCAGATACAGGACTAAGGTGAAGCATGGAGATTGGAGGAGAGGGGGGAAGTTTGAGGGACTTAATGATGATGAACTGCATGTATTCCTGCATAGAAAAATGACACTGATAATACTCATGTGAACCTTCTCAGTTAATAGAGCAGGTAGAGAGAGATTTTATGGTTGAAGCATAGGAGAAAGCTGAATTTGAAGATAAAATATGGTGTAAAAATGGAGTCAATAGAAAAAAAGGAAATGTAATGGGAGAAAGAAAAAGGAGAGGGGGGATAGGCCAAGATATTTCATATAATAAGATTTTTCTTTATTACAATGAGCTATTGCAATGATATGGAAGGGGGAAGGCAAGGGGGAATGAGGGAATCTTCACTCTCATCAGAGGTGGCTAGGAGAGGAAACAGCATATATACTCAATGGGGTATAGGCATCTGGAGTAAGAAAAAAAGGGGGGGACAGGGGGAAGGGGTGGGGATGTGAGTGATGGAGGAGAGGTTGGACCATGGGGGTAGAGTGATCAGATATAACACATTTTCTTTTTAACTTCTTGCAAGGTGCTGTGATTGGAAGGCCTGTCCGGGATCATAGGGCCAGGTGGATGCTGGGCCTAAGGGGTAGTATGGGGGCTCAGGGCCTCTTGGCCCCAGAGCCGGGGATTTGTCTGCTGCGCCACTTAGCTACCCTACAGCAGAGTCAGTTAAAGGAGAGAGAAAATAGAGTACATGGTAGTGGAGAAATATGAAAGGAGGGCATTGCGATCAGCAATGGCAACGGTGGAAAAATATGGAAGTAACTTTTGTGATGGACTTATAATAATGTGATCCACCCACAACAGAGTTGTTGGTGTTGGAACAAAGACTCAAGCACAGTTTTTATTATTATTATTTTTTTGGGTGGGGTGCAGGGCAAATGGGGCTGGGTGGCCTGCCTGGGGCCTCATAGCAGGGGGATCGTTGGGTGTCTGAGGCCAGATTTGGACCCCAGTGCTCCTGGCTCAAGGGCCAATGCTCTGTCTGCCACCCAGCCGCCCCTACTATTATTACTATTTTATTTTATTTTGGGGTCTTTTTTTTCTTTTTTTGGTTTTTGCAGGGCAGTGGGGTTCGGGTGCCTTGCTTGTCACACGGCTGGGTGAATGTTGGGTGTATGGGGCTGGATGTGGGCTCAGGTGCTCATGGCTCTAGGGCTGGTGCTCTATCCATTGCGCCACCTGGCCATACCTACAATTATTACTATTATTCTTTTTAATTTTAATTTTTTTCTCCCCTTTATCGCCCAAGCGAGTCTATATTTTGGGGGGAGGGGGTATTTTGTTTACTCTTAAACAAGAATATTTTATTAACATATAAAAACATTTGTACAAAATGAGAATAAATGTTAAATAAAAAATTATTCTGGAAAAAATATAAATAAAAAATATAAATAGGAAAAAAAAGAACTCTGGTCAACATGATTTTGTTGCTGCTGTTCAGTCATATCTAACTCTTCATGACCCCAATTGGAGTTTTCTTGACAAAGATAACTGTAGTGGTTTGCCCTCACCTGCCTGAGCCCCTCCAGCATTCAGTGGTTTCTTCTCCAGCTTATTTTACAGATGAGGAAACTGAGACAAATAGGGTTAAGTGACTTGTCCAGGATCACAGCTAGGGTCTGAAATCAGATTTGAACCCAGGTCTTCCTAAAGACCCAGTGCTCTATCCATTGTCCCTATTATCTGTGAGACATCTATAAAATACCTAACTAGTTCAGGTCTGAGAGATTTGAGCAATCAGACATTCCAACTAAAATCCTGAGAAGGACTAGATTGTGGGAAGCTAGAAAGGAGTAGTACTCCAGGCCTTGGGCTCTGTCTCACTCTCCTCTCCCCTTTTTGAGTAAAAGAGGATTTCAAGAACTTTGGAGGACTGAAGTACTTCTCATTTTCCTATCCCCTTTCTAACAGAGTCCCAGTAAAGAAGTGCCCCCTTTGAGAGGTTATATGCAGATTCAAAGCTCTATGAAGAATTCAAGATATAGTGGATTGGATGGATGGATGGGATGGGATGGGTAGAATGGGATGGATTTGGGGCAACCCTGCAGTGCGATTTTATGCAGTCTCCTGTGGGTTTATTAAATGCTTTAGTAAAAAAGTCAAGTTACCACAATTACCACAGAGCTCTCACTAAAATGGAAAATCAAAATATATTGTCTATTGTTTCAATAAAATATTTAAAAGTAAGGTTGGACAGCCATGTTCTAAAGGAAACGAGTTGAGGAATACTGCAGAAGGACCTCCAGGAGCCATGAGTTAACCCTGACCTCTTGCTGCCAACATCATCTCTATACTTGAGCTTCTTTTACACTGGATTTTATGTACTGGTAGGAGACTGTCTAAGTTGTTTTGTTCCAATTATTCATAATGTACTTCTGTATTTGTAAATGTCCTTTTATTCAAAAAGCTAATTTTCTGCTGACTAATGGATGCTAATTATAATAAATGAGGGAAAACATCAGTGAAACCTCATGAACTATATAAACCTAGGACTCCCCAATCTGTCAAATACCCTAAATTTTGAGGGGAGATATTCTAAGCAATGAAGACTAAACTTGACAAGTGACTGGGAGAATTGGAATTGGGACTCCAGATTCTACATGATCCATATGAAAGTATTTAATAAATTCAGTACAGTACGCCTCAAATTTCCTTGTCTGTTCTTTCTGTAAAATTATACTTTTACAAAAAAAGTGGGGCTGTTATAAATGTATGATAAGTGATGGCTACTAGAATCTAGACTGAGTGATAAGTATGGATTGAATAAATCTCCAAAAAGTAGAGTTTACTTATTGCTGATGGTAGAGAGTTTGGATGTGGCAATGGAGAACGAGTATTCTAACTTCCCCACTATTACCAGTGAGTGGAGGGATAAAGGGAGGATGGAGTGAATCAAAATGTACCTGAACTGAAAAATGTGTCCAGGGATATAATGCTATCAGGAAGGATCTAGGTCTCCATGAATGCCAGAAGGTGAAAAGAATGAGAAAAGAAAAAGTTTAAAATGAAAGGAAGTTTATTAACTACAGAGTACGCATTTTTGAGGAGCACAGGGAAAGAGGCAGATAGATCTGCTGTGGGAAATTGGTGGAGGGGGTGGGTGTTGAAGGGAATACAAGAAAAGAGCTATTGCAGAGGGACAGGGTTTAGAATGGTGGTTGTATCCAAGCATAGTAAGAGGACTAACCAATGGGGTTCCAGTCCTTAAAGCATGGATATAATTCATATGGAGGTTTGTTTAATCTGCTTCTAGAAATGTATGGAAAGACCCTAATTCTCCCTTTTTCAAGTAATTGCTATTTCCTAGACTTACTGTATTTTGTTGGAAAGTCATTTACTTGAATAGTCAGAACTGAATGTATGTACAACTGAGAAATTCTTCCCTATTATTGGTTTTTGAGTGAAGAGGAAAAAGAAAAGTTGTGGGTCTCTAGGTTTAGAGGAGGGAACACAGAAATACCTGACTGTCATATGTCCATAACTGCAAGATGCCTCTCTTTTCTATCTCTTTCTGTTATGTTTATTCTTTACAGATTTAGGTGAATGAGCAACAGAGATAGACTATATTAGATAAGTGGTGTCAGATAAAACTCAGGTAGAAACAGATCTGATCACATATATGCTTAGAAAACCACAAATTAACATTATCTATGTTACATTTTATTTTTAATTATTTTGTAAAATATCCCCCAATAACATTTTAGCTTGGTACTGATGCCAGAGCTGCAAGATTAACACTTTTTTTTTCATTTTTGCAAGGCAATGAGGTTAAGTGACTTGCCTAAGGTCACATAGCTAGGTAATTATTGTCTGAATTCATATTTGAACTCAGATCCTCCTGACTCCAGGGTCAGTGTTCTATCTACTGCACCACTTAGCTGCCCCCAAGATTGACACTTTTAAGGGTATATTATAACTTTGTGAGCTTCTAAAGCTTTGAAGAGCCATCAGAGGTCCAGAAACTAGAATTTGTAAATGTCTGATGGTAGCTGCAGCTGGAATCAGGAGGACCTGAATTCAAATCTGACCTCAGACACTTAATAATTACCTAGTTGGGTGACCTTGAGAAAATTACTTAACCCCATTGTCTTGTTAAAAAAAATGAAAAAAAGGGTACTATATCCTATAAGGAAGAGACATGTCTATACCACTTCCAGAAGCAAATTTGATGGGGACTCCTTAAAGAATTAAAAAAATTCTCCCCAAATTAGGAATTACCTACTCTTCCATTTGAGAGGGAAAATATTTCATAACAATAATTTTGTTCTAATGCATACTCTATAGGGACTGAGATGAGGGTAATGGAAAGTAGTATTCCAGTTTGAAATGTTATACTTCAGAATTTTGAAATAATTTCTAAGTAGGGGCACCCAGGCAGCACAGTGGATAGAGAACCAGCCCTGGAGTTAGGAGGACCTGAGTTCAAGTCCGACCTCAGACACTTAATAATTTCCTAGCTATGTTACCTTGGGTGAGTCAACCCCATCATCTTGCATAATAATAATAATAATAATAATAATAATAATAATAATAATAATAATAATTTCTAAGTAAATATCCCTTTCCTAAAAAATCATTTGTTAATTGATTCAATGTTATTGGAAAGATATCTCCAACAATAACTGTCAATTGACATTGGGGGAACATTCCAGATGGGAGTTTGTGAGTAATAATATTAAATAAGCATCATCATTTTAAGCTTCTTCCTAAAACTTTGATAGGAGAAGTATTAACTGTATTCTGGTGAGCTAGCCAGCAATACTGAATGATGCTTCCTAGAATCTATTCTACACAAATACTTTTCTCTCCAATCATCCATTTCCTTTCATATCCTCATTACATTCAAATACATGATGCTATTTATTATGTTTTTAATGTTTTATTAATGATCTTTAATAATTTTTTACTTTTTTATCTCTATTAACCATCCACCTCCTCCCAAATAGTAGGCCTTCTTTATAACAAATATGAAGAGTCAAAACAAACCAATTAACACACACACACACACACACACACACACACACACACACACACAAGAAATTGTTTTTAACCTTTAATCTTCTGACAATAGGTAGGAAGAATATTTCATTATCAATGCTTTAAAATCATTCCCTGTTACTATTTCGATAAGATTTCTAGTCTTTCAAAGTTGTTATCCTTCATTGTTGTACAAATAGCTCTCCCAAATCTGCTTATTTCACCCTGTATCAATTCATCCCTATCTTCTCAAATTTCTCTAAACCCATCATATTTGGCTCTTCTTAAGGCATAATATTCATAACTTTCCATTTATTGCATCATTCTTCAACTGTAGCATACTACTTTAATTCCACTTCTTTGTTTTAACAAATTTGTTGCTATAAATATTTTTGTATTTTTAAGAGTTTTCCCTCAAGGCAAAATAAGGTATGCATAAGTTATAAAAAAAAATCTAATGCTCTTGTCTGCAGAAACAGAAACAGAGGACTTCTTTCACTGCACATCCCCCTTTAATTTTGCAGTTAATTTGGCAGTGATGGTATTGGGTCACCTTATTCTGCTCACTTAAAATGAGTGATACAGAAGCAGATCCAATCCAATGAAGTTTCCAGAAGAAAAGAGCAAGTGGGTTACAGCTGGACACTGCTCACCCTTGTGGCTTCAGGATGGAAAGGGACTCCTGGTTTCTCCAAAAGTACAATTTGTTGGCAGGGGGAGATCCCATGCTTTCCAGTAAGTCAAAGGACTAATTTGTTTCTTAATTAATCCTAGATGAGATGTTCTTAACCTGGAATTCAGAGATCCACTCCCCCAGGGGTCCATGGATAGAATTCAGAGAGTCTATGAATTTAGATGAGAAAAAATAATATCTTTATTTCTATATATAGAAAAAGTACCATCAGTTTATATAGTCAATCAGTTTATATAGTCAATATGGTCAATTTCCTTTATAATCCTGTATATTTTATTTTATATATTTTTAAAAATTATTCTGAGAGGCATCTATAAATTCCATTCACCAAACTGCCAAAAGCGTCCAAAATGCAAAAGATTCTGTATTCTAGAGCAAGAAAATATTTTCAAAACAACAGGAATACATACTGTTCATTTGATGCACTATTTCATCAGATGGGCTTGGTAACTGAAATGCTCTTATTGATGTTTTGAATTTGTAGTTAATTTCCAGGTTAGGAACATGCTTTTACCTTAATATATATTTATTTTAATAAATGCTCTATCCTTCACATGGCAAATAAGCTTTAATAAGATGCTCATTCAATATCCTTTTGTAGTTTGAATATGGTAGATACTTCTGCAGGGTCCAAATTCTTCAAATGACTTGCTTTCACTTAGGATGGCATCTGAATTTAAAACAGTAAATAAAAAGCATTTATTAAGTTTATACCATATGGGGGAAAAAATTCTATCAAGTACCAAGGATAAAATGGAAAAAAAAAAACATCTGTTTTCAAAGATTTCATGTTCTAATAGGAAGAAACAACACAAAAAAGGTTGTTTTAACTGTTAAGTCAGATGTAAGGGTCCTCTGGTCCTTTGAATACAGTAGTAAAGCAAATGGTGGTACATTTTCTTTAGTATCATTTTCTTAGATAAAATAATATCTAAAAGAAAAATGCAGTTTAGTGGAAAGAGTCCTAAATTCTTAAATATGGGGTTCATAGACTTAGAGCTGAAAAGGATGTTAAAAGTTATTTCATCTAGTACAGCACTCTCATTTTACCAAGGAGGAAACAAAGGCCAGTGAAGGGTGACTTGCCATAGGTCACAAAAATACTAGGATGAACAATGGAATTTGAATCCAGATCCTCTGGTTCCAGAACCTCTTTCCCTTTAACTGACTTTTCCAGTTTTTATATTCACTTCACAAAGGATTGGACAAATAACTTTTATTTTCTGGGTCACTATTTCTTCAACTATAAAACAAGGAGAGGGAGAATCACACTAAAAAGACTCTAGAACTTTCATGCTCTAACGTCTGTGAATGCAGAAAATGGCCAAACTTGCATTGGCTCTTAGAATTTAGTTACTACTACCCAGATCCAGAACTGACTTCTTTTTCTACTTGATTCATTACATTTTTCTGAAATCTTAACTCCTCTTACAAAGTTATACATTTCTTCATTTTTTTCTTTTTAACATGTTTATTTAAAGTTTTCAGTTCCAAGTTCTCTCCACCCTTCCTTCTTCTCCTGGCTCCCTGAGACACAAGATTATACATGTATGATTATGTAAAACATTTCCGGATTAGTCATTTTGTTATAAAAAAGGATTCAAATAAAAGAGAAAAGGGAATGAAAAATAGCATGCTTCAGTTTATATTAAAACAATATCAGTCTTCTTCTCTGGAGGTGGATAGTATACTTCATAATTTATCCTTTGAGATTGTTTTAGATCATTGTATTGCTGAGAATAGTTAAGTCATTCACAGTTCTTCATCAATAATATTGCAATTTTTGTGAACATTCTCCTAATTCTTTATGCTTCACTTTTTCATATGTCTTGTTTCTCATTTCTTATAACACAATAATATTCCATTATAATCCTATACTACAGCTTGTTTAGTCATTTCTCAGTTGATGGTATCCTCTCCATTTCCAATTCTTATCTACCACAAAAGTTGCTGATAGAAATATTTTGAACTAATAGGTTCTTTCCCTTTTTTTAAATGTCGTTGGCATATAGACCTGGCAATGATATTGTTGGATCAAAGGGTATTTACAGTTTTACAATTTG
Organism: Macrotis lagotis; assembly: GCF_037893015.1. Classification (NCBI taxonomy): domain Eukaryota; kingdom Metazoa; phylum Chordata; class Mammalia; order Peramelemorphia; family Peramelidae; genus Macrotis; species Macrotis lagotis. The sequence continues at coordinate 427,310,045 of NC_133666.1, read as the reverse complement.
GGGGGCATAGTTCCAAACTGGTCTCCAGAATAGTTGGATCAGTTCACAACTCCATCAATAAAGCATTGTGACTCAGTTTTTCCATATTCCCTGCCTCCAACATCCAGCATTTTCTTTTTTGTCATATTATCCAATCTGTTAAGTATCTCAGAATTGTTTTAAACTACATTTCTTCAGTAAATAATGATTTAGAGAATTTTTTTTCATATGACTATAGATAGTTTAAATTTCTTCATTTGAAAACTGTTGGTTCAAATCCTTTGAATATTTAACAATTGAGGAATGACTTGTTTTCTTATAAATTTGACCAAGTTCTCTTATATGTTTGAGAAATGAGGCCTTTATCAGAGATATTTGTTACAAAAATTTTTTCCAAATTTTTACTTTCTATATAATTTTGGTTGCATTGATTTTGTTTATGCAAAAACTTTTAAATTTTATATAATTAAATTATCTATATTTTGTAATGCTCTTCATATCTTCTTTGGCCTGAATTTCTTCCTTTATCCATAAATCTGATAGGTAAACAACTCCATCTTCTTATATCTTATGGTATCTTATGGCTTAGCGTTTAATGTGCCCATTTTTATCTTATCTTGATACATAGTATGCAATATTAATCTATACCTATTTTCTACCATAATGTTTTCTAGTTTTCCCAAGAGGTTTTTTCAAATAATGAGTTTTTGTTCCAAAGTTTGGGTCTTTAGTTTTATCATATAGTAGATTACTATAGTCATTTATTATGTAGTAGTTTGAACTAATCTATACACTGATCCACCATTCTATTTCTTAGACAGTATCAGATTATTTGATAATTACCCATTATAATGCAGTTTGATATCTAGTATAACTAGATCACCTAATTTTGTACTTTTTCCACTGATTTCCTTGAGAACCTTGAAGTTTGTTGTTCCAGAAGAATTTTGTTTTTATTTTTTCTAACTCTAGTTTTTTTGATATTTTGATGGGTATGGCACTGAATTAATAGATTTAGGTAGAATTGTCATTTTTATTATATTAGCTCAGCCTGCCCAAGAGCAAATAATATTTTTCCAATTGTTTAAATCTGATTTTATTTGTACAAAAAGTGCTTTATAATTATGCTTATATAATTCCTGGGTGTATTCCTAGTATGGAGATTCCCAAGCATTTTATATTGTCTATAAGTTTTTTTAATGGAATTTCTCTATTTCCTACTGCTTGTCTTTGTTGATAGTTTATAGAAATGCTGATAATTTATGTGGATCTATTTTTCATCCTGAAACTTTGCTAAAGTTGCTAATAAGTTTAAGTTGTTTTTTAGTTGATTATCTTGGATGTTTAAGTATAACATTAAATCATCTGCAAAAAGTGAGTTTTGTTTCCTCATTGTTTATTCTAATTCTTTTAATTTCTTTTTCTTCTCTTATTGGTATAGCTCACATTTCTAGTATGATATTAAATAATAGAGGTAATAGTTGACATTCTTGCTTCACCCCTACTTTTACTGGGGAGGATTCTAGTATCCTCATTACAGATAATATTTGATGATGGTTTTAGATAAAAATTATTTATCATTTTAAGGATATCTTATATTCCCTAATGGTTTTAACAGGAATCGAGGCTCTATTTTGACAAAGGCTTTTTCTGTATATCTATATTAAGATAATCATATGATTATTTCTGGTGGTTTTTGTTATTGGTATGGTCAATTGTGCTGATGTTTTCCTAATATTGAACCAGCCCTTCATTCCTGGTATAAATACTATTTGCTCATAGTGTATGATCCTTATGATATGCTGTTGCAATCTCTTAGCATTTTATTTAAAATTTTTAGTTCAATATTCATTAGGGAAATGGGCTATAATTTTCTTTTTTTCTGATTTGGCTCTGCCTGGTTTAGGTAGCAGCACAATATTTGTGTCATAAAAGGAACATGGCAGTTTTCCTTCAACTAATTTTCCAAATACATATAGAATTATATAGAATTGGAAATGATTATTCTTTAAATATTTGGAAGACTTTATTTGAGGATCAATTAGGTCCTAGAGATTTTTTCTTAGGAAGTTCAAGTTCATTTATGATTTGTTCAATTTCACTTTCCAAAATGGGGTTAAGTATTTTATTTCATTTTCTGTTAATCTAGTTGATTTATATTTTCGTAGATATTCATCCAGTTTATTTAGATTGTCAAATTTATTGGCATATAATTGGGCAAAATATTGTCTTAATTTTCTCTTCATTGGTGGTGAATTCACCTCTTTCCTTTTAGATATTAGTAATTTGGTTTTTCTTCTTTGCTTTTATAACAAAATTAATACTTTATTTTATTAGTTTTTCATAAAAACCAGTTTGTAATTTACTTATTAGTTTCAATTTTATTAATCTCTCTTTTGATTTTCAGAATTTCCAGTTTGATGTTATATTGGGGATTTTTTATTTTTTTATTTTTTTAGTTGTATTCCAATTCATCAGTATGCTTTTTCTCTATTTTATTGATGTAAACAATTAGAGATATAAATTTTTCCTATGCACCAATTTGGCTGCAACCCTTAAATTTTGGGTTGTTATTCCATTGTTGCCATTTTTTAAAATGAAACTATCAATTGTTTCTATGATTTGCTCTTGGATCATTTATTTTTAGGATTAGAATATTTAATTTTCAACTAATTTTTAATCCCTTTTCTCATCCCTTTAATCTCTTTTCTAATTTCTTTTCCTTCAATTTTATTACACTAGCTTCTGAAAGTAATACATTTACTATTTTTGTCTTTTGCACTTGGTTGTAAGATTTTTATGTTCTAATAATGGTCACTTTTTCTAAAAGTGCCATATACCGCTAAGAAAAAGTATACTCCTTTCCATTACCATTCAATTTTCTCAAGAGATCTATCATAGCTAACTTTTGCAGAATCTTACTCACTTTCTTAACTTGCTTTATTTTGGGGTTAAATTTGTATAGTTATGGGAGGGGAAAATTGAGGTTTCCCCACTAACATCATTTTTCTATTTCTTCCTGTAACTCATTCAACTTCTAATTCAAAAATTTAGATGCTATACTGTTTTGTGCATATATGATCAGTATTGATATGACTTTATTGTCTATAGTACCTTTCAGCAAGGTGCAGTTTCCTTCATTATCTCTTTCAATTATATCTATTTTTGCTTTTGTTTTATCTGAGATCATGAATTCTTATCCTTGCTTTCTTTGCTTCAGTTGAGGCATAATAAATTCTGCTCCAGTCCCTTATCTAGACCTCCACTTCACATGGGTTTTCTGTAAACAACATATTGTAGGATTCTGGTTTTTAATTCATTCTGCAAATTCACTTTCTTTTTATGGGTGAGTCCATCCCATTCACATCTATAGTCAGGATAACTAATAATGCATTTCCCTTCGTGCCATTTTTCCCTTTTTTATCTCCTTTTACACTCCACCCTCTCTCTTCTCTTTTTTTTTTTAGGTTTTTTTTTTGCAAGGCAAATGGAGTTAAGTGGCTTGCCCAAGGCCACACAGCTAGGTAATTATTAAGTGTCTGAGACCAGATTTGAACCCAGGTACTCCTGACTCCAAGGCCAGTTCTTTATCCACTACGCCACCTAGCTGCCCCTACCCTCTCTCTTCTCACAAGTATTTTACTTCTGATATCCTCTCTTTTATCAGTCCCCTTTTCCCTTTCTATTAGCCCATCTAATTTTACTTCTTTAAAGGACAGTATAAATTTCTGTATCCAGTTTAGGATGTATGTTATTCCCCCCCCCTTTGAGTTAGATTTGCTGCGAGTAAGGTTAATCCTAGTCATCAATTCCCAATCCCCTCCATTATAATAGCTCTTTCTTGCCTCTTTCAAGTGGGATAATTTACCCCTTTCAATCCTCCCCTTTCCTCACCTTCCAGTGCAATTTTCTTTCTCATCCCTTTATTTTGTTTTTTGGGGGATCATCCTATCAAAGTGACTTTATATCTACTATATATATGTGTGTGTGTGTGTGTGTGTGTGTGTGTGTGTGTGTGTGTGTGTATACTCCAAATTGTTTTTATAGCAATAATTAAAAATTACAAATATTATCTTGCCAAGTAGAAATATATAGAATTTCTTGGGGTTTTTTTTTTACCTTTTTTGTATTTCCCTTCAGTCTTATATTTAGAGATGGAATTTTTTTATTTGACTTTGGTCTTTTAATTAGGTACACTTGAAAATCCTCTATTTTGTTAAATGTCAATTTTTTCCCTGAAGGGTAGATGATTCTTGGTTATAATCCTAACTCCTTTGCCTATCATATTCCAAGCCCTTCAGTTATTTAATATGAAAGCTGCCTGATCCTGTTTGATCCTGACTGTAGCTCCATGATATTTGAATTGTTTCTTTTTTTTGTTGATTGAAGTACTTTCTCCTTGTTCTATGAGCTCTGGAATTTGGCTATGATGTTCCTGGGAGTTTTCATTTTAGAAACTCTTTAAGATGAATGATCAGTAGATTCTTTCAATTTCTATTTTACCCTCTGGTTCTAATATATCAGGTCAGTTTTCTTTGATATATCTTGAAAGACATTATCCAGTCTTTAAAAAAACATGGCTTTAGGAAGTTTAATAATTCTTCTATTATCTCTCCTGAAATTATTTTCTATATGATTTGTTTTTCCAGTGAGAAATCTCACATTTTCTTCTATTTTTTTAATTTTATTTTATCATAATCAAACCCCCCCATCCCATTGAGACAGACCTTTCCTATTGGGATCAGTGAGCTGCTTCCCTACTCCTAGATCAGTTCTGATGTATTTTTCTAGTTGTTTGGAGGAGAACTTGGAAGGCTTTAGAAGGTTCCTTCCTAACTCCACCATCTTGACACAGAAGTCTGTTTTTCCTTCATTTGTACCTAAAAACATAATAGCTCTTACAAATTGAAATAATCACTACAGTATATGAGTTAAGAGAAAGAAAGGGACTCTTGACAGACACAAATGGGTTTCCTTCCCACTAAAACACCCAAAATTACATAAACATTTGCTCTTTAGAAATAATTATTAACAGGGTTAACAGAAGGAAAAGACTACTTTTTTGAATATTTTATGTGCAATCGAGAGGTAATGTGGAGTAGCGAATTGATAGCTGTCCATAGTCTAGCCAAGAAGATCAAGGTTCTTCTAGTCGAGCCTTAGGCATATACTATCTGTATGACTCCAAGCAGGTCACTCAAACTCTCAGAGCTCCAAGGATCCTAAGATTAGAAGTTGCAGAGAAGGTGGTTACTTGCTTCAGTAGATGATGTTTCTCTTCCTGAGTTCCCTATATCACTGAAATTCAAATTCCTATTTCCGTTGGTACACAGCTATCATTGTTAATGGGGATGACTGAGACAATAAATTGGGGTGACTGAGATAATAAATCACCCATTCCACTTAAATACCATACTTTGATCAGATGAAAACATGTACTGATCAATTCAATCTGAGATGTTAACATTTGGACACCTCTTTTGGTAGGACAGGAAACCTATTCAATTGTTAAGGGATTTGGTCACATTCTGTAAGGCCTGCATAAAGCCAGTGAGCTAGTTTGAGCCTAGCAATGGAGAGGAGAGCAGCACTAGGTGGTACAGTGGATAGACTGTTGGGTCTAGACTCAGGAAAACTCATCTTTCTGAGTTCAAATCCAGCCTCTTACTAGTTGTGTAGCCCTGGGCAAGTCACTTAACCTTATTTGCCTCCCCTCATCTGGAAAATGAACTGGTAACGAAAATGGCAAACCACTCTAGTTTCTTTGTCAAGAAAACTCCAAATAGAGCCATAAGGAATCAGATATGACTGAAAAACTATTGGACAGTAAAACTAGAGAGGAAGGAATGGAGACCTCAAGAAGTGAGGCAGAAAGAAACAGCAGCACAGGGACAACAGGAAAAAGGAGAAAGAAAAGTAGAACTGAGTTGCAGCAAAAAGAAAGAGGGGTGGAGGGGTGGAGGGAGAGAGAGGAAGAGAGGAAGAGAGGAAGAGAGGAAGAGTGGGAGAAGGAGAGGGAGAAGGAAAGGGAGATTAAGCAGAATCACCTGAGTCTTATTGTAGTCTGAGCAAAAGGCGCAGGTTTAGAAACTTCATTTGTCAAATCTCAATTCCTGAGAGAAGTTCTGAGAAAAGACGGGCTCTTTTACCCTTTCTTCACCTAATGACCTTCCATTAAAAGACACTGGAACATGTTCTTTACCAAACATTTCCAGTAATCTAAATCCTGCCTCAAGTTGCCAAGGGTTAACTAGATATAAATATAATTTTAAAGAAGGGGAAAAAAATCATACCTCTGCTTCAGTCTTAGTCGTACCAGGAACTCTGAGAGATTGGGATTTTATAAACTCCCTAAGGCAAAAAAGAGGGAACCATGTGAAGCTGAAGGGCCATTATATTGTCCTCAGAATTATAACAAGCTAATGATTATGACAAGGTATAACAGATTATATCTCCAGACACAAAAGAGGAGAGAACAATGACAAATCTTTTCTCATTTGCACTCACCTCAGTGATATCACCACCACCACCTCCACTACCACTACTTCTACTAGTAATAATAATAACAGCAAGACAACAACATATGGCTCTTTAAAATTTGCAAAGTACCTGATACACAGGAGTTCTTGTTCATGTATGAGATGAATTCAGTAATCTCCAATTCAGGGATCTAAAATTCTGGAATTCTGTGATTCTATGAAAGACTGAGAATGAAGGAATTTTCTGGTTAACTTAAAAAAGAAAACAGGAAAATGAATATGGAATTGTCATTTCTAATGCTTAATCTTTGCACTTGAATCCAAATCTGAATTTATTCCAGAGGAATTTTCTATTCCCTTACCATTCCAATTTAGTCAGTCAATAATCATTAAGTACTTACTATGTGCTAAGTTAAGATGGGGATACAAAGAAAGAAAAAAGATAGTCCCATCTCTCAAAAAGCTCCCAGTCTAATGAAGAGAGAACTATGTATAAATATTATTATATTTATATATTTATTTTATATTATTATTAAATTATATTGTTAAATATATTTATATATATAATACAAGATAAACTGGAAATAATCTTAGAGGGGAAAAAACACTAAAATTAAGAGGGATTAAGAAAGGTTTCTCACAAAAGATGAGATTTTTTTTCTAGGATTTGAAGAAATCCAGAGAAGTCAGGAGATAGAGTAATATAATGTCTTCCTTCCTCCTGTAGGATTCTTTCTACCACCTGAGACATTCACTCTTAATTTGAGAACTATCTCTTTTATTAGATCCAGATCCAAATACTTCACCCCTGAGGGGTCAGTTTTATCATTGCATGTACCATCTTTTCTAAAGCAGATTTTTAAGCCCTTTGCATCCTTAAAAGTGGTCATGGCCAAAAGTTCATCAATTTGTGACCAAAACTAATAATGACTCTCCAAATTTAGCTAGATTCTGCATCGACCATCATGCATGCTAACATCACTAAGGCTTCATTTCAAATCTTTCTAGCTTGGAAGAAGCTAACAGAGCTTGTATCACCATGGCTAAGCACTAAGTGCTCCCTTTTAGGATATGACATCATAGGAAATCTTTAGTTATGGGTGAGGTGCGAACAAATGAAAATTTAATAGAAAAACTGTATTTAACTTACTTGGGCCAATTCTTAGACCTAAAATAATAATATCCATAATGTATACCTTATTATCCCCCAAATGTTTTCCCTAGGGTTTATGCAGGTTCCCTGCACACAAAGGGAAACCAGACCCATTACTGAAAAAATTCAGTTTGTCCGAGAGGCAGTATCCACAGCAGGGAAAACAAAAAGAAAGAGAAAAGCTCATAAACAATGAAAACCTAATTGGCAATGAACCCCATATGTGAATCAGCTAAACATAATTAACAAAAAGCAATGAATATTAAAATGTTAATAGAAACTTCATTATTGGATCTAGTTTGTATCAAAATATTGATTCAAGTTTACTTAAAGTAATCATGTGCAAAGAAATTGTCCTTCTAATGTCCCATTAATCTTCAGTGAATTAAGAATGAGAAATTACTTCTTAAGGTAAGAATATGACCATAAGAATATCTCTTTGGAAAAAAAGAGCAAAAACAGAAATCATTAATATTTAAAAAATGCAAATAAAGCACACCAGAAAGCAAAGTTTTCTCAACATTGAGATCAACAAATAGATCTGGAAATGGGGGGAAAAGGCATTCTCATGGAATTTTAAAGTTGGAAAGGGTCTTAGAATAATCATTATGAGTACTGCCACTTTCAGTGTGGAGGCAGCCATTGTGGGGGCTGGATGGAGTACCTGCAGGTGCTGAGCAAGGGCTTAGGCCAGGTTAGCAGGCACAGAGGCATTTTTGACTACCTGCACCAGCTCTTCAGAATAAATGATGTGAGGGCTGGCACATAAGTAGGGGAAGACAAATATGGAAACAAATATTATGAAGACAAGAAGCAGTTTTTTTGGTCATCATCAATGGGTTATCTATACTACTGAAATGAATGGCAAAAATACATTCTGGGGTGTGGATGGAATCACCCTGAATGGCACCAGTGGCTCCACTGCATGACTGAGGACTTTCCAACAACTGTCCCACCCACTCCTTGTAAGTTCATCTGCAAGAACCACAAATTCAACCTGAGTGGTACCCCCAAGCAGTACGTTCCCTACCCCACTATTAGGAAGAAGATTCAAGAATGGGTCCCGCCTTCAACATCCTACAAAGACCCAGCTTTGTCAGATGATATCAGGTGCCTGTGTAGATTATATATTTGGTGGCTAAATCCTTAATAAAGTTGCATTGTGTCTTCCAAAAAAAGAATAATATTATCATTTATATTAAAAACAACAATAGTTGATATTCATATAGCATTTCAATGTTTTTAAGGCATTTGACATATCTATTTCAACCTGATGCTCACAACACTAAGTAGGTATTGTTGTTATCCCTATTTTGCAGATGAGAAAACTAAGCCTAGAGAGAGAAAGTGACTTACCCTGTTCACTGAGTTGGTAGATAACTAAGGTAGAATTCAAACCTAGGTCAAGATATGTTGTACAAACTTTCCTTCTTACAGATGAGGAAGCTGAGGCCCATCAAGGTTAAATGACTGAACCAAGATTGAACAACTGGAGTTTTTTCCACAATGTCAGACATACATACATACATACATACATACATATATAAAACATATATGTACATATATAAATAATATAGAAACAGTCCTTTCCTGACAGATAGCAAGTTAAATGAGGAGCCAGCATCTAGGAGGATTAGGAAAGACTTCACATAGAAAATGGCACTTGAACAATTTCAAAACAAAGGAATTCCAAGAAGTAAGGTAGAAGTGTCTTATAAAAATAAAAGATAGTCAGTGCAACGATGCAGACATGAAAGATATTTCATGAAGCAGAAAAGTGAACTAATACATTTTTCAAAGTTTCAAGGCAAAAGTCTAAAACAAACAAATCTTGATTTGTTTTAATACCTCTATATACCTCCTCTAGAGATGGAAAATTCCTCTTTAAAGCAAGCAGTCCAATAATGATGGTACTGCCTCAAAGTCAAACAACAATAAGTGTACTATAGGTCCAAGGACTTTCAATATCTTTCAATATTTCCTTTGAATCTTTAGCTATGGGGCTCACCACTCAGATGCTGCTGCTATTGATAGGCACAATAGGAACAGTGAGAATGAGTCTTTTGTTTCTCATTTCATACCACATAAAGAGAAGGGAGAAACCAGACAGTGACCATTCATAAGTACATGCTACATACCCAGGACTCTAAGTCATAGCAATGAGAGGAAAACTAAAGGATAAGGACATAGTGCTGTTGGCTTTAAGTTAAAAATAAATAGGCTAATGAACTGATGCTGAGTGAGATGAGCAGAACCAGAAGAACACTGTATACCCTAACAGCAACGCAGGGATAATGATCAACCTTAATGGACTTGCTCATTCCATCACTGCAACAATCAGGCACAATTTTGGGCTATCCACGATGAAGAATACCATCTGTATCCAGAGAAAGAATTGTGGAGTTTGAACAAAGACCAAAGACTATTACCTTCAATTTAAAAAAAAAAAAACTGTTATCTTATTATGTAATTTTGCTATCTCTTATACTTTATTTTTTTCCTTAAGGATATGATTTCTCTCTTATCACATTCAACTTAGATCAATGTATACCATGGAAACAATGTAAAGACTAACAGACTGCCTTCTGTGGGGGGGTGGGGGGAGGGAAGCAAGATTAGGGGGGGAAATTGTAAAATTCAAAATAAATAAATTTTTAAAAAAGAATAAATAGGCTGCATGTCTTTTATCCAAGATAATGCACTGAGAAAAGATAGATTGAACAGGAAAATCTTGTATCTTCAGATTTTTGCATCATTGGATGTGGGATGGATTTTAGTAACTTATCAAATCAGCTACTTATCAATAATATACCTTTTGAGGGAAAAAAATTCAAGGAAAAGACTGAGTGGGGTAGAAGAATTTTTTCAGAAAACATTTTTCCTCATTGTTTAAAAATGACAATGGATGTCAAAATGAATCCACATGCTTCATCCCATTCAGTTCTCTTTTTCCCCCTCTTTTAAAAAAATGAATCAAGGAAAGGTGAAACATTGCCAAATTTAGGATGTATTTGTTTCTATTGCTGAAAGAATAAGAGTTAAACTGAAGGACTTTGTTCCTTGTCCCTGAGGTAAGGATTCCACCAGGGTACAAACAGGTTTAATGTTGGGGTCTTCAAAGCAATTTCTGGAAAAGAACTTTTGTGTGACCCATTTCCTTAGTTACAAAGTGACTAATAGTGTAAAATTGTCTATTAATAAAGCTGTAAAGAGTGAAGGCAACTGTCCATTCAACTGACTTTAGGCACAGTCTGTCATTCAGTCAATAGTAAATAATCATTTAAATACTTTCATTTTGTCAAGAACTGGAAATACAAATACAAGCCTAAAGACATTCCCTGCTTTCAAGGAACGTAAATTCTAAATGTCATAGACAACACAGAAAAAGGAAACTAAATAGGAGAAGGATGACAAGGGAGAGGGAAAGAGACTGTATGGAAAGAATCCCTTTGCATTTCTCCAAAAGATGTTTGCATTGCTTTCCCTGACTCATCTCTTCTCTTTCTAGTCCATTCTCTATTCTCTTCCTTCTTGTCATACTTACCTTTTTTTTTCTATTCCTCACACAAGGCACTCCATCTTCTGTTTATGAAGAACTCACACAATACCATGGAAACAATGTGAAAACTAACAGACTGCCTTCTGAGTGAGAGGGGTGGGGGCAGGGAAGCAAGAAAGGAAAAATTGTAAAGCTCAGAATAAATAAAATCTTTCTTTAAAAAAAAATCACACAGAGAAAGCATTCACATGTTGGTCAGGAGAAGTAAAACAAGGACACTATCAAGGCCTCTCTTAAGAACTTGGAAATGGATTGCATGACATGGGAGACACTGGCATAGGACCACCCAACATGGCTTACCATCATCAATGAAGGTGCTGGGCTCAATGAGCAAAGTAGAACTGAAGTAGCTCAAAGAAAAAACAAAATGCACAAATTTAGAGAATCCACCCAAAATGTGCTCATGGACTATTTGTGCCTGACCTATGGTAGAGCATATTGCCATGATCAGCCATAGTCAGACACACTACCTATTGACTCTAACATAGTTTGTCATTTTGGTCATTTTGTCATTTGTCACTGAGAATAGAAAACAACAATCACTCTTTGCCTTTGTTTTGGTTGTCTCTAAGGCTTAAATACACTCCCTCTTTACCCTCTCTGGAAATCCCAAGTTTCCTTCAAGACTCACCTCAAGTCTTTTCTTCTTCATGAGGTCTTTCACTGTTCTATTGTAGCCATCCCTTCAAAAAATCACCTTGTGCCTATTTGTGCAAATCTATGTAATCTTAAAAAAATGAAATGCTAATTTCCCCACAAAGATTGGGGTGTTGTCCCCACTTTATGTTCCTTAATTAGGCCTTTGGTTTGAACTAAGCTTTGAACTGGGGGACTGCCTTAAATAAGACATTTGGCTTTTCTTTCTTCCAGTCTTCAATTTTTAAGCCCACCCTTCCACCCCAGCACCTTAGAGAAGATTTTACTTATAGTGTAAGGTGTCAGAGATGTCATACATGTGATTAGGTCTCATTTAAGACCCACAACACTCCTTAATGAGGTCAGCCATATTAAAAATGTCATTGGAAATAAATAACGATGTAAATAAAAATACATTATAGTATGGATAATGTTAATTTGTGGTTTTCTGAGTCAATATGAGGGTCATGTCTCTGAGTTTGACACCAGTGCCTTAAGTTAAAGCCCACATCTAGGGCCCCACTCTCAGAAAAAGAAGGAATAATGAATCAAATACGAATCAAATATGACTGACTATAAATCAAATATGGAACAGGAAACTAATTCTTATTCACAAATATGGAACTATGAACTATGAATCAAATATGGAATAGAAACTAATTCCTATATACAAATATGTAACAGGAAACATTCTTATACACAAAGAAAATGCTAAAAATACAGGACAATCACAAGTGATTATTTGACAAAAATAAACTTAAAATAATTCAATAACTTAAAACTATTGTTATAATCTGTTAGAAAACTGATATTTAAATCCTATATAAAGTACTGTGCAGATCTGCTAAAAACTCATTTTATACTTTTACTTAGTAGTGTCCTGTCCAATCCATTCTAGCTAAATTCTGCTGGTAAAAACAGTCAGACTTGGACCACTCTTCTTATCAGGGGCTATTCTCTCTAAGAGCACTGGAATAGAAATTAGAACTCTCTTCCTATTGCATCATTCAACTCTGACCCAGTGGAATTTCCAACCTCCTCAATTCCCCTCCAAGCCTAAATACATCTCAGGATAGGTACATATATGCCCAAGACCATGGAAGAACATTAAAGAGATAACCCAAATCAAACCCAGTCTTACCTGGACAATGTGTGCTTTAGATGTCACATACTCACAGAGGGTGAGAGATAGGGACTAGCATCCCTCTCCTATCCTCCCTTTTCAGGAAGTAGTTCAAAATGATATTAATGCAATTTGTAGCCAACAAGAAAAGAGATGCTGAAGAGTTTGGGAGCTCCCTATTGTATATTCAGTCACCAGCTCCTCCACCTCTGCAATCAATAGGAGGATTCTTTATCATGTTATGAAAACCTTTTAGCCCTGAGTCAAATATGGCCAGAAACAGTTCACAAAGTTCACAAAGGTCCCAAAATACTAAGAATGGCAACTCTAAGTACACTCAATATGATGTCTCCTGTGGGCCAATTCAACCTTGTTATAACTATATATGTACATGTTGTCTATTCCCCAGCTAGACTGCAAACTCCTTGAGAGTAGTTACTGACTTTCCTTTTGCTTTTGTATAACCAGAACCCATCACACTAATTGGTACACAGTATATACTTTTTTGGTGATAGCAAAGAATTGGAAATTATGGGAATATCCATCAGCTGGGGAATGGTCAAAGAGGATGTGATATATGATTGTGTAGAATACCATTGTTCTGTAAGAAATGACAAGCAGGATTTCAGAAAACCTGGAAAGACTTGCATGAATTGATACAAAGTAAAGTGAACAAAAACAGTAGAACACTGCACACCATAACAGCAATATTGTATGATAAAGACTGTGAATGACATCTATTCTCAACAATGCAATGATCCAAGATAATTCCAAAGGTCTCATGAAAAAATGCTATCCACATCCAGAGAAAGAATTGATGGTGTCTAAATGCAGATTAAAGGATACTATTTTTCACTTTGCTTTTTTCATTTTATTTTCTTTTTGGTCTGCTTTCACAACATGACTAATATAAAAATATATTTCACATGAGCATACATGTATAACCTATATCAAATTCCATCTCAGGGAAGGGGAAGGGAGAAAGGAAAGAGAGAATTTGAAAGGCAAATTTTTTAAAACTTGTTAAACATTGTCTTTACATATAATTGGGAAAATTAAATATTATCTAATAAATAAATTAACAAATAATGAATGACTGCTGACTGATCAATTTGAGAAATAGGGAGATTTGTTTGTGTTTTCATTTTGTATGGAAGTAGCCTCAGAAAAATCACCCTCTCTAACAGCAGAAAAGAAAACAGTCTCCAGATTGAGTCCTAGTGCCATATATATATATATATATATATATATATATATATATATATATATATATATATATATGTATATACATATATATATATATATCCAATCATTTCATCAAAGTAACTAAATTTGATCTCTGAATAAAGATCCTGGCCCTCCCGAGCAACATTTTAAAAACTGTACCTTATACCACTGATATAGGTATCTATTGAGTGGGTAGTCAAATGTCAATGCATCAAAATTTTTGTTTTCTAGAATTTGTAGCTCCAGAGGAGTTAAAAAAAAATCAACAGGAGCATATCAAGTGCTTTATGTGCCTGGAACTTGCTATATGCTGCTAGGAACTGAGAATACAAACATAAATTAAGATTATCCTTGCTGGTTGCCTTGCAAAAACCTTAAAAAAAAAAAAAGATTATCCTTGCCCTCAAGGAGCTTGCAATCTAACTAAGGAAGATTGAATTGGTCTCTAGAGCAAATGAAAAAGTCCCTGCCACATAGGAACTTAAATTCCCCTAGGTGGGAAACAATGTATTCAATGACAACAAAATACAGAGTATCTTCTAAATAAAGCCACAGTTATTAAGTGGCAGGTATGCAGAGAGAGAGGAAAGGAGGACTATTACCAACTAAAAGAATCTGGAAAGATCTCTCAAAGGAGAAGGCAAAGACTTCTTGATCCCTCTGATTGAAAATGATGTCTTTCTCAAATTTCCTTCAACCACTTTGATCTTTTCCTTTATTCCCATCACATTCTGCCTTGACTTATATTTACTTGTTCATATATTATAATGCCCATCTTATAAACTTACTAAGTAGAGAGACTGGCATTTTTTTACCCAGCATCTAGCACAGTGCTTTTCACAGCACAGGCACTAAATAAAATTTTGCTGGATTGCATCTAATCTTTTTTTTAATTCTATTCTTTATCCTGATCCTAATTCTCTCTCCTTAGATGAGTGTACAATTGACTACTGTGGCTCATCATGGAGTGATTGCACTCAATTTTGGACTTACTGAACTGGATAAAGTTTGAGATGTGTGTCCTGTCAATCAGATGACAGATGATTTCTTACTTGATTTGCTCTTTTGAGTTTTCTCCATGGTAACTTTTATTTATTTAATCTTCATCTCCTTTCTTTATCAGGATCATTTTTTTCTCCTAAAGATTGAGAGGATACTCTCTTTGGGTTTTGACATTTTGAAAATTTTAGCAGACTGGATATTTTCCTCTATGAATTTATCCCTATCAGACTGATGCATGAGAGTTTTAAGAATTCAAAACCTCAACACTGCAAATATTCTTTTCACTGAGATCTATGGCAGCCCCCCCCCCCCGTTCCTTCCAATTCTGTGCGATTCATGTCCATCTCATTCCCTGAGGCCTAGAAAGAGATTCACATGATGAACTGAAGGCCTTCCTTAGGGACACCAATATAACAATAAGACTGTTCATTTATTGTCTTTTAATATCATATATCCAGATCATCTACTTTTCCTTGTTAATGTCTTTTACACTACTCTACTTGTCATCAGTTAATATTAATCACAACAATATTAATTTCTCCATTACTCTTTGTTTTACTTAGGACAAAAATGAGCAAACTTAGGACAAAGCAGGGAAGAAGGAAATATCTTCCATGAGAACTACATTGTCTTTTGGAGGATTCTTTGTTAATACTTACTTAAGACCTCCTAATTCTCCCTTCAATGAATTTAAAGCTGTTGAAGAAAGTTATAGAGAAAAAGATTCCTTTCAGCAACCTCATTTATCACAGTACAACCCACACTCATCATTGCTAGCTATATTATATGGGAAGGCTACTTCTTTTGGAGTGCAATTAAAGGTTCACCCTTAAATTACACTTACATAGAAAAGAAATGAGAGGTCAGGTTATTGACTTGCTTCTACTAGTACTTCTGAAAAATTGACCTCTTTTCCTAAGCTCTGTGGATGTAGCAATATCCAAGATTCCACTCTGCAATGTCCTGGATAGATTACATAATTTGCTTCTTAGTTTACTCACTCTCCACCTAAATGTAGAAACTGTGGATGTGGAAAGGATTAAATAGCACTGAGATAATTTCAATATTACTTAGCATTAAGAAAGTCAATTAATTACAGAAAAACAGCAGAAAGAAAAGGACCAATCTAGAAAGGGAATCAATACGATGACTAAATACTTTGAAGTAAAGCAAAAGTTGAAAACTGAGAAAGAGGAAAGGGTTACAAAAAATTCTACTAGAAATTATAAAAAATAAATTCCAGAAGTCACCAAAATGGGATTCATAAGAACAATAAAAGAACTTTAAAATGACATTTTAAAAATAAAGGTAGAAATTGGAAAATAGATTTAATAAAGAATAATTTTATATAAGAAAGTAGAAAATTTTAAAACAAATGACAAACTCTAAAAATAGATCCTTTGAAAACTAGAATGACTTGAAGTACAAAAAATGCTAACACAGAAGGAAAATGTATTGCCTTTTTATTCTTCTGAGATCAATGTATTATTCTCAGGCATATAATTTCTCTAAGAAAATTTTGTTTAAAAATTCAGGTTTGTGCTAGGAAATAGCTTGGAGACATTGAAAAAGTGACACTATTTTCCTAAAGTAATTCATTCAAATTTCTTCTATTTACATTGAAATCAGTATTGATTTGCAATGTCTGAAGGAGAGGCAGAGACAGCAAAGGGAGAAATCTTTAGCTAAATTCACTGCCATCTAACTTCATCTCAATTTGGGCTACATCCATTTTTCATCCACTTTGTTTTTCCATTAAAGGAAACTCTTTCAAAAAAAAAAAACACAAATTTGAAATGAAGCTGGTACTGAGTGGAGAAAAAAATAAAAGCAAGAATAATTGGATGAAAATTATGGGGCATATGAGAAACAAAATACTTTCCAGAAGATCAAAATTGCCTGCTGATCATTGATCTATATAGAAGAAGCATGAAATGTTAGAGTACTTAACTATAAATGAGAAAGACATGAGTTCAAATTTCTTTCCAAGCTTCTCTTTCCTCTTCAGGAAACAATACCTCAGAGGGTTATTGTGAGATCAAATAAAATAATGCATGCAAAGGAATTATCTAACTTTAAGTATTATATGAATTATTATTATTATTATTATTACATGAGAATTCTTCACTAGGAGAAAACATATACTGGCTATTATTATAAATAGATAATAATAAATAACAAATAGATAATAATAATAATAATAATAATATAATAAACATTCTAATTAGAAAATAAAAAGAACATTTGTTTAAATATTACCATTAATAATAAGATTAATGTTATTACATGTTTATATTTGTACATTGCTCTAGGGAATTAAAACCAGATAATATGGGGGTTTTTTTTCATTAAAATCTTACAAATTTTTTTTATTAAAACATTTAGTTAGGGTGACAGTGAGAAAAGAAGTCTAAAATTAGAGTGCCATTTTTACATTTCTGTTTTACCAAAGGCTTCACACTTTCCTCCAGATCTTTCCCCACATTTAATTATTCTTTTAACATCATAATAGTTCTCAACACTGTGAACAACCCTACCTTTTTTCTTCTTTCTGACAGGATTTTCTCTTCTTAATCACACACCTTCCCATTTTTTTTTCATTTAGAACAGGGATCATTGCTTCCAATTTGTGAATATGGAAAATTAAAAATCAGAGAAGTCTATGATTCCACTGACAATCTCACAGCAAATGAGGAAAAGACTATTGTCTACTGACTTTGAACTCTCTCTCAATCAATGAAATGTAACCAAAAGTAGAGGCTTAATCTAACATAATGTACATAATGTAATGTAATGATAAAGGGCTTCAGGAGGGTTATGAACATTGATTTCAGGTGCATCTAAAGTATCTCTGGACTCATCATACAAAGTTGTTAAGTATAGTATTATGAGGCCTTCCCCCCCACCCAGAATGAGTTTCATTTTGTATCCTAGGGACATGCCTATGTAAGCCTTATTTTAAAGCTTATTTTAAAGACTGTCAGATGGAAAAAAGATTAGGCTTGTTGTGCTTGGCTCTAGAGAAGTAATGGGCAGAAATTGCTGGGAGACTGATTTGGAATCTAAATTTCCTTAGAATCTCAGTTATACAAAAATAGAATGATTTTCCTCAGGAGCCAGTTGGGTTCCTTCCACTAATCTATGAACAAAAACTGGGTGACAGTTTTTCAGGTCC
The DNA here is from genome assembly GCF_037893015.1 of Macrotis lagotis. Taxonomy (NCBI): domain Eukaryota; kingdom Metazoa; phylum Chordata; class Mammalia; order Peramelemorphia; family Peramelidae; genus Macrotis; species Macrotis lagotis. The sequence continues at coordinate 427,291,712 of NC_133666.1, read as the reverse complement.
TTGATAGAGGGTATGTTCTATGTTGTAAGTTAACTCTGGGTAAGTCACTTCATCTCTGACACAGGCTTATGCAGTTTGTAACATTTGAATCCAGGTTTTCATAAATTCAAGACCAATGCTTTATCTACTGTGTCATGCTGATTTTCAAGGTCACATAACTAGTAAGGAGGATGTCCTGGATTTGAAATGATACTATCTGATTCCAGAGACAGTGTTCTACCCACTGCATTTGTAATAAAGAGTGTAATGGAAAGCACCAGGGCTTTTTCCTCAGTCCTGTATCGTGTAACATTTTGGAAAAAAGACAAAGAGAGCAGACTTATCAAAATTATAGATGACACTAAGTAGAGAGAGAAAGATAAAAATTTGAATGCAAATACAGAATACAAAACATGCTAATAAGATAGAAATTATGAGACAAATCTAATAAAATGACATTCTATAAAATCATATTCAGGTTCAAAAAAATCATTTTAGCAAGTATAAAATAGCAAAGGTACTGCTGGATCATAGTTTAGTTGAATAAGATGTGGGATTTGTAGGAGCCAGCAAGCTTAAAATAAATCAATAATGTGAAATGGCTGAAAAAAAGTTATATCAAGAGACAGTATAGAAAGCTGTTAAAAACCAGCATTCTGTTAATTCAAATCCAATTCTGGGACAAAATGAAGTAATTGTAAGTCATTTAACAGTAAACAAAGTGTTACTTTGTCCAAACAAAGCAAGCATATGCATTAAGGATACAGTGGTACTTATCTTCCATAGACACAGAAACTTTAGAATTCTTGTGGTCTTTGATCATCCAACAAATCAGAGGAGACCTTTCTTCCCTCAATCCTGACTCTATATGAGTGGGACTTTTATGCCTTGAGGGGATCAAGAAATGGCATAAAGAAATAGATGTAGCCCAAGATGACCGACTTCGAGGATCGGGTGTCGGATGAGGAGAAGGTATGGATAGCTGCCAAGTTCATAACTCATGCTCCCCCGGGAGAATTTAATGAAGTGTTTAATGATGTCCGGTTACTACTTAACAATGACAATCTTCTCAGGGAAGGGGCAGCTCATGCATTTGCCCAGTATAATATGAATCAGTTCACTCCAGTGAAAATAGAAGGATATGATGATCAGGTCTTAATTACAGAACATGGCGACCTGGGTAGTGGCAGGTTTTTAGAACCAAGAAATAAAGTTTCCTTTAAGTTTGATCACTTACAGAAAGAAGCGAGTGACCCCCAACCTGAGGACATAGATGGAGCTCTGAAGTCATGGAGGGAATCCTGTGACAGTTGCATTAAGGGCCTATGTGAAAGATCATTATTCCAACAGCTTCTGTACTGTTTATGCTAAAATTATAGATGGGCAGAAGACTATTATTGCCTGTATTGAGAGCCACCAATTTCAGCCTAAAAACTTCTGGAATGGTCGTTGGAGATCAGAGTGGAAGTTTACCATCACCCCACCTACAGCTCAGGTGGTTGGAGTGCTAAAGATTCAGGTCCATTACTATGAAGATGGTAATGTTCAGTTGGTTAGTCACAAAGATGTACAGGATTCAGTAACTGTTACTGATGATGTACAAACTGCCAAGGAATTTATTAAAATCATAGAACATGCTGAAAATGAATATCAGACTGCAATTAGTAAGAATTATCAGACAATGTCGGACACCACATTCAAGGCCTTGCACAGGCAGCTTCCAGTCACCCAAACCAAAATCTACTGGAACAAAATACTCAGCTACAAGACTGGCAAAGAAATGCAAAATGCTTAAGTCTGGATGTGAAATTCTCTGATTGTAACATGCAAAAAAGAAGAAGAAAGGGGAAAAAATGATTCAAAGTTTGGTCTTATAAATAGGTGGTTTATAAATAAGTGCAATTTTTTGCTAGGGCTTTCAAAGTTAACAGGTTTTCTAGTCTCTTGGAATACTATTGAACCAATAGTGTTTGTCTTGATGTTTTTTTTGTGTGGTCCTTACCCTGTAACTTCCTATTGTGACTGTATCTACTTGTAGGATTATTTTTTATTCAATTATTTTTAACACTGAAAAAGAAAGAGAAAGAAATATGTCTTGGAATTTATGTACTGGTTAGAAAATTTCCTAACCATGAAAGCCCTCTCACAAACAGGCAGGTAATGTTTCCAATACTCTCCCACCCTTATGCTTAATAGCCCTCTGCTCTGGTACACCAGTGGTTTTTACTGATCAACCAATAGCTAAAGATGCTATGCTGCAAGATAAATCTACAGACATCCTTTCTCTTCTGACTGCTGATTGCCACTTCATGGCATACTGGTAGCTGTAGATTTTTAAATATTTGGAATGGGGTTTGTAAGGTCCCTTTGGTAGAAAAGGGTTTTCTAGAATTCCATAATGACCAGCTTCTCTGGAGAAAATTTGGGGGTTTTGTGTTGTTTATTTTTTAATCCAAAGACTTGAACCACATTCCCTCCAAGTGAACTTGTTTGCTTTCTTCTTTTTTTTTCAAAAATTCCCTTCCCTCCAATAACTTGGTTGTTATAGGCATCTGCATTTTTAGAATATAGTTACCCCATTTATATATTTTTTTATATTCAAGAACTGCTGACACAGTCTGGATGTAGAAGAATAAACATTAAAACTTGAAAAATGCAGATGCCTAATGAATAATAGGCATATTGTGCTTTAATGCTTTGTGGCAGATTTACTAGACTTTGTACTGTAAATGTATGAATCAGACAAGTGCATAAATCACAAATAAAAACAAAAAAAGATTTGCACCAAAGTGAGAAAATTAACTTCTAAGCAGTGTCTTTCTGTTGTTACCTGTTTCTTAATGTATTTAAAGGGAACACTGGCAATTCACTCTAAATGGTTTGTAAAACTTGTTTGACATTCTTCTTCATTCCTGCCTGCCAAGAACTTAAGTTAGACTGTGATGCAGCAGCCCTTCCAGGAGAGTGAGTGAAGGTATGTGTTCCATAGATCTCAAAACACAGGGACACCATGGATTTGCTATAGCTAGTATCTGAACTATGTATGGTGAATTCATTCTACATTGTTTACACTTAGGTGACCAGGCCTTAACATGAGGTCATTTTTTTTAAACCAAGTGCTGTCTTCCTATCTCCAAATATTCATTGAAGAGGAGACTGTTTGTGCTTAAAATGACATTGTTTTTGTTCAGTAACATGATTAATAAGCAAGAGCGTTTCCAAAGTGTCCCGTTACTTATGTAAACCTTTTTTTCCAAAATAAAGTATATTTGAATTATTTGCCATTCATAATATCCATCCATATTACAAAATCTTCTGTACCTACTAGTAGAAAGAAATACAATGGTTTTGTTCTTAAAAAAAGAAAAGAAAAAAAGAAATAGATGTATGACTGGAAAAGAAGGTGACCCCATCATATGTGAAAAGATAATTAACAGAAAACCTATAGATTCATTGTCATCTACACAATATCAAGAAATCTACAAGGAAGGTCTCAGCATAATGAGTGAAGGTTTTGTGTAGGTTATATATAGTAATTGCTCAGATTATTGGTGGATAACTTGCAATTAGCACCATTGGAGGAAACATTCAAAAGACAGAATTGCAGTTGCATCAAAATAATGATATTTTTATGCAATAAACCCTTTTGTTATTGTCCTTGAATATATTCCTGTATTTCCTACATTATTATCTCTGTTAAGATTCAAAAAATCTTTTTTTGACAATCTATTATATGCTATTCTAATTAGGTTCATTACAAATTTATTTTATACAAACTTAATTCACTATTCCACTTAACTCACTATTCCACTCTCCACAATGGTTCTTCCAAATCTTTTCATCCTTCCTCAGATCTCCCAAACTCTTTTTCCCCCTCACCATTTCTTTTTTTTTTCTTTTTTTTTTAGGTTTTTGCAAGGCAAATGGGGTTAAGGTTAAGAGGCTTGCCCAAGGCCACACAGCTAGGTAATTATTAAGTGTCTGAGGTCAAATTTGAATTCAGGTACTTCTGGCTCCAGGGCCAGTGCTCTATCCACTGCGGCACCTAGCCTCCCTGTGCCCTCTCCGTTTCAACTGAGAATCTTGCCCTTATACTTTAAAGGGAAAAAAATGAGGCCATTTGCTATGAGCTCCCTTTTCTTCTCTCTTCGTTATGTCATATTAATCATAAGCCTTTTGCCACTAACTTGTCTCACAAAAAAAAAAGGTGTTTGTGGGTGGGGTAGCTAGGTGGCACAGTGGAGAGAGCACCAGCTCTGGAGTCAAGAGAACCTGAGTTCAAATCCAGCCTCAGACACACAATATCTACCTAGCTGTGTGATCTTAGGCTAGTCATTTAACCCCATTGTCTTGCAAAAAAAAAAAAAAGGTGGTTCTACTCCTTGCTAAGGCAAACCTCTCTACCTTCACAAGAGGATCCTATTCCAACTCATCTCCTCCAACAGACCGCTCCCTCCATCATCCCTACTGTGTCACTCATCTTGAATCTCAATCTAGTGAATCTTTCCCTACTCCCTACAAACATGCCTCCCAATGTCTCCCAAATACAAATAACTCTTGCATCTATCATCCTATATCTCTTTTTGCCTTTTTTATGACTAAACTGCTTGAAAAGATTGTCTATAGTAAGAATCTCCATTATTTTCTTCCTCTTCCTCTCTTCTTAAGCTTTTATAATACTTTTTTCTTCATCATTCCACTGAAACTGCTGTCTACAAAGCTACAAATAATTGCTAGGCCCAATGTCTTTTTCTCAATTCTCATTCTCCCAACTTTTCTTCAGCCTTTGAGACTGCTGATACTCTCGTCTCTCTAGATTTTTAGTATACCATTCTCTCCTGGTTGTCTTCCAACTTATAAAATCACTCTTTCTCAGTTTCCTTTGCTCTATCCTTATCCAGATGATGTTCTCTAAGCACGATTATTCCATGGGGTTCCCAGGCCTCATCTTCTTCTCCCTTTATATGACTTCACTTGATAATGTCATCAAATCCTATAGATTTAATTATCATCTCTATATTGATAATTTTAGTAGTTATATGCAGTGTCTGAGGCCAGATTTGAATTCAGGTCCTCCTGACTCTAGGATCAGTGCTCTACCCACTGAGTAACCTAGCTGCCCCTATATTGACAATTCTAAAAAAAAAAAAATCTAACCATTTTACCCAAACCATTATTGTATGAGAGACCTCCAGTTTCATATTTCCAACTGCCTTTCCCCTTTCAGGTATTTCAATCTGAATGTACCATATCCAATAGTCTCCTAACTGTTCAACAAACAAGTTACTCCATATCTTTCCTCAATTCTGTCTAATGGATTCTTTGGCTTTGTTTAAATTCCAATTAAAATACCATTTTAACAGGAAGCTTTTCCCAACCACTCTTAATTCTAGCACCTTCCCTATCTTAATGACTTCCTATATGTTTTGCATGATTCATTAGTTTAATTTGCAGGCTTACTGTTTCCCCTCATTAAATTATGAGTTCCCTGAGGACAAGACCATCTTTTGCCCCTTTTTGCATTCCGACCATTTAGCATGAAGTATTGATTGAATGTCTGTCCTAATCTCCCTAATTGGAAGTGATTTCTCCCTCCTTGAATCTCACATTGTTCTATTTGGATCTCTCCTATGTATCTATAATATAGTTTGTATGACACACGTTTGAGTCTTATCTTATTCACCTGATGGATTGTAAACTCCTTGAAAGTAGAAACTGTGCCAAATTTTTTTTGCATCCTTAGTGCCTTTCACAGTGTTAAACCATAAACATTTATTCAACACCTACAATATGCCCGTCTATGCATTTAAGAAATGTTTATTGACAATTTATTATAATTTTTTCCATTTTTTGTTGAGAAGAGGAGTTAAAAATAGGAGTTAATAATAATGATGCTCAAATAGGGTCATTTTTTTAAATGCACAGAAAATAGGATGCAGCACAGATAAGCAATACAGTTTTGAAAATTATTTGAAGAATTGTAGAAATCTTTTTAAATTGTATGAAATGGAGATCAGAGTTTTATGAAGAATCTTCTATTGGTGTTTTGCATACATGAAGGGCCATTTTTTTGTTTTTAAGTTAGAATTTTAAGAAAAAATTATAAAAATGGAAATTTTTTATAATAGGGTAGGTGACTAGATCATCTCTGGGGGGAGTTTTAGCCCCAGATCTGTGATTCACAAAACTTTTATTTGGTATTTCAGCGATGGGTATATAGCTCTCCTTTTAAAAACAAAAATGTAAAATTAAGGTAAAATAAAGAGTTTAAATATTACTAAATTTTTTAGAAACTAGTGAGTTTTGGCTATGTAACCCAAATACAAGTAACTCATATAAGATGTCTATACATAAATATTTCTTTAGATATAGTAATTGCTAGATGTTTGTGTCTATTATACAGGCTTTCTTAAAAGGGATAAAATGATAGCACTTACATCCCAAAGTTATTCTGAGAGTAAAATGAGTTAACATTTGTAAAAGCATTTTGCAAAACTTAATGCGTTATATAAATAATGCTGCTGTTATTATAATATTCTATCTGCATTCAGACCTATAAAACAATGCTGGTACTACAAATTGCGAACTAGAAATAGCTTTGTCCTGGAGGACTAAATACCTGCACATCCTTTATTAAAATAAGATTCATTTCAAGATTCACCCTGACCCCAGTGCAATAGCTCATATGAGCTGCTTGGCAGAGTGCTGTGCCACTGGAAGTGATCATCTGAGTGACTCATGATTGCTTGAGGAAAGCTCATGGTGGGAGGCACTGATGAAGGAGCTGCATTAGCTCTGATGATGTATCAGGGCTGTGCTCCCTTCAGAAATTTCAGAATTCATTTAGTTTCCAGTCTGCTGCCTTCTGTTTACTTGGTTCAATAAGTCTAGGCTTCTCTTTAACATGGAAAATACATAAGAACCATGTATCATTTTTAATAAAGTGTAGAAATTATTTTTAAAAATAATTCCCATGGATAGTTATTTCACAATCTATTAGATCAATACCTGACCCTTACTTGATATTGATTGAATGTCTTTCCTAATCTCCCTAATTGGAAGTGATTTCTCCCTCCTTGAATCTCACATTGTTCTATTTGGATCTCTCCTAGGTATCTCTAATATAGTTTATATTACACATGTCTGAATCTTATCTTATTCACCTGATGAATTATAAACTCCTTGAAAGCAGAAACTGTGCCAAATATTTTTTTGCATCCTTAGTGCCTTTCACAGTGTTAAACAGTAAACATTTATTCAACACCTACAATATGCCAGTCTATGCTGGTTATAGATGCAAAAACATAGACAAAAGAAAGTCCTTACCCTCACAACCTAATAAGGGAGACATCAAACAATCAAATATGTGCAAACAAGTCATTCAGGAGAAATAAAAAAATAATTAAGAGATAAGGTACAAGAATAAAGGAATGAATGAGTAAAACAAGTAAGGCACTAGTATTAAAAAGAGATTGGTGGTCAGGGGGCAGAAGGAGAAGAGCCTCTCTTAGGTGCTCTCTTTCAAAAGCATTAAAATTATGACTCAAACTAAATTTTTGAGAGATAGAACCCACAGAAAGATCCAATGAGGCAATTCTCCAGCCCAAGGTAACCTGGAAAATAGTGGAAAAACTCTGTGCCATGGGGTTGAAGGGGTGGCCACGCCAGAGCAAAGGAACTTTAGCCTCCTGAGAACAGCCCCGGGCTCCTGGGAGTGGTGGCAACTGGCAGCAGAAGCAGTTTCCTTACCTGCACCCCAGGAAGCACCAAGTACCACTGGGAAGATCAGCAAGGAGACCTCTGCCAGAACAAATGCAAAGCCCAGGCCTTCAGCATGGCTGAGGCAGCCCAGATCCAGGAAACAGAGCAGGCCCTTGGAGTCACCCAGCAGTAGCTTCCAAGCAGCTGAGCCCTGAATGCTCAGCCGACCAAAGGTAAGGGAGTTGAGGGAGACTGCCAAGATCTGTCCTCTGTCCCTGGAACAGGACTGTGGCTGTGACCACATTCAGACCCTGGTTGCAGTCTAGGCCTCCCCCCATAGAGCAGGGACCCCCACACACACAGTCTCTGGGGCAGAGGGGTGAGCTTTTAGTCATTCACAGACCAGGAGAGCAGTCAGAGCCTCCACACTGAGTTCCTTGTGGGGGGGGTGGCCCAATAAAACTCAAGAACTCAGGAAACACCCCAAAACCAGGCACAGGCTGGGGAAATGAGTAAACAGGAAAAAAAGGAACCTGACCATAGACAATTACTTTGGTCCCATGGAGGACCAAAATACTCAATCTGAAGCTCAATCCAAGCTTCTGCATCTAAAGACTCCAAGAAATATAGAAGTTGGGCTCAGGCTATGATAGAGCTCAAAAAATATTTTGAAAATCAAATAAGGGAAATAGAAGAAAAACCGGGGGAAAGAAATGAGAGAGAGAGATGCAGGAAAAACATTAAAATGAAGTCAGCAGCTTAGTCAAGGAAATCAAAAAAAAAAAAAAATGCTGAAGAAAATAACATGCTAAAACCAGCTTAGGTCAAATGGATAAAACAGCTCAAAAAAGTTACTGAGGAAAAGAATGCTTTAAAAAGCAGAATTGGCCAGATGGAAAAAGGAGATAAGAAAACTCTCTGAGGAAAACAAATCCTTCAGATGTAGGATGAAGCTAAAGGAAGTTGATGACTTTCTGAGAAATCAAGACACAGTAGTTCAACACCAAAAGAATGAAAAATTAGAAAATGTGAAACATCTCATTGAAAAAACAACTGATCTGGAAAACAGATTCAAGAAAGATCATTTTAAAATTATTGAAATACTTAAAAGTCATGATCAGGAAGAGTCTTGACCTCATTTTTAAAAGAATCCCTACAGGAAAATTGTCCTGATATCCTAGAAGCAGAGGGTAAAATAGAAACTGAGAAAATCCACAGATCTTCCCCCAGAAAGAGATCCAAAAAGAAACCCCAGGAATATTATAGCCAAGTTCCAGAACTCCCAAGTCAAAGAGAAAATATTATAAGCAGCCAGAAGGACACAATTCGAATATCATGGAGCTGCAGTCAGGGTCACACAGGACTTAGCAGCAACTACATTAAGGGCTCATAGTGCTTGGAATATAATACTCCAGAGGACAAAAGAGCTTGGAATGCAACTGAAAATCAACTACCCAGCAAAACTGAACATCCTCTTCCAAGGGAAAAGATAAACTTTCAATGAAACAGAGGATTTCACATGGTCCTGTTGAAATGACCAGAACTGAACAGAAAGTTTGACCTTCAAGTACAGGACTCAGGTTAAGCATAGATAATGGAGGAGAAGGGTAAATTATGAGTACTTAATGATGAACTGCATGTATTCTTGCATAGAAAAATGATACTGATAATACTTATATGAACCTTCTCATTTAATAGAGCAGGAAGAAGGAGCTTTTATAGATGAAGTACATGAGAAAGCTGAATTTGAAGATATAATATATTGTAAAAATGGAGTCAATGGGTGAAAGGGAAATGTACCAGGAGTAAAAGAAAGGAGAGGCAGAATAAGCTAAGATATTTCATAGAAAAGATATTTCATGTAGCTTTTGCATGGTATGGAAGGTGGGGGAAGGTGAGGGGGAATGAGGGAACCTTCATTCTCATCAGAAATGGCTCAGAGAGGGGTGGCTAGGTGGCATAGTGGATAAAGCACCAGCCTTGGAGTCAGGAGTACCTGGGTTCAAATCTGGCCTCAGACACTTAATTACCTAGCTGTGTGGCCTTGGGCAAGCCATTTAACCCCATTTGCCTTGCAAAAACCTTAAAAAAAGAAAAAGAAAAAGAAAAGAAATGGCTCAGAGAGGAAACAGCTTACATACTCAATAGGGTATAGACATCTTAGAGAGAAAAAATGAGCAAAGGTGAACAGGGGGAGGGGGGATATGGGTGATAGAGGAGAGGGTAGATTATGGGAGAGATAGTCAGATATAGCACATTTTTTTTTATTTTTTGCAAAGTGCTGGGATTGGGTGGCCTGTCCAGGACCACGGGGCCAGGTGGTTGCAGGGTCTCTGGGGTGGGATATAGGCTTGGGGCCTCTTGGCCCCAGGGCAGGTGTTCTGTCCACTGTGCCACTCAGCTACTGCACAGCATATTTCTGAAGAGGGACAGAGTGAAAAGAGAGAGAAAATATAATAGATGGTAGTGGGGAGGAATGGATGGAGGAAATTACAATCAGCAACAGCAAATGTGGAAAAACATGGAAGTAACTTCTATGATGGACTTATTATAAAGAATGTGATCCACCTGAAACAGCTGATGGTATCAGAACACAGACTGAAACACATTTTTTTCTCTTTCTTTCATTTCATTTCTCATGAGGTTTTATATTTTTGTGGCGGGGAGTATTATGTTTACTCTTAAACAAGAATATTTTTGTAATATGTAAATAAAAATAAATAAAATCTTTTTAAAAAGAGATTAGGGAAGGTTTCTTCTTAAAATGGGATTTTAGTTGAGACATAAAGGTAGCCAGATAATTCAATAGACAGGGATGACAAAGGCATTGCAGGCATGTGGAATAGAAAAAAAAAGTCTGTAGTCAAGAAAATTAGTGTCGTGTTTATCGAAGTCAGGAAACTATTGGAGTTTAGTTAGGGAGAGACTTGGACATAACTGCTTTAAGAAAATCACTTTGTTGACTGAATGGAGGATGGATTGAAGTGGAAAAAAGACTTAACAAGGCAGTCCCACCTAGCAATAGCTCAGGCATGAGTTGATGCAGTCCTCCAGTACTGTGGTGGCAGTGTCAGAGGAGAGAAGGGGACAGATCTGAAAAATGGTGCAAATCAATAGGTCTTTGTAAGAGATTGGGCATGGGAGGTGGGAGATAGTGAGGGGTTGAAGATGATGGCTAGATTGTGAGCCTGATGAACCTGAAGGCGGGCATTGCCCTTTATAGTAATACAGAAGTTAGAAGTTGGGAAGAATTTAGAGGGAAAGACAATGTGTTGTTCTGGACATGCTGACTTTAAGATCCAATTTATGATGTCTGGGGAAAAAAACTGATGATTTGATATTGGTGACCAACAGAGAAATTGAAGCCAGATAAGTAGATATGAGAATTGCTACTAAAGAAATGGTAATTAAATCCATGGGACATAAGATCATGAATTCAAGCGAAGTTATATACAGATTGTATATAACAAAGTATATATAACAAAGTATATACAGAGTAGTCACATTCAAAAATTCATGTTTCCATACCTTGTGTCCATCATCTGTCAGGAAGCAGTTCAAATACTTTATCATAGGTCTATGACATCATTGATCATTGCACTGATCAGAGTTCCTGAGTTTTTGAAAGTACTTTTTTTCCTTTCTAATATTGCTTTCCTTGTATAAATTATCTAGGTTCTGCTCACTTCACACATTGGTTCATACTATCCAGCATTTTCTGAAATTGTCTCATTCATCATTTCTTAACAGCACAGTAATATTTCCTTGCATCCATACACTACAACTCGCTCAGTCATTCTTCAGTTTCTATTCAAGTCATAGTTATCACTGAATCTAGATTTCTGAATACTGTAGTTCTCTGACCTCCAAGACACAATCCTTACCTCCTTAAGGGGATCAGAGCCTTGGCTTGTGGTCTTTTTTCCCAATTCTTGTCATCATACATATATATATATATATATATATATATATATATATATATATATATATATAATAGATAGATAGATAGATAGAGATATAGTCCCAAAAACACCTTAATCTCCCAGTTTCTCAATTTTACCAATTTCCCTTAACTTGCTTCTTCTCTCCCTTTAGCTACATAAAATATCATCATACGTTTGATCTTGCCATCACCCACAAATACAACAATTCTATGTTCATGAACTCTGAAATTCCTTTACCTGCTCATAATCTATGTTCATTCCATCTCTCCCTCTGCTTTACAATTTCTTATTGTGACCTTCAGTCCTTCTGCCACTTAGTTTTGTCCAGGTCATTACTACTTCAATGGCACTCTCTTCTCTTCCCTATCTTGTTCCTTTGGTAATCACCACCTCTCTATAATATCTTCTTCTCTTGATCTCACCTTCTTTCCTATTATTGATTTTATTCTGCCAAGCCACAGTCTATATTACTCTCACTGTCTGCTACCTTCACTTCTATCTATATATTTATTCCTTATTTATTCCCATTAATCCCAATGAATTTTCAAAACTTTTTCATCACTCCTTGAACTTCTATAATTGCCCTTCCATCCCTTTCATCTGAGAATTTTGCCTCAATGAAAAGAATAAGTCCATTCACTGGGTGCTCCTTCTTCTTTCCTCATTATCTCAAATCAGCCATATGTCTTCCTATACTACCTCTTCCTTTGCCTTATCTCACATTAAGAGATGTCCCTTATCCTTGCAAGGATAGAAAGAATGCATCCCATTCTTCAGCAGACTGATGCTCCCTTTACTATCATCACTCTCTTAGTAAACTTCAGTTTCTATCTTTTGGCAGGCTCCCTAATGCCTGAAAACATGCTCATGTCTCCTTATTCAAAAAACCCTCTATCTACAGTCCTGTCTCTCTCCTCATTTTCATGGCTAAATCCAAAGGAAGGCTGTGTACAATCTCTTTCCTTTCACCCTTAACTTTCTGCAATCTGGTTTCTGGCCTTATCATTCAATTGCAAGTGCTCTCTCCAAATTTGTCAGTGGCCTCTTAATTGTCAAATCTAATAGCCATTACTCAGTATTCTTTCTTGAACTTTCTGTATCCTTTAATACTGTTAATCACCTTCTTCTCCTTGATAGCCTTTCTTCTTTCTGGGATGTTGGTGCCTTCCTCCTGATTGGCCCATACCATCAAAATTTACTTTGTTTGATCTTTATCTAGGGCGTCATATTCACCATGGGTTTCTCCCAAGGTTCCGTCTCAGGACTCTCTCCCTTATATATTTTTACTTGGTAATTTCATCAAGTAATTAATTCAATTATCTTTTTTAAGTAGATGATTTTAAGATCTTTTTATCCCTACTTTTTTATCCCTTTGAAGACATGAGCATGTTTTTCAAGTATTAGGGAAGCAACCAGTAGCTAGAATTAAAGAGCTCTAGCCTCTCTCCTGATCTCTATTACATCAAATTCCTATTTGACATCTTAAACTAGATGACCTATAAACCTTAAACTATGTCCAAAATTGAACTCATTATCCTCCCCCACTACCACCATCAAATCCTTCCTTCTTACTAAGTTCCCTATTAGAGAAATAAAGTGACTAGGCATAGAGAAATAAAGTGACTTGCCTAAGGTTAGCATAGATAGTAAAGGGTAGAGCTGGGCTTTGACATCAGGCTTTTTTTACTCCAAACCCAGGAATAAGATTTACTAAATACATTTCTCCAACACCTAGAACAGCATGTTGCTTTATTGTGAGTATTATGTAAATTGTGACTGAGAAAATAAAGAAATGAATGTTAAAGTCTCAAAAGTAGTCTAGTTTTTCCCCATACTTGTGAAGACAGTTCATCATAGTTTTTAAATATATATATTAAATCAAAGTTTAAATAATAGGCCATATTAAAATGAATAGATTTTTCCAGTAAATCTGACAGTACAAAAGAGGTCAAATATTTAGTTTGTGACTTCATTGTCCTTTTAACTTAAACTCTTTGTTGTTGTTGTTGTTGTTGTTGTTGTTATCGTTAAATCATGTCCAATTTTTTGTGACTCCATGAACATTTATGTCCATGAGAATTTCTTAGCAATTTTTATGGGAATGGTTTGTCATTTCCTTTTCTAGTAGAACACTCAGAAGTTAAGCAACTTACGTGGGGTTACACAGCTAGTAATTGTCTGAGTCTGGATCTGAACTCAGGTCTTCCTAACTGCAGGCCAAGTACATTATTCCACTGTCTTTAAGAAAATAATAGATAAATCAGTCCCAGTATAAATTGTTATCTTTTGCTGTTATTCAGTTGTTACAGTCATGTCTGACTCCACATAACCCCTTTGGGGTTTTCTTGGCAAAGATACCAGATTATTTTGCATGTGAAGAAACAGGCAAACAGGGTTAAGTGACTTGCCCAGGGTCACAGAGCTAATAAGTGACTGAGGCCAAATTTAAACTCATGAAGAGGAATCTTTCTGATTCAAAGTCCAGTGCTCTATCTACTGAACTACTTAAATGTCCTTTTTCTTAGGGAAGCATAACATTTTCTTCACTCCAACACTGTGAGTTACACTGGGAGGAATGACAATAGATTTAGTGATTTTTTTCTTAATTGGGATAAATTTATTCTCTTTCAAATGCTTCAAGACAAGCATATACTTTACTGCATAGATACAAACACTTGGTAGAGTGAGTGCATGATGCTTTTCACTCATATGGTTGTTATTTATGTTTCAAAAGATCAAGGACCTCATCACTAAAGTTTATTCAAGGACAGTTAGGTGGTACAGTGGATAGAACACTAGTCCTGGAGGCAGGAGGACCTGAGTTCAAATCTAGCTTCAGACACTTAATAATTGCCTAGCTGTATGACCTTGGGCAAGTCACTTAACCCTATTGCCTTAAATAAATAAAATTTTAAAAAATAAAATAAAAATAAAGTATATTCACTAACTAGAAACATTGCAACCCTACTGAATCCTATAAGAGGGTCTTCATTAGTTGTTATGGCCAAAAACATTCGTTTCTTATTGGTCTACCTTTTGGTGATAAAGAGCTCCTAGCTAAGTTAGACTGGCACTCAGATAAAAGACAAAGCCTGTCTGTTATTGAGCTCCCTCTTTGAAGTTTTTCCTTCTTGCTTTAGAATCTACTTGAGTATGTTCTCCTGAAGGTATGTCCTTCAGGAACCCAGTGTCACTTCCATACTAATGAGAACTTTTCACTAGAAGATGCTGCTGTTAAATATTATAACTACTATTAAAATTATTCTTTTACTTATTAATTTGAACTTAAGACTCCATGACACATTTCAGACATTAACCAATGTTATTAGAGCTTTATGACATGAGGCTGAATTAGAGGATTACTTTTCTATTGGAGGTAAGCACCAGTGAATTAGTGTCATCATTGCCTAATTTTATTGGATGCCCACCTGGGAGTAGGCATCCTATAGAATAAATATTCCTTTCTATACTCCCCAAAAACTACACCAATACTCCACAGGCCATAAGTTCTTAATAAATGTTTATTTACAATTACTAGCAATAGCAATAATAGAATCTTATTAAGGAAATCAAAGAAGCACACTTGAAAAGTGAATTAACAATATAGGGAAATAAGGGATATAGGCCAACTATATGACATGAACAACATATTGTAGAATTTAAGAGAAAGAAGAATCATTGTGGGTTGGTTAGCTCAAGGAAGATTTTATGAAGAAGATTAGACTTCAGAAAGGTCTTTAAAAATGGATGGGATTCAAACAGGTGAAAAAGCATCTCATGCAGATCAAAGTCAAAGAAAGGACCAAAGAAACACATATAATGCATTGGAGGGAATTATGAATACCTATTCAATCTTGCTCAGTATTTTCTCCTAAGTTCAAATTCTCCCTTTTCTGTGGAAGGTTTCAATATTAGCTGAGAATGATACCTCAAACTTTAAACTATTAAAGCATTTATTAATTATACAATTAATCCCAAACTTACCATTTTATGACTTGTATAATTATTTTTTTCATGTATACCAGCTCTCCATGTTGACTTGAAGGTAAGGTACATGCCTCAAGCTTCTTTGAAACCCCCTACAACAGTTATAAGAGAATATTGAAGAAATTCAACTTATATTCATTGATTATTTATTGTCCTATGCTGAAAGAAGTTATATTGGCATATATAGAATATTAATTATTTCCAGTATTGTTTGGTGCCATAAACCCTCTAACAATGTGTAATAGACAATTTTTTTAAAAAAATAATATAACTGTAGTAAAATCTCATCTTTATATAATGGATGAATCAGGACAAGTCATTCTCAAATCATGAAAATTGATCATATACCCTGAGAATGGGGGGGGGTCAATCCTGCATGAATAATGGGCAAGATACAATATACCAGGGGTGTCTAGGTAGCACAGTGGATAAAGCACCCAGCCCTGGAGTTGGGAGTGCCTGGGTTTGGATCCGGTCTCAGACACTTGGTAATTGCCTGGGTGTGTGGCCTTGGGCAAGCCACTTAGCCCCATTTGCCTTGAAAAAAACTAAAAAAAAAAAAAGATACAATATACCAGCATGCTGCTCTTTCTCTTTTTTTAATGAATTGTTATGCCTAAGTCCAGTAAACTATTACATTCAAAGTTAATTATAATTATCCAAATTTTTTCTTATCTGGTTCCTAGCTTTATTTATATTAAAACTGATTGAGAAAAATATTCATAGCACTTCTGTTTGTAGTGGCAGAGAATTGGAAATGGAGGGGATGCCCATCAGTTGAGGAATGGCTGAACAAACTGTGGTATAAGTACATGATGGAAAATTATTGTTCTATAAGAAATCATTAGGGGTGGGATTTAGAAAAGCCTAGAAAGACTTGCATGAATTGATGTTGAATGAGATGAGCAGAACCAAAACATTATACACCTTAACAACATTATGGGGTCATGATCAACCTTGATGGACTTGCTCGTTCCATCATTGCAATAATCAGGGACAATTTTAGAGGATTTGTGATGGAGAATGCTATCTGTATCCAGAGAAGAAACTGTGGGATTTAAATGAAGACCAAAGCTTATTATCTTCAATTTTTAAAAGTTGCCATATATTATTTAATTTTGCTTTCTCTAATGTTTTCTTTCTTCCTTTTGGATCAGATTCTTCTCTCACATCTATGCTTATCAGGGATAGAAATGTAGAGCCTATATCAGAATTGCCTTCTGTTGGGAGGAGAAGAGAGAGTAGGGAGGGGTAAGAAAAAATTGTAAAACTCACAACCTTGCAAAAAAAAAGATTGATAGAAACTTCCTTTGTATGAAATTGGAAAATAAATAAAATATTTATATAATAAAAAACTATTTAAGGTAAAATGTTATTTTGTATATATTCATACATATATGTGTGCACATCATAATTATGTATTAGGAAAGGGGTATTGGATCTAATTTTTCCACTCTTTTGACACTTCAAATGAGGACATTTTCTATTCCAATATAGATCAGCACCTGCAATTAGAGGTTTAAGTGATTCACCATGGTCATATAGGAGTCAGAGGTGGGTCTCACACTTTCCTATTCTTTATTCCAATATCAGTTCTTCAACATCCCATCATGTTGTTTTCTAGATGTGTACATTTATGTGGTTTTATATTTGCCTATATAATAATTATAATAATTAGCAATTCATATAGTGTCAAGCATGCTATAAGGTTAAGGTTAAATATGTTCATTCATTTTATTCACAAAACAATTCTATGAAGTAGTTTCTGTTATCATTCCCATTTTACAAATGAGGCAGATGGAAATTAAATGACTTGTCCAGGAGTATTCACTGTCTGAAACAGGATTCAAACTCAACTTTTCCTGACTCCAGGACTATTTTTCTATCACTGTGCCACCTAGTGGTCTTGAGTATATATAAATATAAAAGGTATATCTGTATGCCATTTCATACACAATAATCATTTATGCATATGAACAAAATGCTGAACTTTAATATGATAGTATGGCTTTAAGTTCTATATGTAAAGTGGAATATTACATAGGTAAGGTTCAAAGATCACATATTAATTAAAGAAGTTCCCAGATAGGAAATCGGTAGTGAAAAGATTACCTTTAGAGGAAACCAATCCATTTAAATTAATAAACTTATAAAGTGCCTAGCTGCTGTCCAAATACTTGCTTCTTAAAGCTCTTGTGATTTATTATTTGTCTCATTAGAAGATGGAACGATAAAAGTTTTTTAATGGTTTACAAATTATCTTCCCTTAATAGCTCCATGTGTCTTTTTACACATAAACCTCCCAAGAAAAGTAGACAATTAGAGGGTATATTTTCTTCAGTGCCAGCAAGTACACTGTGTATGAAATACCTTGAAAAGACAGACTAATAAAAGAACATTGTTTCAAAATGAAAATCACTCTAACCCTCATGAATATGCAGCAGGTCTCAGAGGAAAAGATGTTCCTGTCTAGCAAGTTTCTAAAGCACCCCCACTTTTGAAAGCTGCCTGATTTATTAATTTTTTTGTCTCAAAAGATTCATTTGGAAAGGAAATGCCAGGCACTGTGGTGTTTGCTTTTCATACTTGTGAAATCACTACTCATCAGCCTACCCCAATTTGGGAAAACACAAGTACACATTAGTCCAAAAACATTTCAAGAACACTACGCAATCACCCCCAACAGGAGCTCAGTTCTGACTTTTATCAACCTCCCTTTTAGAAAAGGCCATTGAGATCACCCTTCTCAGTATCTTTACTACTTTGTAAAACTCATCAGCTCATGTTTTAGCACTTCTTACCATGCTGATCTTCCAGGAAAAGATTCAAAATAATAGTATTTTACAGATCTGTGATTTTGTGAGTGGGTAGTGTCTTGACAAATGGGACTAGAAGTCCCTCTATTCTTAGTAGAATTTTGAAAATTGTTTTGACCCTCCCCACCCCCAAAAGAAAGTCATCACTTGATAGCTATACCTGTGTTGGTTAGTGTCTATGCACTTAGCTGCTCTTCAGATGTCAAAGACAATAGCTAAGTAATATTTCAACTTGGTAGAATTTGACAATACTTGTCTTTGGTTGTCATAGCCTTCAAAAACCAAAGCTTTGTATCACAGTGAGGCAATGGGTAGGATTCTAGCTGAGAAACAAACAATAAAAGCAATAGCTCAGATTTACATCATGTTTTGCCCTTCATTATTACTATCAACAGTAACAACCTCAGCATTTTAGAGTTCATGAAGTATTTTCCTCACAGATATCCTATGAGGTATAAGTGCAAATTCTGGCATTCCCAGAGACATAACTAGGATATTGAATTGGAGTTATATTGAGGGCACTGAAATTTAAGAGGCACCTGAGTTGAGTCTAAAATGAGCCAAGGATTCTAAGGGTCATGGCATGTGGGAATGCCTGTGAAAAGCTGTTTGTTTCATTCATCAGATCTATTAGCATGTAAATTCCTTGAGGGTAGGCACCAGTTTTTGACTCCTTTGTATCCCTATGCTTAGCAGTGTCTATCTGCCACAATAGGCATTTAATAAATGTTTATGATTGACTTATTTCCAGGTCATAACACATTGCCTGGAACAAAAACCTTATAGTCAAATGCAGAAAGGCAGAAATAATAAATACACACTTCTCAGACAAGGTGATAAAAATTACATGTAATAAATACATGAAAATATACACCAGGAACTAATTAAAAATTAAATGATTTTATCTTAAATAATGGGTAGATTAAACAGCAAATAATAGAAATAATTATATCAAAGAAAATGGTAATAATGAGATATCATATCAAAATTTATAGGATGAAGCCAAGGCAGGTTTGAGGGGAAATTTTATATCTCTAAATGCTTATAAGAATAAAATAGAGAAAGAGGAGATCAATGAATTGGGTATGCAACAAAATAACTAGAAATTAAAGATCCCCAATTAAATACTAAATTAGAAATTGTAAAAATCAGGGGAGAGATTAATGAAATTGAAAGCAAGAAAACCATTGAACTCATAAATAAAACTAAGAGTTAGTTTTATGAAAAAGCCAATAAAATAGACAAACCTCTGGTTAATCTGAGTTTAAAAAAAGAAAGAAGATAACCAAACACTATCAAAGAAGATAACACTATCAAAAAAAAGGTGACTAACCACCAATAAGGAGGAAATTAAAGAGATAATTCAGAACTACTTTGCTGAACTGTATGCCAATAAATTGGATAACTTGAGTGAAATGGATGAATATTTACAAAAATACAAACTGCCCAGATTAACAGAATAAGAAATAAATTATTTAAATAAACCCATTTCAGAAAAAGAAATTAAAGAAACTGTCAATAAATTCCCTAAGAAAAAGTCTCCAAGTCCAAATGGATTTACAAGTGCATTCTACCAAACATTTAAGGAACAATTAATTCCAATTCTAAATATTTAAAAAGATAGGAGAGGAGAGAGTTCTGCCAAATTCCTTTTATGATACCAACATGGTGCTGATACTGAAACCAGGAAGAACCAAAACAAAGAAAATTATAGACCAATATCCCTAATGAATATTGATGCAAAAATCTTAAATAAAATTTTAGTATTGAGACTACAGTAAGTTATTACTAGGATAATACACCGTGATCAGTAGGAGTTACACCAGGTAGGTAGGGATGTTCAAAATTAGGAAAACACTCAATATAATTAAGCAGATTAATAGCAAAACCAACAAAAATCATATATTATCTCAATAGATGCTGAAAAAGCCTTTGATAAAATACATCATTCCTATGAAAAACCATGAAAAAGTTTAGGAATAAATGTAGTTTTCCTTAAAATAATAATCAGTATCTATCTAAAAACCATCAACAAATATTATATGCAATGGGAATAATCTCAGAGCATTTCCAGAAAAGTCAGGGGTGAAACAAGGATGCTCATTATCATTGTTACTATTCAATATGGTATAAGAAATGCTAGCAGTAGCAATAGGAGAAGAAAAAAAATTGAAGGAATCAGAATTGACAATGAGGAAGCAAAACTTTCACTCTTTGCAGTAGATGTGATGGTATACTTAGAGAACCCAAGAAAATCATCTAAAAAACTCCTTGAAACAATTAACAAATTCAGCAAAGTAGCAAGATATAAAATATACCCAAATAAATAAATAGCATTCTATATATGAACAACAAAACCCAAGAGCAAGAGATAGAAAGAGAAATTCCATTTAAAATAACTATAGACAACACTGAATACTTGGGAATCTACCTCCCAAAACAAATCCAGAAACTATACACAATTATAAAGCACTTCTCACCCAAATAAAGTCAGATCTAAATAATTGGAAAAATGTCAAATGCTCATGGTTAGTTTGAGCTAATATAATAAAAAAGACAATTCTACCCAAATTAAATTACTTATTTAGTGCCATACCAATCTAACTACCAAATAACTACTTTACCAAGGTAGAAAAAATAGTAACAAAAGTCATCTGGAGCAACAAAAGGATAAGAATAGCAAGGGAACTAATGAAAAAAAAAAGTAAAGGAAGGTGGCCTGGCTCTAAACAGATCTAAAACTTTACTATAGAGTGGCAGTCATCAAAACTTCCTGATACTGGCTAAGAAATAGAGTAACGGATCAGTGGATTAGGATATGTTCCAAGTTGCCATAAATGACAACAGCAATCTACTATTGGACAAACCCAAAGACATCAACTTCTGAGATAAGAACACTATTTGACAAAAATTGTTGGGAAAACTGGAAAACAGTCTGGCAAAAACTAGTCATAGATCCATATCTCACACCCTATACCAAAATAAGATCAAAATGGTACAGAATTTAGACATAATGAGCAATATGCTAGACAAATTAATGCACCAAGAAATACTCTATCAGATCTATGGAAGGAGGATAAATTTATGACCAAACAAGAATTAGATCACATTATAAACTGCAAAATGAATTATTTTTACTATATTAAATTTAAAAGTTTTTGAATTAATGAAAATCAATGTTGCCAAAATTAGAAGAAAAGCATAAAGATGGGAAGTAATCTTCACAACTAGGAGTTCTGATAAAAAGTCTCATTTCCAATATATATATAGAGAATTGCATCAAATTTATAAGGTCACGAGTCTTTCCCCAATTGATAAATGGTCAATGGCTATGAACAGACAGTTTTCAAATGAAGAAATTAAAGCTATATATAATCATATGAAAAAATGCTCCAAATCATTATTGATTAGAGAAATGCAAATTAAAACAACAATGAGATATCATCTCACACCTATCAGATTGGCCAAGAAGAGAAAAAGGGAAAAATGATCAATGTTGGAGAGGTTGTGGGAAAATTAGAACATTGATGCATTGTTTGTGGAGTTGTCAATGGGCTCAACCTTTCTGGAGAGTAATACAGAACTATGCCCAAAGACCAATAAAAATTTTCATTCCCTTTGACCCAGCAATTCCAATTATAGGTCTATATCCAGAAGGAATCATTTAAAAAGGGAAAAGTCTTACATTTTCCAAAATATTCATAGCAGCTATTTTTGTAGTGGCAAAGAATTAGAAATTGAGGAGATGCTCATCAAGTGGGAAATGGCTAAACAAGTTATGGTACATGAATACTATGGAATATTATTGTCCCATAAGAAACCATAAATGGTCAGACTCTAGAGAAGCAGGAAATGAGTTGCAGGATCTGACACTGAGTGAAAGAAGTAGAGCCAAAAATACAATGTACACATCAACAATAACATTGTGAGATGAACAATCTTGATGGAAGCAGCTCCTCTCAGCAGTTCAGATAGTTAGGACAACTGTATTAGACTGGCTATGGACAATGTTATCCCCATCCAGAGGAAGAAAAACAAAACAAAACACACAAAAAAAAGCCCTTCAGAATCTGATGGAAACTTTATAAAAATTATTTCTTATGTATCTCTTTCCCTTAATCCTAATTCCTCATAACAAAAATAACTAAAACTAATCTGTAAACATGTTTATCAAAATGTGTATTTACAATTCTAACCTGACTGTTCACACTGAGGGGAGGCAGCTGGAAAGGAAGGGTGGAAGGAAATTTTGTAACTTGAAAATATGCATGTGCAAATGGTTGAAAATAAATAAGTGGAAAAAAAATAATCTCTGACACCAGTCAAAAAAATGGGGGGTCTGAAAACTGGAAGTATTTTATACAGTGGTTGTAGATTTTTTTTTGCTTGCCTTTCCAACTGTTTTGTGCTTGCAGTCTTTGTGTTCATTGTTTTGCATTTATTACCAGTATATTAGGTTACATTTTGTCACGTTCTGCCCAGAAATGGCTCTGAAAAGATTTTCATATAATGCTGAATTCAAGTGCAAAGTGATCCAGTTTGCAAAAGTGAATGGAAATCATGCTGCTGAACCTAAATTTGGTCCTCCTCCAACTGAGAAACAATCTGAGACTGGCTATGGGAAGAAGAAAACCTACTGAAAACACCCTGGCGGAAGAAGACCAAGAGAGGCAAGTTGCCAAATGGCCTGAGTTAGAGAAGGAATGGAAGAGATGGATTGAAGAGCAAAGGACCATTGGAATTCCTGTGTCCACAAAGATGGTTCAACAGGAAGCAAGAAGAATTGTTGATGAAAAATATGTGACTGATTTCAAAGGATACAACTGGTGCTTCAGGTTCATGAAAAGGAATGGACTAAGCATGCATCCACACACTAGACTTGCCCAGGGAGGGCTTGTGGTCAACCCCAGACCAGAGCACAGGCAGGAGAGCAGTCAGAGCCTCTCCTGAGACAGTGATTCATCATCAAACACAAATGAGGATGAGATAATAGACAGGAGTTTTGATGGTGATGAGTTGTATGAATTTTATGATGAATAAAACTTAAGTTCAATAACTTTATGTAATACATTTATTTTCAAATTTCAGGCCCCAAAATTAAGTTGTGTCTTATAGTTGTGAAACTCTTATACATGGGGAAATACAGTAACTTTTTGTCCCTCCCAACATAATAGTTATACACAGAAATTTTGTTGTTCAATCATCTTCGTTATATTCGACTCTTTATGACCCCATTCGGGGTTTTCTTGACAGAGATGCTGGAGTGTTTTGCCATTTCTTTTCCAATACACAGAAATATCCTGATATTTATGTTACTGTGTTTCTCAACTATCCCCTTAGAGTTCTGAAACAATATTTTATGCTGATTGATTATCCTTCAAGGCAGTACAGGTTGTTAGAGGAGAGTGAGATAAAATGCAGGGATAGTAATTGGAGAAAGAAGCATGCCCCTACCTCTCAGGTATACACACCTTTGGGCAGAGCCACATTCACCTCAGAATTCTTGTTGCAGGGGATTAGTGTCATCAATTTAAAACTGAGAGGCCTTGAAAGGTGAAAGAATTCACACATAGTCCTGGGATTTTAAAACCACTACGGATTTATTATACAAGCCTGCAAAGTATACAGATGAAAATCTTTTCTCCTCCTGGAGAAGCAGCAAGTACCTGGTAAGCTGTTTGAGGGCAGGACTGAATACCAAAAGACTAAGCGAGGTTTGAGTGAGGGAAGGAGAGACAGACAGACAGAAAGAGAGAGAGAGAGAGAGAGAGAGAGAGAGAGAGAGAGAGAGAGAGAGAGAGAGAAAGAGAGAGAGAGAGAATCAGGGAGAGATAGAAACAGTCAGGAGAACTGACTGGACCAGAGGGGAGTCCAGGCCAGGCTTTTATAGTCTTGCCCACTTCCTGGGCAGAATATGGGCAAAGGGGGGAATCCCTTCCCCTCTACATGACTGAAACCAATTAAAAGACTGGAAGCTGAGGGCTTGGGGGGAGAATGGGTAAAGGTTATAAATTTACATTTAACAATGGAGCAATAGGATAGCAAGTTTCAAGTGTCTGAAGCCAGATTCAAACTCCTTGCCCCAATATGATATCAGTGTGGTATGAAAATCTTTTGTTATCCTTGTTATCTTTTGTCATCCTTGGCAGGTAGGTGGCACAGTGGATAGAGCACCAACCCTGGAGTCAGGAGGACCTGAGTTTAAAATTAGTCTTAGACATTTAACAATTGCCTAGCTGTGTGACCTGGGCAAGTCACTTAATCCTATTGTCTTAGATAAATAAATTTTTAAAAAAAGAAATAACATTTCCTTCTCCAAATTTGTTTCTAATAACAATATCTGTTATGTCCATAATTCCTTGCATCATTCTCACTCTCATTCTTTTAAAAAAATTTTTAACATGAGGCATTCCATTTAGAACTATAACTGAGAGTTGTTTTAGCTTGAGATTGGAAGAACTAAAGGGGAAGGAGGCATAACAAGTAGAGCAAGATGGGTCTTTGGAGTTCAGAGTTCAAACTCTTTATTTTACAGTTAAGAAAATTTAAGAAAAAAGTTTGAAGTGATTTATCCAAAGTCACATAAGCAGTAACTGACAATATGAAAATTGGAACTAATTTTGATTCCAAATTCTAACTCCTTCCTAGTCAATAGTGTCACTTCAGCTCTAAATTTATATTAATAGTAATTGGATCTCTGATTTCTTTCCTCTTTTAGTTTTTTAAGTTTTATTCATGTGTTCATTTTTACAACTTACAAGTTACCCCCCACACACACACACATACACACTTTATGAGAGAGATCTTGTAATAAAGTAAAACAATTAAGGAAAATTAATAAAACAATGATCTCATCTGAAAGGGAATGTAAACTTCCATAATGAAAGTTTTCCTATCAAAAATCTAGCAGAATAAAAGATATTGTAGTGGAATATTTTGTGCCCTTTCAGTTGAGGTCCCAATACTATGCATATTTACAATTCTCCAAATTCAAAAGAAATCATTATTTGAGACTATTTGACATCATCTTGTAAAGTACAGCATTTAGTGTACCATATCTCAACTCAGTGGTGTGTGAATTTGAATCCAAACAGAGAAGATGTAGTCTTCATTTAATTGTCTTCAGTTATAAGAACCATAATTGTTATGATGGGACATTTAAATCCAAGGTCACTTAAATCATGTTTCTAATATCAGCAGGTGCTCTTAGGAAACCCACATTAAATGGAAACTACTGAGAAGTAATCTGCTGTTCATTATATCTTAGGATCCCTGGCAAGGCTTAATATGGGTCAACATGTTGAGAAATCAGTGGAAAGAAAAAAATCAAATGCAACTTAGCAATGGACCTAAAATTTAACTACACAGAAGAGTAAACTTTTTATTCATATGACTGTCCACTTAATTCCACAGAAGTATGTAGAAGATCATAATATAAATCCTAAAGGATACAAGAAAATATAAATGAATTGAACACTATAAAAATGAGCAACTATATTTGCAAATTATATGAACCTATTTATTAATTTTCTGGATGAAGTGCTTCTATGACAAAAAAATGTTGTATCAACTTGAATATCACATCTGTTCTAATTATAAATAACTACTGTTCTAATTTCATATATTGAGTTCATACTTCAAGAATTAGGTAAAGTGAACATCTGATATTATTTTTGACATGTGAATTTCATTGGATATATAGGATAAATGATAATATTGGAATAAGGCCTAGTTTCATCAGAACAATTATCTTAAAAGTAAAAGAAGAAAATGTTTGTTTTATTGTACTGGGGCGCTCAGCTACATATTCCTTTTGCAAATTCATATTTGGTAAATTTCCTGATGTACTTCTATTACATTTGATACTATGAGATCTTTCATAATAGAAAACATTTTTTTTAGGTTTTTGCAAGGCAAATGGGGTTAAGTGGCTTGCCCAAGGCCACACAGCTAGGTAATTATTAAGTGTCTGAGACCGGATTTGAACCCAGGTACTCCTGACTCCAGGGCCAGTGCTTTATCCACTGCACCACCTAGCTGCCCTGTAGAAAACATTCTATATAAATATTGGACCAGTTATTACTTTTCCTTATGATCAAACTTTCATTTTACTGGAGATTTAGTCTATTTCCCTTGAAAGAATAACCTTCTATTAGCTTTTTTTAGACAATCTCAAGCTAATGATAAAAAAAAAACAGAGAATGCAGATGCCTATGGCTTCCTATCTGATTTTGACTTCTTTTCATGGAAAGAAGAGTATACAACAAATGAGGAGAAAGTATAAGTGACCTTGGACCTCAGTACCTTCATTTACTTCATTTTTAAAATAAAATAATTAGCTCAGGTTTCTTCTATCTTTTAAATTCTATGTCCTCAACTCCTTTGATATTCACCTCTGTTTCATATTTTATTTATAGATAAATATGTATGTATATATATATATATATATATACACACATTATATATGGCATAAAATTTATAGGGTCTCCTTAAAATGAACCATGATTAAAAATAAATCAATCAGGGGTGGCTGGGTGGCGCAATGGATAGAGGTGTTGCAGTGGATAGAGCATGGGCCCTGGAGTCAGGAGTACCTGAGCTCAAATCCGGTCTCAGACATTTAATAATTACCTAGCTGTGTGGCCTTGGGCAAGCCACTTAACCCCATTGCCTTGCAAAAACCTTAACAAAAAAATTTAAGTAATTAATTAATTAATTAAGAAGTAAATGAATAAATAAATAGATAAATAGATGAACAGATAAACAAATAAATGAATGAATGAATGAATGAATGAATGAATCCATTCAGAATAAATTAAATGGAGTTTAGTTTAGGAAAGAGGGAAAATGCCTCTGATCCAGATTCATGTCAAGCAGTTGAATAACTAGTCCATTGAATTAGTATAGCAATAAAGATATACATGGCAGTAGTCACTGTAGACAGGTAATACATTGGTCCAGAGTTTAATAGAAGGAAAAGAACAAACTAGATTGCACTGAGAAAAGTGCATAGTTATTTTCATATTCCTATGTTCCTTCATGGAGCAAAAAGTCAGAGAGAGGAAGAAAGTAAATGTCATTAAGGAAATGTATGATTGGAAAAGAAGAGCTAATCTGGAGTGAGAGAGAAGAGGACATTCAACATGTTACATTATTGTCCACAAAATTTTAAAATTCCTA
Organism: Macrotis lagotis; assembly: GCF_037893015.1. Classification (NCBI taxonomy): domain Eukaryota; kingdom Metazoa; phylum Chordata; class Mammalia; order Peramelemorphia; family Peramelidae; genus Macrotis; species Macrotis lagotis. The sequence continues at coordinate 427,264,105 of NC_133666.1, read as the reverse complement.
AAGACAAGTTCTTAACCTTTTTGTGTGTCTTGGACTCCCACCACCATCTGATGAAATTTATAGGTTTCTCCTAACAATAATATTTTCAAATGCAGAGGAATAAATAGCATAGAATTACAAAGGAAACCAATTATATTGAAATAGTTGTCAAATTTAAAAAAAAATACCTGTATCCTAGGTTAGGAAAACCTGAGCTTGGTAGAGCTTTGGGTAGATCCCTTACAATTTTGTTTGTCCTTCATGCTAGCAAGTTTGAAGTGTCTGAAGCCAGATTCAAACTCCTTGCCCCAATATGGTATAAAAATATGCAGCACAGAACCAAAAAAAGAATGGTGTTCTGTTGGAGTTTAAATACAGACCACAGCTTACTTTCTTCAATTTTTAAAAGCTGTCTTGTGTATCTTTTTTTTTCCTTTAATGGTTTTTCCCTTTCCTATTTGATTAATGTGAATATGTATTTAACAGTTATTCACATATAACTTATATTAGACTGCTTTCTATTGTGGAAGAGGGGAGGGAAAGGAGGAAGAAAACTGTGAAACTCAAAAACCTCTAAAAACTATCTCTGCATGTAGTTGGAAAAATAAAGAAAATATTAAAAGAAAAAGAAAAAAGAAACTTAAAAAAAAGATAGCTATACAATTGAAACTACAAACTCATTAAAGAAGAATATGGGTAAACCAGGGATATTCTATCTAGAATAGAATTGATAGATATTACCTTCTCAGAAAACTTAAGAATTCCCTTGCTATGTATGAATCCCTTTTCCAAACAGGGTAAAGTTGTGGGATGGTCAGTAGCTAAGCTAAAGCACTTTGGAATTATAGTTCTTACTGTCTGCATGGCTTCCCACTTTTGAACAGCTAAAAAGATTACTAAAAGCCAAATAATAGTTGCATAATAATTGCTAACATTTATATGGAACTTGAAGGTTTGAAAAGGGCTTTATATGAATTATTTTACCTGATCCCGAACAGAGACAGATTGATCTGCCATTATCTACAAATAGCTTTTTGAAAAATCTAATAAAAGAAATGGTAATAAACTATTGCCTATTAGATCCTGGTTTCTGATAACCTCACTGGTGGCCCAGCATCCTATCCACTCCAAAGAAAAATATCTATATATCCATGGAACACAGCCTCCTCTACCAGGAGGCTAAAAATGTAAAAATATGAGTTAGTCCTGTTATGAAAAATTCCATACACAGCCAAAGGAAAAAACTACAGAGTCTGAAAACAGCGCAAAGCATCCTATATTCACTTTTTTCTTTCTTTCTCTCTTTTTTCCCCATTTAATTCTAATTCCTCTTTCAGAACATGATTTAATATGGAAATATATTAAACATAATTGTACATGTACAACCTATATAAGATTGTTCACTGCCAAGGGGAGAAGGAAGGGGAGGGAGGGTGGTTAAAAAAAAACTCAAAAGTTTGCAAAAGGGTAAATGTAGAAAGCTTCCTTTGCATGTAATTGGAAAAAAAATAAATAAAAGAATAAAAAAAGAATATGAGTCAATGATATACATGTTTGGACAGAAACATAAATGGAAAGCCCTTGCTTTTCAGAAGACAGATAAACAGGGACCTTCAAAGTCATGTAATTCAGCCTAAAGAAACCCCTTGACATACAGAAGTCAATATCCTGCCTGTGCTTAAAACTGAAGCATTTCAAATTTTCACAAAGTTGAAATTGCCTACTACTCTATTATAATCATACAAGTCTCACAAAGTCCTACTTTAATAAGTCTTCACTGTTTGGAGGTTATCTTAATTTTTTGAATGGTGTAACATGGAGAAAAATCCTACCATACTGGAATGACTTCAAATATAGTCCCAGCTACAGCCTATTTCTTTTCCAAGTCAAAGTCTAACTATGTATGAAGAAGTTAACAGATTAATCAATTGTTTTTGAATTCTGGTCAAGGAAAGTAATGAAAAAAAGAAAAATATATAGTATTAGTCTTTTATAGTCTTCTTCCACTTCCACAGTTAAGTTGACAGATGAGAGAATGGAGGGGCAAAGGATGCTAGCAACCACTCAGTTTTTGGACTACAAATGTTAACTTAAATATAAGAACCTTGTACAATGACCAATGAATGCCACACTACTAGAGGAACTAAAACTCAGTAATCTCGATATAATATGCCAGAGAGAATAAAGAGATGACCTTGAAGCCAAGAAAACCTGAGTTCAGGTTCTACCCCAATTACTTGTTATAAAACCTAGAGAAGGTAATTTAATTTTTCAGTGCAGTAGAGAAAAATCTAAAACTATAAATTGCAGAAAAGTGATGACTTGCATTGGCAGAGGGAGTTTCCTCACCTGGAAATTCCCTCTCCTAATTAAATCATAAATTTAGTTCCTGTCTCAATTCTTGCCATAAATTAAACTAGAAAGAAAATGAAAACTACAGCTAAGTAGAAGAATGGTTCACATTTTCTCCTTGTAAGAGGAAAAATAAAAGAGTGATGGAATTGATTTTATCATGCATCCAAAGGTTACAATTTACTCTATTTTTCACATTTATGTCAGTATTATAAATATGCCATCACAGCTCAAAATATTACTTTCCATTATCTTTGAGTTGTTTGCAAATTGTATCCTCTCGTATTCTGTGATTTTTAAACCATCTGGAAATCATCAGGAGAATATTGTCATAAAAAAATGATTTTTTTCTGACTTCCTAGCTCCAATACAAAGTAAGCTTCTACTAACCAAGTCAGAACTCAGCTCATTATCCACTGTAATACTTGTTTATAATATGCTTATTTATGGCTCAGTTCATGCACTATCCATCCTAATGTATATCATGCTTTACACAAAATGAAATTATTGTCAGTTTTATTTTTCCAGAAATGATAAACATGTCCATGTAATAAAACCATGCTGGCTAAGTCCTTAAAAATTAATGTTACCCAATCTCAGCTGGGACTTCATTGAGCAGAAATTTATGTAGAAAATAATGAATGCAAAAATTTATATTTAGAAACAAATTCTGTAATCTTAAATGCTGTTAAATCTTGTTAAATGGGAGGAGGGTCTTTGTTCTTGAGATGTAAATTGACTATTATTGTTTCATGGTTCAATGTAAAATTTGTATACTGTCTCTTCATTCCCAGCCCCCAACTTCCACCCTTCCACCTGGTTTTGTTCAAGTAAGAGGGAGGGATTTCCTCTTTTGCCTTCAGTGCAAAAAAAAAAAAAAAACGCCTGACCCTGGACCAGCTCTCTCTCTGGCACAATCAGCTCTCTCTGGCTATCTTTCCTTATCTCTCTATCTTTGTCTTAGCCTTAAGCAACCATTCATCCTATCATAAAATGCTTGTTGACCCTTGGGGAGGAAAAGTTTTTAACCACTTTACTTTGTTATATTTCATAATAAAACCCTGAGAAGTTTTAACATCCCAGAGAGTTCAAATTCTTTTGTCCTTTCAGTGGCCCTAGATTTCTCAGTTACCCCAAATTCTATCTTTAATTGGTGGCCCAAAAAATTCCAGCAGTAATAAAACAATTGTTCTATTTACATTTGATTGACTCCATATCAAAATTACTACAAGGGTTATTCTAAAACTTTTCTTCTTTACTCAAGTTTTGAACTCTAACTCTACTTTTCTATATATTAGCAAATTATTTCCACACTTTTTATCTCATATTGCTTTTAAAATGTTCTCTGGGTCAAACCTTTTTTTGTGTGCCATGGATTCCTTTGGCATTGTTATCAACAAGCAATTATTAATCACCTGCAATGTGCCAGGCACTGTACCTTATAAGCACTGTGAATACAAAATGGGGGGGGGGGGGACATGGGGACCAGGGGAGAACAGTCTCTGCTTTCCAGGAGCACACAGTCTATGGGAAAGAAAATATATCAATGATTATGTACAAATAACACATATTCAGGATAAATTATAAGTAATCACAGAGAGAGAAGGCACTAAGTTTAAGACTGGTAAAGTCTTCTTACAGAAGGTAGGACTTTAACTGGTACTTGAAAGAATCCAGGGAAACTTGAAGGGGGAGATGAGGAGAGAGAACTTCAGGCTTGAGTAATACTCAATGTACAGAACACAATACATCTGGCTCTCCATTGAGAATTGGTTTGTCTTCAATTTGTTCAACCCTTGAGATAGTTTGGAAACAATTTGATGACAAATTGAGAAATTACAAGAATATGTTTAGAAGGAAGTGAGTGGAGTTTGATATAAAAATCAAAATCATTTTAAATATGATCATGGTAGTTTCAAATCATTACACAACAAATTTATAATACTGTACATATGCATATTCTTATTGACACAGAAGAAAAAATATATTTACAACATAATTGAGCAATTATATACTACTTAAAGTGCCATTAAAAAATTGTTAGCAGAAACCCCTTGAACCATCATCACAGAACCTTCATAAACCACTAATTGGGGACCATTATAATAGGCTTCTGGTTGGTTTCCCTGCTTCAAATCATTCCCCATTCCAATACACCCTCCACTTTCCTAAAGCTAAATCATAAGTTGACCAATCACTTCTCTTATTTAAAAAATTCCAGAACCTCCCTATTGAGAGAGGTTTTTAAAGTTATTCAAAATTTGACCCCTCCTATCTTTCAAATATATTTTGCTTTTCCACTGAAATTTCCCTTTTTTGTTGTTCTCACCAAGATACTCTATTACCTAACTCCATGCTTTTTTTCACTATATCCCATATCTGAAATGCTCTCCCTCATCTCTATTTCCTTTGGTTTCTTTTAAGTCTCAGTGGAAAAATCACTTCTTTAAAAGGTCCTTCCTCTCTCCATCCCAATCCTAGTGTCTTTCTTCTGAGAGGAAATTATCTCCAAATATACCCTGTATATTACTTGTATTTACATAATTTGTCTGCATATTGTCTCCCCCCATTAGAATATGAGCTCCTTTAGGGCAGGGGTTGTTTTTACATTTATTTGTATCCTCAGGGCTTAGCACATAAAAATTATTTAATAAATGCTTACTGCTTTGACCTGACTACTTCTGAAATCCACAAAATGTCACCCAGAAGCATACAGAAAACATGAAAGAGAATCACCAGCAAAACCAGAATCTGCTTAGGGGAACAGGTCAATGACCTCAACACAATAAGAAATAGGCAAAAGAAATGTGCTTCCTGAACATTCTCTCCATTCAGAGGCATTGAGAAGTCTCCTGCCCTCAATTAAAAGAAACACCAAATTCAAAAGTTCCAAGTCAAAATTCAGAGTTGTTACATTGAATAAAATCATTCTTAAAGGCATTTAGAGGCAAGCCCTTTAAAAAAACCAAAAACCATAGACAAAAAGCAAGAAAGTGGTTCTGCCTGGTCTGAGTCATAGCAGAACTCACTAAGGAATAGTGGAAATAATTGCAGGGCTCCAGCATGGGAAGGGTTCTACCAAGAATGAAGGAAAAAAAGTCTGGTTTCAAGCTCAAGATAGTTCTGTTTCTACAGAAGCTATTTGGAGGAAAGATTAAGAACAGCGAAGTGAAACCTCCAAAGTGTAAAGAAGCTCAGATAGTTTTGAGATCAAGGTTTCAGGGGATCTGTCAGTAAAGGAGGAGGCTCAGAAAGTGAGCAATAGGAGGAGGAAAGATGAATTACCAAAGATATCAAGAGGATGACAATTAAAAGCCTGGAGTACAGGTTGATAAGTCTACAAGGAACATTTCAGAAACAGAAGGACCATGCATGGCCTATAGGACATATAAATAAATTCAAATACCTATGAATAAATATTTTACAACAAGGGGAAATGAATTGGCACTTGATAAGACAAAGGACCCAAGGGATTCCCAAGAGATCATATTAACCATTCACAAACATTTCAAGAAAAAGTAAATATCGTGAAAGCAGAAATAATTAACAAAAGAGAAAAACAGAAGAGAAAAATATTAAACCATGCTGTCAAGTTTTTCCAGAGTTATATTTAAAAAACATTTGATTTGGAGAAAGAAATACATAAAATATTGAAAAAATTAAAGGATGGAAGCAAAAAGCAATAAATACTAAAACTTAATAAATATAGATCTCCCAAAAGAACATGATACATAAATCCTCGACAACATAATAAAAAGACAAAATCAAGGAAACAAAAATTATTTGAAAGAAAGTTATGATGATGAAACAACATAAAATTTCTGGGATGCAGCTAAAGCAGACCTCAGGAAATTTTATATCACTAAAACTAAGCATTAAAAAAAATTTAAGCTAGTAAAATAAATATACATTTTTAATGATTGAAAAGTTAATAAGCTAACACAAAACAAATACAGAAAAATAGATGTTAAATTTAGAGAGAAATAAAAAGGAAACAAAAAAGACTTAAATTATAAATAAAACTAAAAGCTGATTTTTTCAGACTGACAAAATTAATAACAAGTCAACCTGATTAGAAAAAGAATAGAGTTCAAAATCAAGTTAACAAAGGAGAAAATGAAATGAAATCTCAACAAAATTAGAAGAAATAAAAAGAATGATCAGAACTACCATAAATATATATATATATACTAACAACAATAAGATACAGAAGAAATAAAGGAAAACCTTCAAAAATAAAAAATACTCAAACTAACAGAAAACCAAATAGAATTCTTAAATAATCCAATTCCAAAAAAGGAAATAGAAATTCCTAAAAGGAAACTATTCAGAAAAAAATACTCCTGGACCTAGTGAAATCATAGGAGAAGTCTATCAAACTTATAAAGAACAATTAGTATCAATAATATACAAACTTTCATAAAAACTGAAAAAGAAAGCACCCTATATAAAAATCCTTAAGAGACATTTTTAGCTCTAAAATCTAACCTGGTGAAGAATAAAGCAGAGAAAGGGAAATAAGTAATATCATTAAGTAATATAAATTCAAATTTTTAAATAAAATCCCATCAAACAGATCACAGTAATTTATCCAAGAAATCATTCATTTTGATTCATACTAAGAATGAAAGAATAATTCAATATTATATAAACAATCCACCTAATCTATCATATTAAAAAAAAATTCTAAACCAAAATTCATCTCAATAGATACAGGTAAACTTTGAAGCTGAACAAGGATCCTACTCACTCTCTCTGTTAATATTTTTATATAGCTCTGGAAATGCTAGCAATATTAATAATAGAAGGAAAAGAAATTAAAAGCATAAAGATAGACAAGAAGAGGTCAAATTATCTCTATTTGTTAATGACATGAATATTTACTCAGAAAATACTAGGGAATAAGTCAAGATACTGAGACAAGAACTTCAGCAAAGTTGCAGGCAATAAAATAAATTCATAAAAATCTATAGTAGTTCTATATTATACTAATAACAGAATAGAACAGGCAATAATGGAAAAATACCATTCAAAATAATTATAAAACTCATAAAATATTGAGAACTTAATCCAAAAAAGCACATAAAATCAATTCAATTATAAAATACTCCTTAAAGAAGTAAAAAAGAGAGAGAATTAAATAGCTAGAATAATCTTCAGTGTTCTTAGATGGAAATATGCCAATATAATAAAAATGACAAAACTACCAAACTTGAGTTACACTTTTAATATTTTACCAAACAAAATTTCAAAAAAGATGCTTGAAATGTGAATAATATCAAATTTTGTTTGGAAAAACAAAGAACCTAGAATAACAAAGAAAATGATTAAATAAATAGAGATAAAGATGAAATTATATTTCCAGATCTCAAACTTTATTAAAAATCATCAATAATCAAAACCATTTGATATTGGTTTAAAAAAATAAAGAAGTAGATTAATGAAACAGATTAAACCAGAAAGAATCAGAAGCACTGAAATACATTTGTTTTTTAGGAGGAAAATATTCACTATTTGGTTAAAACAATTTTTTTTCAAAAATTAAAAAAAACAGGGAAAGCAGGAATGCAAACCGGTTTAGCCCAACATTTTATAAAATATTCTACATTAAATTTAAAATAGATACATGAATTTAATACTAAAGATAATAACATAAAAATTATAAAGAAAGCAAAATAAACTTTTATAACTTACAGATAAGAGATAAATTCTTAACCAAGGAATACAAAAGATAAAATAGCTAACTTTGATTACATGAAAGTTAAAACTCCTACACAATTTAAATTAATACACCTAGGACATAAAAATAACTAACAAAAAGGGGAAAATATATCATATTCTTTTAATAAGGATTTTTATCCAAGTGATATAGAAAGTTAAGACATAAGCTCAAAAGCTATTTGCCAATGGTCAAAGAATATGAACAAACATTTTCAAAAAAAAGAATTGCAAACTATTAACAATCATATGAAAGAATGCTGTAAATCACTAAACACAAGAGAAATGCTAATCAAAATAATACTCCAGTTTCACCTCATAACCTACAAAATAACAACGATAAAAAAATGGGAGTAGACAATGTTGGATAGATTATGGAGATAGATATACTGGTAAATTGTTGGTGCAACTGTGAATGAGTAAAACAATTTTATAAAACAATTTGGAATTCTACAAATATAGTAACTAAAATATTTACACATTTTTATTCAGAAATTCTATTATAAGGTTCATATCCCAAATGACATGGATAAGAAGAAAGACAATATGCATTAAAATATTTATAGCCATTTTTTTCTAAAATTCAAATTATATTATTTATTAAGCAATAAAAAAGCGGAAGCAAAATACATGCTAATCAGTTAGGGAATAGTTAAATTTTTGACATATGAATAATAAAATATTACTGTGTTTTAAGAAGAAACTAATAAGATGAATAAAGAAAAGCACAGAAATTTACACAATTTGAATCAAAGTGAAACAAGCAAAGTTGAGAAAACAATATATACATTTTCCACAATGATAGAAAGAACAAACACAATTAAAAATATAAATTAATGTTCCAAAATTACAAAATATGTATGCATATATATGTGTCTGTGTGTGTGTGTGTATGTGTGTGTGTGTGTGTGTGTGTGTGTGTGTGTGTGTGTGTGTGTGTGTGTATGTATGTATTTGGCCACCAAAAAAGAAGAAAGAAATGGGAGAAGACACTTTTTCCATTCTCCTTTGCAGAGGGTGGAATTCCATTAGCCTGGTACAATGCATATATTTTCAGTTTTCAACATAGTGACCAATTTTAATGCTTTTTAAAATAATTCTCATCTTTGGGGCACCTAGGTGGTGCAGTGGATAGAGTACCGGCCCTGGAGTCAGGAGTACCTGAGTTCAAATCTGGCCTCAGACATTTAATAATTACCTAGCTGTGTAGCCTTGGGCAAGCCACTTAACCCCATTTGCCTTACAAAAACCTAAAAAAAAAATAATAATTTTCATCTTTTTGCTTTAAAAATATTATTATATAAGAGAGATATGTAGAAGAATGAGTGGGAGGCAGAGGTATAATAAGAGAAATTCTGGTGAAGCAAAAAGAAGTAGGCCAGAAAAAGTATTTAAATCCCAGGATTTATATGTGAAATCCCTCAAACAATATGAGGATTATTTTTATAATGTTAATAGCAATGATAAGAATTAAAAAATCCCTCAACATTCAACACATCTGGTACCATGTCTTAGGAGAGTAGAGGGACCATTGCCAAGAAAGGGAATTCCCTCCAAGGGAATATGATGGAAACTCCAAGTGCCTCTAAAACAAAAGAACCCTAAAACATTGACCAGTGGCCCTTATAATACCATTGATTATTATCATGTTGAACAATATGAAGCAACTGCTGCCATCAATTTGAGAAACAGACAAAACTACATGGGGTTATAGTCTGGCCCTACTTAAAACTGCCATGATGGTCTTGAAAAAGAGGTCAGTAGAGCAATTCATGCTCTTTTATGTTCCAATAGACATATTGGAACAAATTACTACTAACAGTGACCCATGATAGAGATGTTTCAGTGTAGATAGATTCGATGTCTAAGACAAGAAAAAAGTGTGTATGCATGAAATGGATGGAAAAAACAAATGTTTTTCTTTTTTTTATTATGTACATTATGGTACTATTTTACCAGTTATAGATGTGGTCTTCATATTGTTTTTTTGTCTAAAGCATCTTTAGTTTCAAATTATACAAGAATGTATTGAAGATGAGTGCAAAGAAATCAAAAGAAATAATTCTATTACCAAATTCAAATTAGATGAAACAAGATATGACATCAAAGAGTTATTAGAAACTGAAAAAGGGGAAAGTTGAAGAACCTAAGACCTTTGCAAAATCTTCATTTATCTTCACAACTTTAAGGGAAAAAGAATTAATATCAAAAGGATGACAAAAACAATACTGATGCCTCTAACAATTTTGAAAAGGAGATGGGCATACTAAGAATAGAATTGGGGAGAAGGATCGGGAGGGCATAATCAAGCTGATGGAGCAAAAACAAGGACTCACCTGAACTCTCCCAAATTACCCTCCAAACAACTTTCAAATTAATGCCTCAAGACATTAGAATTCTGGAACAGTAAAACCCACAAAAGGATGGGTGAAAAATTTTCCAGGCCATGACAAATGAAAAGGTTGGCAGAAAAGATGTGTCACACAGGGATGAGAATGGAACACAGCTCAATGCAAGTAAAGCCCCAGACATACAGCAGCAGGCCTGAGAGGAAACTGAATCAATAGGCATGACTTCCTGAGCTTTTAGTCCATGGCCAAAAAGGGAGTTAGATGGCTGGTCAGAAGTATATTACAAGGGTCCCTTTCCTGGCATTGGATAAAAAACTCTACTGCATTGCCTAGAAGTGGATCTGAGTCACAGCAAGGAGAGAGGAGCACTAGCACATTAGAACTTGCAGCCACAGGGAATCAGTGATCCTATGTCACAGTTTAAGTTTGGGAAAGAGTGCTTGTGTTTGCTCACAGACCAGAGCAAAGACCAGGAAAATAGTAAAAACACTTAGATCATATCACTTTCTTAGACTCTCCCAGAACTAATTCTGAGAACAGCTATACACAAGACCTAAAGTTTTGGATAGTGTACCCAAAAATTTAAAAAATTTTAAAAGTTTAAAAATGGTTTGAAAAATGAATAAATGACCAAAATAAGAAATTTACTATCATTAAGGGAAAAATCAAAACATAAACTCAGAAGACAACAAAATCAAAACTGCTATATCCAAAGCCTCAAAGAAAATATAAATTGATCTCAGGTCCCAAATGACTTAAAAGGCCCCCCAAAAAGTAAATCAAGTAAGGGAAGTCAACAAAGAAATGAGAGTGATCCAAGAAAATCATGAAAAAAAGAAGAGCCTAATAGCTTGGTAAAGTCAAAAGCTTGGTAAAAAACATATATGTATATATGTATATATGTATATATATATGTATGTATGTATGTATGTATATCTAGAGAAAGATAGAGACAAGGAAAGAGAAAGAGAGAGAAATTAAACAAGAGAGAAATAGGATAGAAGTAAATGAACTAATAATAACTGAAAAAATTATAGCAAGTTTCTCTAGTATAGGTCTCATTTCTCAAATATATAGATTTATAAAGATAAAAAATGTATCAAAATATCAAAATATCAATTGATAAATATTTTAAGGATATTATAGGCAGATTTCAGAAAAAGAAATCAAAACTATTCATAATCATATAAAAATGCTCTAACACTACAAAAGTGTTGCTACATGAGTTTCATTATCACCTGTGAAGAATCATACTTTGAGACCCTGGAATGCAGGTGTAAAAGAAAATAGAGATTATTTTAAAAAAGTTACAACACAAAGAAAGTAATAGGGAAGTTAAGAAGAGTTTAAGAAAAGCCACACAAATTGCTAATTAATCTAGGCAGGTCAGTTGCCAGACTCAACAGAATTCTGAAAGGGTAAAAAAAGATTGAGAGAGAGAGAGAGAGAGAGAAGGAAAGAGGAAAAGGGCAGACAGCCATGAGGCTTGGGTCAACCAGTCCACATGGTGAGGCCCATGGAGCTCCACAAGTGTTAAGGAAGAGCCAGAGAAAAGCCTTCTTCTGGACCAGAGACCAGAAGAAGTGAGATACTTTAAAGGGTGACACTTCCTGTTAAATATCCCTCCATTGTAGACTGGACAAAGGATGGTGCTTTGGAGAGTGGTAGCCAGGTAACTCCCAATGGCAAACCACTAGTGATCCTTCCTGTCCTTTCAACACATCCGTCATTTCCTGTCTGCCAGTGTCTACAGCCGAGGTTAGGTAAAAGAGGAAAATGCGGGGATAAGATACAAACAGGGTCAAGGGAAGACAGGATATAATCAACAGTGCCCAAGGCAGACAGAATCTTAAGAGCAGGAATCTCCACCCATTTAACAGATTTTGCTTCTGCTACATTCTCTACATCAATGATGCCTACTTGAGAGGTCTTTGTTTAAAAGAACCATTAAGATAGCATTTTGCTTTACAATCATATATTTTCTTGAATTCAATAAAAAAGTAAATTTAGCAGGATTTTATGTCCTTGACCACATAACATCATGACCATGAAGTTGGTAGGAAAATTGCCTATGAAAACCTTTCTGTTCCCATTTTTTTCATCAAGGATAGTCTAATTGTTTTTATTGTCTTTCAAAGAAGAAAAAATAAGTATGTTAGCTGTTAATGTCTTCTCAGACACATTTCCCCAATAAATTATCTTAGCAGTCTTTTATATTCTTTTAGAATGGTCCCTCTCTTTGAAATATTAGAAAAACTGATCTCTGAAGTACCTTGAAATCTATCATATCCAGGATTGTTTCACAGAATCATTGTGCCTCTGTGATTCAAGTCCTTCTTATCCAGTCTCATCTGCCCAAGAATCTTTTCTATAATAACCACAAGCTGTCATTTAGTATTTTGGTTGAAATTTCTAGGTAGGGGGGAACCTACATACTTCCTGAGGAAGCCCCTTCCATTTAGAAACAACTCTTAATTCTTAGGAAGCTTCCCACTCCCCACGTCCAACTCATGAAACTGATTTTTCTGCAACTTCTAACCACTGCTCCAATATTCCTTCTTTTTCTTTTGTTTTGTTTTGTGACAAATCAAACAAAATTTAGCCCCATACTTCTTGTTGAGTCCTCAAAAAATTTAAAAGACCTTTAATGTTTCTCACTATCTTCTTTTCCATAATAGTCAATTCTTTCACCATAATCCCTAATTCTTTCTGTAAGGGGAGGAGTAAGCACCTTTCAAACTTTTCCCTTTCAAAGTCTTTGAGGGGCAGCATTTATAAATAGAATGTTACTGAGCAATTAGCAGAGTCAAAGGTCTTGCCTGCTTTGGCATAGCTTGACTCTTGACTTTCAGTACCCACTGTTCCTCCAACTCAACTCATGTTAATGGGTGAGAGCATTGGAACTACTTGGCTTATGTCAAGATCTTCAAGGATGCAAAAATAGTAATGACCAAAAAACCACTGAAAGATAGTGTGAAGTCTTCTCTAGTTGGAGAGAAACAGGAACCTAGACCAGGGAGTAGTGAAGGTGGAGTGGGGGGTATTGAGCCTAAGAGTAATGGCTTGGTAGAATGACAATACTTTATGTCTAGAAGAACTATGCAATTGGTTATTCTAGGATGGCTATAAGTATCTGAATTTTCTAAATGAGAAGGCTATTAGAACATTGTACTACCCTGGACCAGGATTTCAAGCAGAACCATTTCCAGCAATGTTCAGTGAAGAGCAGTTGTCCATAGAACAGTGTCCAGGGATAAAAAAGACTATAAAACATAGAGACAGTAATAGTGTGGAGCCCTGATGTCTCAGAAATATTAGTTGCCCCACTTCATATGCCCTCCTTCATAAACAAGGCCACATACTTACCCTACTTGGACAACTGTGTCTCTCCCTCTCCTGTAATTTTGTATTGTGGGAGAGTATGCTCCAAGTTTATAGAGGAAATGTTATATTTCTTACCAAGTTGTTTCAGTAAATATCTCTGCTTTGAGTTAAATACATCTTCTAACTATGGAAGAGGGAAGGGACATATGTTGAAGGGTCATAGACTATGAAGTGTCTTGAACCTAGCATAGGAAACCCCGTCTTAAAGGCAAGTCACTGAGTATTAAGTATTATCTTTTAAGCACTGTACTAAGCTTGGGAACACAAAGGAAGAAAAGGACAAAATTATGATCCCTGTCCTGAAGGAGCTCACCTTAAAAGGGGGATGTTGAAAGGAAAATTTTTTATTTGGGTTTATACCTTATTTAAGGAGGAAAAACTCAGGACAAAAAGAAGTAAATGGATTTTATTATAACTATGTAAAGGTAGCAATATATTAACAAGGCTGATCACTGAAGATCAGCATTGGCTTCAAGGTGAAGATTTTGCATTTTTAGGTAACTTTAAGATAGTCCAGCAAAAGAAGCTCAGTTCTTCCCCAAGGTAGCAAGAATAGGACAATTTGCTGGTGGAGGTACATGTAAAAGAGCAAGCAATATAGTAATTGCAGACTTGGTATCTCCTTCTCCAGCAGAGGTCCCCTAAACACTATTGATAAGCATGGGTAGGAATAATGAATAAATGAATCAACATAACTTTCAAGAGCTTGTGAAGGTGAGTTGAGGGCAGGTGCTATCTCATTTTTTCATATCTCCAGTGCTTAGTAACAGTGATGTCTAATAGATACATACTAAATGCTTATTGATTGATTGATTGATTGCACAAAGGAGACCTGTGGTTGAAGCCACAGTTTAGTTACAACATTCAAAAGTTATGGCAACTGTACAGCTTTAAAGTGGGCACAGTGGCATTTTGCTTTCTTCCTCACATGGTTTGTTAAGCTTAAAAGTACTCTACATATGTTATCATCATCCTTATTATTTTCATCCATTGATAACGTAATTAAACAGTTCTCCCCTAGTTCATCTTAACAAAAGATTTTTCCTTTTTTAGACTGTGTCAAAAAGTTTAAAGATAGGGAACAGAACATTTCAAGCAGCAAGATTAAACAGGAATTTTAACACATAATTGACTTCATTAGAAGGCTCAATATGGAAAAGTAACTTTGATATCTACTAACTTTGAATGAAATTCAGAACTTAGGCCAAAGTGTTCTTACTTTGTTTTCAAAGATTGTGTAACGGGAACAGAAGGAATTTAAAACAGTTGTCAGAGATATCATATTCATCAAAAAATGTTATATCTGCAAACGTTTTCAAAGATTTGATATGACTACAATCAGATGATGTTCATAAAATTATCTTAATTGTATTAAAATTAAGTAAGATTATTCTGGTACAGTGAGATTGAAAGGGGAAGAGAAAAAAATTTAATTGAAGATATTCTTTTAAAAATAAAGATTTGTGTGATTAACTGGGTCATCAAAGTTCAGCGTTTTAAAATGAGCTTAACTCTTTCAATTAGAAGTTCATTTCAATTGCTTTTAAAATCCTGCTGTCAAAAAACTTGGGGGAGGATGATTGTAAACTATTTTTTATATCCTTTGTTTATTTGTTTAGCAGTTTATACTTTATTTCAACAAAAACCAATGGATTCATGTTTAAAAGACACATTTACCTGAAGTGTTCAAACTGTTGTTTAAATAAGGTCCTGCTCCATTGGCTTCTTGGTGCACAATCCTGAACAATCTTGGCAAGCTTTCCTAAACTAAAGAAGTTTAAACAAGGCTTGTTGTCTGTCACCCAAGGACCAGCCTGGCTAAGTCTAGAAAGACCTACCTCAAAGGGAGGCCCATAGTTTACTATGGTGAGGAAAGAATGTCCCTGGGGTCAGTCAAGGGACTATCCACACAAAGGAAGGCATAGATCCTTGAATTATTGAAGTGAGTTCAAACTATCAATATCTTATTTGCTGACTTATCACATGACAATAATTTTAGCAGTAAGAATTTTATCTTAGAAAAGTGATCAAAAGTTGATTTGCAACATCCTTGACCCCTCATTCTTAACTTCCCAACATATCCAATCAGCTACCAAATCTTGTCCTTTCTAGCTCTTCAACATATCTTGTATATGCTCCTCCCTGGACAGTTACCACCTCCATTTAGGTCTTCATTATATATCTTTTGGGAGGGGGTGATTTTAAAACACTCCTAATTGGCTCCCCTAAAAAAGTATTTCCTGTCACCCTCACTATTCAATAAACTTCAGTGGTTCCCTTTTGCCTCTAAACTCAATAATTAAGTCTGGAATTAACCAAAAGCACAACCTTCCTTTCCCACCTTATCAAACATTATTCCCCCTCTAGGCACTCTACTTTCTTTTCAGTTCAATTCAACCTGATAAACATTTATTAAATGTTTATGCTATAGGCTAGGCAGTGAGCTAAGTGAAGGGCACACAAATAAGAAAAAAGAAGACAACCTCTGTGCTCAGAGTTTATCATCTAATGGAAGAAGACAATGCACAGAAGGAAGCTAGAATGGGGTGGGGTGAGATTAGGAATCCTGGCATGGGGGTATCATATTACATGAAGATGAAACTGAGCTGAGTTGCAAATGGAAAGTGAAGAGATCATAAAAGTCCAGATTCCAGCCCTTTGTAAAGGAAAGTTTTGGGAATTCAGTGTTATATCTTCCAGTCCTCTAATAATAATATACATTTATAATAATTATAATAACTAGTATTCATATAATGCTTATTATGTCCCAATTACTTTACTTCAACAAAAACTGCAGCCCCAGGGGTAAATGACTATTAGAAAAATTAATGTCAATAGATGAATCCTTCCCTGAGAAGGAATAGTTTGTTGCTAACTTGGAAGCAAAGTGGGTAACAGTGGAGCAGAAAAGAAGGGTGCAAGTTTTCAGAAATTTAGTGTTCAGCATTGCCTTTGCTCAGGTGGGTCAGAGCACTTTCAAACATCAATATTGGTTTGACAAAAATGATAAGGAAATTAAGAAGCTCTCCAAAAAGAAAAACTCCATTGAAGTTTACCAGCAGTAGTATGGTTCATCCATCTCTACGAAAGCAGCATTTAACTCCATCAAAAGTACAAGCAAAATTTAGATGAATTCTTAATTCAGTAAGAAGGCAGACAAAATTCAATTTTATGCTGCTAAGTAAAAATCCAAAGCACTTTTTTGATGCCCTGAAGGCTATATATGGGCCAAAGGCCTATGATGCATCTCAACTATTCAGTACTGATGAAGCTCTATTGTTTAGTGTTGGGCACAGTCAATAGAGCACTGGCCTTGGAATCAGAAAGCATCAGCCCCTGACATTTACTAGCTGTCTGACCTTGGGCAAGTTACTTAACGCTGATTACCCTGCATCTAGGGTCGTTCTGATCCATATTTGAGCCCTGAACCCAGATGGCTCTGGAGGAGAAAGTGAGGCTGATGACTTAACACAGCAACCCCTCACTCAAATGCAGTTCATGTGCTTGTCATGGCATCACCTTCCTTGATGCCCTGAAGGCTATTTGTGGGTCAAAGACCTATTTTTCAATGCATCTCAACTATACAGAGCTATATATCATAATGTCTTCAAAAATAAAGGACAAACATTATATTGCTTAGTCTTAAGGACATGATCCAATAGAGATGGGCTGAACAATTCCATAGTATTCTCCACAGTGTCATCATTTAATACTGAAGTCATTGATTATATACCTCAGGTTGATGTCAATCCCTTTCTAGCTGAAGTCCCAACTGAAGAGGAGGTTTGAAATGCCATTAGACTCCTTTCACATGGATATTGATTCTATTTCAGTAAAGATTTGCAAAGTGAAGGGAACATTGCTCATATGAAGCTCACTGAAACTTTCTGTATTTTATTGGCAAGAGGGTAACCCCCATGAGTTCAAGGATGCCTCCATCGTCCATCCCTATAAAAGTAAAGGAAATAGATTATCCTGTGACAATCACAGGAGAAGTCTCTCAGTCATTGGTGGCAAGATTCTTGACAAAGTCCTCCATATTAGACTGATCCTTCATCTGGAAGATGGTCATCTACCTCAAAACAGTGTGGCTTCAGAAAGGACTGAGGAGCTTTTGATATGGTATTGTTGCCCAACAACTCCAGAAGAAATATCAGGAGCAGAACAGTAGTCCATATACAAGTTCTGACCAAGGCCACTGATACTGTCAGTTGTGAGGGCTTATGAAAAATTATGTCAAAAGGAAGCTAATTGGTGTAGTGGATAGAGCACTGGCGCTGAAGTCAAGAGGACCTTAGTTCAAACACTTAGTTCAGACACTTAATTACCTAGCTGTGTGACCTTGGGCAAGTCACTTAACCCCATTGCCTTGCAAAAACCAAAAAAAAAAATTGTCAATATTGTGTACCAATTTCATGATAGTGTGCTTTCCTCAATTCTGGATAGTGGATGAGGCTTTTCCACTCACCCATGGAGTAAATAAAACAAGGGTGTGTTCTTGCTTCCATGCTTTTTAGCATGATGATTTCAGACATGTTGTAAAATATCTTCAATGAGGATGAAAAAGGCATCAGGTCAGCTACCACATTGATGGTAGACTCTTCAACTTGAAAAAGCTATAAGAGCTGAGTAGAGGGAGTGGTGGTATATGGTTTTTTATTTTTTCTGTTTATTTGTCTGCAGATGATAGTGTGCACAATGCAACCTCTGCTGCTTGTGCTAATTTTGATCTAACAATTAACACCAAGAAAACACAGGAGCTCTATCAGCCAGCACCACATTATCTGTATGTAGAACCATCATTCTTGGCAAAATGAGGAAGTTCTGAATGTTATGGATAAGTTCACTTACTTTGGCAGTATATTTTCTAGGGAATGAATAAACACACTGAATGAGACTAATACAAGAAATTCCAGAGCTAGCTCAATGTTTGGGAGACTTCAAAGGAAAATGTGGAAGAGAAGAGGTTAAAGACTGACTACCACACTGAAGGTCTATGAAGCCATTGTGCTGACCTCATTGTTATATCTCTGTAAAATCTGGACAGTCTACCAATACCATGCCAGGAAACTGAATCATTTCTATTTTAATTGTCTTAGGAAGATTCTGAAGATCACCTGGCAGGAGAAGCTATCAGACTCTGAGGTCCTTTCTTGAACTAAACTGCCTCTAAACAAACTCTACTAGAGAAAGCACTCTGATGAGCTGGTCACTGTGCAAATGCCAAAATTATGCTTGCCCAAAGCACTATTTTATGGAGAACTCACATAAGGCAAGCACTCATAATGTGGAGAGAAAAAGTGATAACAAGGACACTTGTGGAAGAATTTTGGAATTGCATAGCCCAGCAAATACTCTAATTTGTGTTTAACATAATTATATATATATATATATATATATATATACATATATATGTCATTTTGTATATGAGGAATGACTGAACAAATTATAATACATAAATGTTACGGAGTAATTTTGTTCTATAAAAAAACATGAATGATCAAACTTTAGAGAGGCATGGAAAGAATTATACGAAGTGATGCTGAGTAAAGGGAACAGAACCAAGGGAAAAGAAAGAAAACCATGGGATAGGAAGGAAAAACATAAGAGAAGTTTTTAAAAATTGAATGTAGTATCCATTGAGATTCTGTGGGTTTTTGGTTTTTCTTTTTTTGTCTGGATGTGGATGGTGTTGTCCATAATAGGTTTCCCAGGGTAATCCTAGATCTATGAACTGATGATAGGAGCTGGATCCATCATAGTTGATCAACTCACAATGTTGTTTTTAATGTGTATTATGTTCTCTTGGTTCAGCTCCCTTTTACTCAGCATCAGTTTGTATAATTCTTCCCATACCTCTCTAAAGTTTGATCATTCATGGTTTTTATAGAACAAAATTACTCCGTAACATTTATGTATCATAATTTGTTCAGTCATTCCCCAATTGATGGGCATCCCCTCAATTTCCAATTCTTCTGCTCATCATTTCTTATAACATAAAATTATTCTATCCCAATCATATGCAACTTGTTTAGTCATTCCCTCAATTTCTAATTCTTTGTGATCCCCAAAAGAGTTGCTATTTATATTTTTGAACAAATGGGTCTTTTTTTTCTTTTTCTTTGATCTTTTTGGAATGTAGACCTAAGTACTGTGGTATTGCTGGATCAGAGTATGCACATTTTATGAATGTACTTCCAAATTATTCTACAAAATGACTGAACTAGCTCACAATTCCACAGTAGTGCATTTTATAGTTGCAAACTCAATTCATCAATCTACTCTTTCCCTCCGATACATGCATTCAGATATAAATGTTCCCCCTAAATTCTGCTTTTGCTGCATCCCATAAATTTTGATGTTTCATTGTGGTCATTCTCTTTAATGAAATTATTATTTCTATGATTTATTCTTTGATACATTCATTCTTTTGGATTATTTCATTTCCAATTAACTTTTAATCTATGCTTATATGTTCTTTATTCTACGTAATTCTGATTGCATTGCAGTCTGAAAGGGGTACGTTTAATATTTCTGCTTTTTGTGAGGTTTTTATGCATTAATACATGATCAATTTTTGTGAAGGTGTTATATAAGTTGAGGGAAAAAAGTATATACCTTTCTATATCCATTCAATTTTCTCCAGAAGTCATCACAACTTTATTTTTTTTTAGGTTTTTGCAAGACAAATGGGGATAAGTGTCTTGCCCAAGGCCATACAGCTAGGTAATCACAATTATAGTTCTTATTCATTTTATGGTTAGATTTTTCTAGCTCTGAATGAGAAAAGTTGAGTCACCCACTAATAGAGTTTTACTGTCTAGCTTTTCTTAAAATTCATTTAACTTTTTCTTTAAGAATTTGGATACTATGTTGTTTGGTGAATGTGTAAGTACTGATTGATGCCACTTCATTGTTTTGGGTACATTTTTTTTTAACAAGATGTAGTTTCCTTGTTTATCTTTTTTTAAGTGGGTCTATTTTTTATTTGCTTTATCTGAGATCATGATTGCTACCCTCCCTTTTTAACTTCAGCTGAAACATGATAGATTCTGCTCCAGCCCCTTATTTTTATTGTGCACCTTGCTTTCAAGTCTATTTCTTTCAAACAACATATTGCTGAATTCTGGTTTCTAATTCATTCTGCTCCAATCACATTCAATTATCATTACTAACTGTGCATTCCCTCCATTCTATCTTCTGTTTATTCCTTTCTCTTTCTAGCCTATCCCTCTTCAAAACTTTTGGTTTCTGAACACTGCCTCCCTTAATATGCCCAAGTTTTTATCACTGTCACCCCTTTAGTTATTATCTCCTACTTCCCTGCTGGCTAAGGTAGATTTTTATATTCAATTTCTATGCAGGCATGTGTGTGTATATGTGTGTGTGTGTGTGTGTGTGTGTGTGTGTGTGTGTGTGTATTCTCTCTTTGTTCTCAAATGAGTAAGGTTTAAGCACTGACCTGTTCTCCACCACCATTATTTTCCCTTCCACTGCAAAAGTTCTTCCTTTTGGGACTTTCTGTGAGATAGTTTGTTTTTTTATCCCATTCTTTCTCTCCCAAGATCTAAATCATCCATTTTTTTAGATCTCATCATAGTCAAATCACACCCATACCCTCTATGTAAACTCTCCATCTACCTGCCCTAATAATGATAAAGGTCTTAGGAATTACATGTTTGATCTTCCCACATATAATTTTTCATGTTTATCTTTTCATACCTCTCTCAAATCTTGTATTTAAACAAGTTAAATTTTTTATTCCTGATTCTTTTCATCAGGAATAATTAAGTCCTCTACTTCATTAAATATTCATTTTGTTCCTCTAAATGATTATACTCAGTTTTGCTGGGGGAGTTTGCTCCTTTAATGTGATAGAAGCTAAATCTTGCGTGATTCTAACTGTAGTTCAATGGTATTAAAATGGTTTCTTTCTAGCTGCTTGGGAAATATTTTCTTTCTGACCTGGAATCTGGAATTTAGAATTTGGCTACAATACTCCTGGAAGTTTTCAGATGGTGATTGTATTTTACTCAGGTTCTAGGATAAACAAGGTAGTTTTCCTTGATTTATTGAAATATGATGCCTAATCATGACTTTCAGATAGTATCATAATTCTTTTTATAATCATGGCTTTCAGGTAGTCTCATAATTCTTAATTTATCTTTACTTGACCCACTTTCTAGGTCAGTTTTTGTTTGATGAGATTTTTCATTTTCTTCTTTTGACTTTCATTCTTTTAATATTATTTCAAGAAGGTTCTCACAAGGAGTAACTACCTTCTACTCTCTCAATTCTTTTTTTAAGGAGTTATTTTCCTCAAAGAGCTTTCATACCTCTTTTTTTTCCAGTTCAGTTTTAAGGAGTTATTTTCTTTGGTGAATTTTTGTGTCTCTTTTGCCATTTGGAAATTTTTTTTAAAGTGTTATTTCCTTCAGTACTTTTTTTGCCTCCTTTACCAAACTGTTGTGTTTTCATAATTTTCTTCCTTTGTTCTCATTTCTTTGCCTAGTTTTTCTTCAAAGAGTCTTCTTTGATTCTGAAAATTATTTGTAGCTTTTCAAGCAATTCTTTTTGGGCTTTTGCTCAATCCACATTTTCCTTTAAGGCTATGCTTATAGCTGTTTTGACTTCATTGTCCTCTTCTGGGTTTGTGTCTTAATATTACCTATCCCATGGTATGTCTTTATGATCTGGTTCTTTTTTCATTGTATACTCATTTTTCCATGCTACTTCTTGATTTTGAACTTTGTTAAAGGCACTGTTGCAGCATGAAGAGGGGGGTGGCACAGTCTTAAGTTTCAGAATTTTTCACACTGCTCTTTTCAGACCTAGATTTGGGAATTTGGAAGTTTTCAGTACTTCCAAGGAGGTGTGATCTGGAGAGAGAGGTGTAGTCACTGCTCTCCTGATCTGCACTTTGTTCTTTACACAGCAAAAGGTTTCCTTAAGAGTATCTATTTCATTGTGATCAAAACTGATACTGCTCCTCAGTACTCTCACTGCTTGAGTGAAATTGCTTTTCCCTACCTTTGAATATGACCCAGAAATTGTTATAGGCAATGGATTTGCCAAACAGCATCTGGTCCAACATACACTGGATGCAGTGGTAGCACTGGGATTCCCTTTAACCTCATTCTGTCCAACTGCTAGGTCCCCTTACTATCTCTGGTTTGAGAGCTAATGACACTGCTTCTGTCACCAATCGCTAGTGCCACTTCCACCTCACCTCCAATGTCACAGCTCTGTCTTTTCAAACTCCTAGGTTGTCTTGGGATGAGAAAATGTCCTACTTTAAGTCTATTGTTGGCCCTGCCACTCCAGAATTCAATGTGTTATTTACAAGTTGCTTGGATGGGAATGTTGGGAGAACTTAACAGGGTCCTTTCTCCATTCTGCCATACTGGTTGTACCCTAGGTAGTCCCTGATTGATATTGTACACTGAGTACTTTATATATTACTTTTTAGAGGAAGGGTTCTAGACACAAGCACAAATCTGTGTTTGAAGTAATTTCTCCCAAAGAATCAGGTGGAGGATTTAATAAACTTTAGAGTGTGAGAAAAGAAAACTTCCCCTCTATTTGGAAAACAGATTACTCTAGGTCTGAACCTGACTCAGCTCATTTGTGTGAGTAAAAAAAACAAAGGTGATCTTTAGAAGTGAAGGGGGTGGGTGGAGTTGCCCAGGCTCTTAGGTCCTGTAGTTCTTTATTATTACAATAAGTTTAATGTAGCCTACCTAGAAGAAGTGGCATTAAAACGTATCTTTAAAAAGATGCATGGAGAGGGGGGGGGGGGGGGGGACCAGGAAGCAAGAATAAAGAAAGGACATCAGATAAATAGCCATAAAGAATGTACCAGTGTCTATGGAATATCAGAAAATCCAGAGGAAAATGTCCATCATGTTCAGTAGATTCTCTCTGAAGAATAATGGAAGGACAAGAATAACATGTACAGAATCTGACACACAGTAAATGTTCTATGTATGTATGTAGAAAAGGATGGGTTTCCAGTTCACAATAAGAAACATATCAATACCAATAAGATCTCAAATTCATTCACTAGAGGCATTTTTTTAAATAAGACTTCAAAGTGCAGACAGAAAGGCAAGTAGGAAGACCCAGAAACCTTACCTGTGTCAAAAATTTTGGGAGGAACACAGGAGAAAAGGAAAGAATAAGATCAAAGAATATATGGAGTTAAATAACAGAAGTTACTCTTCCAAAAGAGGTATGAATTTGACTCTCTGAGGAGAAAGTATCTGCTTATTTCCAAAGGAATGATGACATAGATTCATAGATGAGATTATCATTCATGAAAAGTAGTGTCACCAATGAGCACTATCAAGGTTTGATTGGAGACTTGCAAATCTAGTTGGAAGCGGCATCAAATGGAAAGGAAAATAAGAGAAAAAAATTACCTATATATACCTGTCATAGAAGATACCATAGAGATGGGAGTTGTAACACAGGAAGAGCAGTAGAGGGGCCCAGAAATTAAAATGAGACAAAAATTCATTAAAGGAGCTAGAAATAAAATGTATAACTCTGAGGATTATTAAAAATACAAAGTTAAGTTGACATTTTAGTAATGTTTATAGAAGCAAGGTGGTTGACATGTGAGGCCATCACTCATCAATCAGTTCATCAGGGGCCTACAGTAAGAGTTTTCAAGAGCTGAAAGGGTTAAATTCCTCAGGACTATGTCTTTGCTTTGGGTGACAAGGCAAATGGTAGGAATATTGCCATAATGAACTTGCAGTCCACTAAAAAACTCATTATTTTTGGGGAAAAACTGCTGAATAGCCTTTCCATCTTTTCCTATTCTCAAGTGTTTTAGCCTTGTATCATCTGTAAATTTTAAAAATGTCATCTGTTATAAATGAAGACTGCCAAGATTAGATTCCCTAGAGAATTACAGTGAACATCTAAGGTGACACTGAACCATTAATACCCTCTTTTTGGGGGGTGCAGGGTTCAGTCAATGAACAATTTCTGAATTCACCTAGTTGTATTATTAATTAGCTCACCTCTCTCTACACTTAATTTTTTAATTATAAAGCTTTTATTTATCTTGAGTTTTATTTTTCCCCCTAATCTTACGTCCCTTACTTCCCCTTACTACCCCCCACAGAAGGCAATTTGCCAATCTTTACATTGTTTCCATGGTATAGAGTGATCCAAATTGAATGTGATGAGAGAGAAATCATGTCCTTAAGGAAGAAACAAAGTATAAGAGATAGAAGATCAGACAAGAAGATATCAGGTTTTTTTCCTAAATTAAAGGTAATAGTTCTTGGTCTTTGTTCAAACTCCACAGTTCTTTCTCTGGATACAGATGGTATTCTCCATCACAGATAGCCCAAAATTGTCCCTGATTGTTGCATTGAGGGAATGAGCGAATCCATCAAGGTTGATCATCGCCCCATGTTGCTGATAGGGTGTATAGTTTCTCTGGTTGTGCTCATCTCACTCAGCATCAATTCATGAAAATCCCTCCAGGATTCCTGAATTCCCATTCCTCCTGGTTTCTAATAGAACAATAGTGTTCCATGACATACATATACCACAGTTTGCTAAGCCATTCCCCAATTGAAGGACATTTACTTCATTTCCAATTCTTTGCCATCACAAACAGGGCTGCTATGAATATTTTTGTACATATGATATATTTACCCTTTTTCATCTCTTCAGACCCAGTAGTTGTATTGCTATATCAAAGGGTATACACATTTTTGTTGTGCTTTGGGCAAAGTTCCAAATTGCTCTCCAGAAAGGTTGGATGAGTTCACAGCTCCACCAACAATGTAATAGTGCCTCAGATTTCCAACTACCCTTCCAACAATGATCATTGTCCTTTCTGGTCATATTGGCCAGTGTGAGAGGTGTGAGGTGGTACCATAGAGAAGCTTTAATTTATATTTCTCTAATGATTTTTCTCTCTACTCTTTCTACAAGAATATCAGGAGCCTGTCAAATATTTTACTAAAATACAGGTGAACTATAGACAGAGCAATTTCCTGATCTATCAGTCCTATAATCCTACTGGAAGAAAATAAAAGTTAGTAGTGAATCTATGCTATTTCCTACTAAAAAACACTAGAGAGAGAGAGAGAGAGTAGGAATAAATGGATTGTTCCTTAGAATAATAAGCAGTAATCTATCTGAAACCATCAATAAGCATTATATGCAATGGGGAAAGGCTAGAGGAGTTCCCAATAAGATTCACATGAAACAAGGATGCCCATTATCACCACTATGATTCAATATTATACTAGAAATGGTAGCTTCAGCAATAAGAGAAGAAAAAGAAATTGAAGGAATTAGAATTGGGAAGGAAGAGACATAACTCTCACTCTTTGCAGATGACATGATGGTATACCTAGAGAATCCCAAAAAATCACCTAAAAAATTACTAGAAATAATCAGCAACTTTAGCAAAGTCACAGGATATAAAATAAACCCTCATAAATCCTCGATATTTCTATATATGACTAGCAAGATACAACAGAAAGAGCTAGAAAGAGAAATCCCATTCAAGTAAACTTGGGATGATATAAAATACTTGGAAGTCTACCTGCCAAGGCAGACTCAGAGAAACTTTTTGAAAACAAATTACAAAACACTTCTCACACAAATAAAATCAGATTTAAATAACTGGGCAAATATCAACTGCTCATGAATAGGCCAAGCTAATATGATAAAAATGACAATTCTACCAAAATTAAACTACTTATTAATGCCCTACCAATCAAAATTCCAAAAAAATTACTTTAAAGAGTTAGAAAAAATTCTAAGTAAATTCATATGGAGAAATAGTTGAGAATTTCTAGGGATTTAATGAAAAAAGTACAATAGAAGATGGCTTAGCCCTACCAGACCTAAAATTATATTACAAAGTCTCAATCATCAAAACTGTCTGGTTTTAGCTAAGAAAGAGAGTGGTGGATCAGTGAAATAGACCAGGTACAATAAAAGGAAATGATTATAGTAATCTGCTGTTTGATAAACCCAAGGAGTCCAGCTATTGGGATAAAAATTCTCTCTTCAATAAAAACTGTTGGGAAGGGGCAGCTAGGTGACCTAGTGAATAAAGCTCCGGCCTTGGAGTCAGGAGTACCTAGGTTCAAATCCAGTCTCAGACACTTAATTACCTAGCCATGTGGCCTTGGGCAAGCTAGTTAACCCCATTTGCCTTGAAAAACCTAAAAAAAAACTGTTGGGAAAATTTGTAGTATGGAAGAAATTTGGATTAGACCAACATCTCACACCCTTTACCAGATAAGATCAAAATGGATTTAGACATAAAAAACAATATTATAGAGGGGCGGCTAGGTGGTGCAGTGGATAGAGCACCGGCCCTGGAGTCAGGAGTCCCTGAGTTCAAATCCGGCCTCAGACACTTAATAATTACCTAGCCGTGTGGCCTTGGGCAAGCCGCTTAACCCCATTGCCTTGCAAAAAAAAAAAAAAACCCTAAAAAAACTAAAAAAAACCCAATATTATAAGCAAACTAGAAGATCAAGGAGTAGTTTACCTGTCAGATCTATGGAAAGAAGCAGATTATGACCAAGGAAGAGATGGAGAACACCATTAAAAATAATTATGTTAAAATAAAAAGCTTTTGAACAGACAAAACCACTGTAACCACCATCAAAAGAAATGTAGTAAATTGGGAAACAACTTTTATGACTAGTATTTCTGACAAAGAACTCATTTCTAAAATAGAGACCTGAATCAAATTTAAAAAAAAAGACAAGCCATTTCCCAATTGACAAATGGTCAAAAGATATGCAAAGACAATTTACAAATGAGGAAATCAAAATGATCCAGTCATATGAAAAATTGCTCTAAATCACTACTTATTTTTTTCAGTTTTTTTTTTTCTGCAAGGCAAATGGGGTTAAATGGCTTGCCCAAGGCCACCCGGCTAGGTAATAATTAAGTGTCTGAGACCAGACTTGAACTCCAGTACTCCTGACTTCAGGGCCGGTGCTTTATCCACTGTGCCACCTAGCCGTCCCTTAAATCACAACTTATTAATAGAGAAATATACGTCTCAGATTGGCCAATGTGACCAGAAAGGACAATGATCAATGTTGGAAGGGATATGGGAAATCTGGACCAGTAATATAATGTTGGGGGAGCTGTGAACTCGTCCAACCTTTTCTGGAGAGCAATTTAGAATTACGCCCAAAGCGCAAAACATGTGAATACCCTTTGATCCAGCAATACCACTACTGGGTCTATACCCTGAAGAGATCCTGAAAATGGGTAAAAATATCACTTATATAAAAATATTCAGAGCAACACTGTTTGTAATGGCAAAATGGAAATTGAGAGAATGTCCATCAATTGGAGAATGGCTGAACAAATTGTGGTACATGTACGTTATGGAACATTATTGTTCTATTAGAAACCAGGAGGGATGGGAATTCAGAGAAGCCTAGAGGGATTTGCATGAACTGATACTTAGATGAACAGAACCAGAAGAACACTGTACAGCCTAACAAAAATATGGGGGTGATAATCAGCCTTAATGGACTTGCTCATTCCATCACTTTAACAATCAGGCACAATTTGGGGGTATCATCTGCATCCAGAGAAAGAATTGTGGAGTTTAAACAAAAAACAAAGACTGTTAACTTTAATTTAAAAAAAAGTTATCTTATTATGTAATTTTGCTATCTTATAGTTTATTTTTTTCCCTTAAGGATATGATTTCTCTCTCATCACATTAAACTTAGATCAATATATACCATGGAAAGAATGTAAAGACTAACAGACTGCCTTCTGTGGGGGGAGGGGGGAAGGAAGCAAAATTAGGGGGAAAATTATAAAATTCAAAATAAATTAATAAAATTTTAAAAAACAGCAACAACATTGTGAGTTGATCAGCTATGAAGGATTGAAGAGGTATATGTCAAGCTCTCTAGAATAAAATTCTAAAGACAAAAAGAGAAAAAATTACCTGGTTATACAAGGAGGTATAAATTTAGAAAAAAGGCATGTACAGAAGGCAGAAGATAAAGTAGGTAATAGAGGATGGACTGTGGGAATCTAGTAAGCCACACTGACTCTATCCTGTATCTCAATTCTGGATGAAGCTCAGTTCCTTTTCTATTCAATTATGGGTATGGTTCAATTTCTTTTTTTTTTTTTAAAGAAAACATTGTTTAAACCTAGCCTTTCGTGAGTGGGAGGTTGGATCACTTTTACCTGCTATTTAGAGGCCCTTGACCAGAAATCCAAGTCAGATCCAAAGATTGCTCCAATGTATTTTCTCTCAATTATACACCTCAGACAATCCATATATCTTAGGTAAAAACTACATTAGACAAATCAGTTATTGTTTCTATCCTCCTTTGACTAATACACATTTGTGGGAGGGGGAGGAATGAGACATTACTTTTTCTGATTTTAGGAAGTTGTACCTGTTCACTTTGCCCCTTCCAATTTGAATAGTCTCTTAAGTCTTCCTTCCTCCAATTAGAAATCAGATCCCCCCCCAAAAGAAGAAATCAGATTACCTAATTCTGTATCCTGGTTGTTTTAATTAATTGCTCTTATTTGTTGAACTGTTTTAATCCATAAAAATCTACTTTCCCCTGTATTTGGGTCTGGGGACTCAAAGGGTGTCCAAAGGCCTAGTCTTGATTTGTTATGAAATTGGGATGCATTACTTAATAATTCAATGTGCTCAGAGGCTTGAAACTTTTCATTTCATTTCATCCTTCACTGACAATATACCAAAGTGTACAGATGTCTACAAAATGTTACCAAGGGTAAAAATTCAAAATGAACTAAAGTTGATGATTGAAATAAGACAAAAAAAGTTTATTATTATTATTATAAAATTGAAGAAAAGGGGATCAGAGAAAGGCTTGCACCACTTATCTTTAATAATACAATGATAATAGATGTCAGAGAGAAGACAACACTGCTCAATATTTACTTTGCTTCTGTTTCCCGGTTGAAGAGATAGCAAAGTTCAATAGAAAAGAATAAGAAATTGATACCCAAGATAAGTAGGGAGAAAATAAGGGAGCACTATAATTCCCTTGAACAATCCAGGTTACAACATATAACTGAATGACATTTTTAGGTGCTGAAAAAAAAAACAAATATTGGAGTATTGAGCCATTTGTCACTGATCTTTATAAGAATATTGAGAACAGGAGAGGTATTTAAAGATTTGAGAAATTCAAATGTCCTAATTTTGAAAATAGAAGGAAAAAATGGAGTCAGCATTTGCTATAATTTTATAGTGATTTCTATTTCTCAGAAAATGGTAGAATGTATTTATGGGATATTTAGTGACTAGGTCAATGGCATTGTGAATGGAACTTAAGTCAAGAAGGCCCGAGTTCAGCTCTAGTCTCAGACATTTATTGGTTCTGTGACATAAGCCACTTAACCTATGTCAGTTTCAATTTCTTCATCTATAAAATGGGAATAATAAAAAGGGTCCTCTGAGGATAAAATGAGATTTGTAAAGCCATCTGCTAACATTAAAGATATGTATAATTATTAGCTATTAACAAAAATTTTTTTTAAATACTATTAAGTCCTTCCTATGTTATCATGCATTTAGGTACTGGGGATACAAAAAGTTTACATTTACCTGGGAGTACAGAACATGTTCACAAGATAAGTAAATGCAAATTATGTGCAAAATGTACATTAGGGATTAGGGGTAGGGAGACTAATGACCAAGGCAGAGCCTTCAAGAGGGCTTCAAGAGGCATCCAAAGGAAAGAGATATGTAGGGAATACATTCTTGGCGGGGGGGGGGGTGGTGGGGGGTGGAGTCAGGCTGTGCAAAGGCAGAGCAGTGTGGCACAATGGATAGGACACTGGCCCTGGAGTCAGGAGGACCTGAGTTCAAATCCAAATCCAGATTCACACTTAATAATTACCCATATGACCATGGGTAATAGGTAGAGCAATGGATGAAATAATGTTATGGACCTATAGACCCTAAGGGGGGGAGTGATATGTAGGGAACCTGTAGAAAAAAGAATCTAGAGTCAATCTTTGCAAGCAAAATTTTGTTTTTTACTCAGAAGCAATAGGGATCTCCTGAAAACAATGACATAGAATTGTTAACTGGTGGGGGAGGGGGAGAGAATTAGAGAAATGAGAGAAATTAGGTGCTTATTCTGAAATCTTATTAACTAAAGGTGACGAGGACCAGAACTGAGTTGGTTGTGCTATGAGTGATAAAAAAAAAGGATGGATGCAAGAAATGTTGCAGTGATACAAAAATAAGAAAACTTGAATGGAGGGGCACTGAAAGTGAAGTATCAAGGATGACCCTGAAGTTGTGAATCTAGGAAACTGGGAAAATGGATGATACCTCGGAGGACTAGATTGCGATGGGGAGGAAGAATTCTAGTTCAGACATGTTGAATATGACATACCTATGAGACACATGGATAGAAATAACCAGAGGGCAATTAAAGATTCAAGACCACAGGAAAATTAGGCCTATTTGACAATCTGTAAATGAGACCTGGGAAGGGAGACCTGGGAGAAGTACTTATCCAGCTCTAATATTCTGTCATTCATCTCCTTTATGGAGAAACATACTCAAACATACTTTTTTTTTAAGGTTTGTTTTTTTTGTTGTTGTTTTGTAAGGCAAACAGGGTTAAGTGGCTTGCCCAAGGCCACACAGCTAGGTAATTATTGTCTGAGACTGGATTTGAACCCAGATACTCCTGACTCCAGGGCCAGTGCTTTATCCACTACACCACCTGGCTGCCCCAAAACATACTCTTTATAACCATCTTTGAAAATGAAAAGCTCCACAATTCTTAGTCTATCCATATTTTTTAACCTTTCCAACTTCAATGCCTTCTAATTCTTCATTTTTCTCAAAAATACAGCTAAATATAAATGTAGATGGATTTTTTTTTAATTGACTGGTGATCAATTGATTTTTGGGGGAAAGAAAACATCAGAAAACAAGGAAGGTTTAAAAAAAGCATCTTTCAGGCATATTTCAGAACATATAGATTTCAGCTAACTACCTTTTCTAAGACTACAGCAATAAATAAGAATCTTAATGAATCAATTAAATTTATGTCATTAAGAATTATGTTCAGCAAATGAAACCTAGGAAAGTACAAATTTTAATTTTTTCTTTATTATAAATAACTACATCTATATGATGCTTTAAAGTTAGCAAAGTACTTACAAATATCTCATTTTATACTCACAACAACTCTGGGAGATAGGTGCTATTATCTGCATTGTTTCATTGAGGAAATAGGCAGACAGGTTAAATGACTTGCTTAGGATGATAGTTAGTAGGCAAAGCTGAATTTGAACTCAGGTCTCTTCAACTTCTGGTCCAGTGCTCAAATCCAATGTACCACATAGCTGCCTCTTAATCTTCAACAAACATTTCAGTATGCCAAGAACAAAAAATGAGGATTGTATATGAACCTGTGAACTACTGCTATGTACAATTTTAAAAGCTATATTAAATTTAACAAGATGATAAATAAATTGTCCTGTTTGTGTTCCCATTGGGAAAAAAAGACTGCAGGTGAGATGTAAAATGGTTGCTGTGTTAAGACATACCCAAGTTTGCATTTTTCTTGGAGCTGCCATGGAATATATTTTTGTATTTTTATAAAAATTTTAACACATTTTTGGCCAAAAAAGGAAATACAACAGGAAATTGTACAAATCGTACACACACACAAAAAAAGATACTGGGAAAGATGTTGTTCCATGTAGGCCTGACTGGCATCAGACAGGAGGTTATCTTCTCAGTTTATACTAGAAATTCACTCCAAAGTTTAATCATATAAAGGCAAATAGTATACTGTTAAATACATTGAAGGAGAAAAGAAATTTCAGCAAAATGTGAAATTATGAAAAGTAACTGATATGAAGGAGTTATATAAATATGGCAGTAGCAAAGATTGAGATCATGAGAAAAGCTGAACTATGCAGCAGGCAAGGCTTGAACTGCCTTCACCCAAAATACAAGATTAAAAAAAAAAAGAAATAGATTTAGAATAAAAGAGTTGCGAGGATAGACAGGACATTAGCTATTACCTGTTTTGAGGTTTCTAATACTGTGTGGTGAAGAGTATACTTGCTATTGTAATCCTATACAACCATTTGTATGCATGCACACACATAATAAAATGGCATTCTAGTCAAAACCAAAATCTTTTCTTTTTACCCCAAATTTCTTTGACTAAATGGGAGTGTTCTTGCAGTGAGTCTCTTTCCACAAGCTCCTCCAAACAAACTTAGAAAACGCACCAGACCAGATCCTGATAGGGAAATACAGGGGGGGGGAAATTCAGTGAGTCCTTTGTCTGGTCCAAGTTTGCAAAGAGACAGATGGGAAATCTGCAGACACTGGTGATGGGATACAGGCAGGAGGAGCATGTCTACATTTCTTGCCTGTTCAAGGTAAAACTTTTATATCATTATCATCAGACTGTATGTAAAGACAGCACTGATAGAACAGTGAATTAGTTCACAGATTGGCAGCAGATTGTAGTGAACCTCTAAAGCTACTGCTGAAATATTAACATCATCAAAATTAACCCGTTATTGTTCAATAGTTTCCAACTCTTCCTGACCCCATTTGAGATTTTCTTGGCAAAGATACTTAAGTGGTTTGCCATTTCCTTCTCCAGTTCATTTTATAGATGGAGAAACAGAGTTAAGTGTCTTGCCCAGGATCATATACTACTACATGTCTGAGAACAGATTTGAACACAAGAAGATGAATCTCCCTGACTTCAGGCCAGCACTCTATAACATTCTGCCAACTAGTTGCCTAAAATTAACCCTATATTCCACTTATATTAATAGTGCTTTAAAGTTTGGTAAAGCACAGGGTTCAGTTAAAAATTTCTTGGCAGCCAAGGAAATTAATATTCTCTCAGGCAGAATTTAGATAGTAGAAAGATAAAATAGCCTCTCCTCTTGATGATGCTGCCCTAGTCAGAACTGAAAAATTAGGTTCAATTCTAGTTGCCACTTTTTTAGGAAAGCCAATGAAAATCTGGAGAGCAAACAGAAGTGAAGAGCTATGTGAAGCCCTCCCAAAACAGACTACAAGGTCTTTTAGCCTGGGGAAAAAAAAATCCAATTTTCAAACATTTTAATGGAAAAGAAATTCAATTACAAGAGATTAATGGATGAAAGTTATGAGGTCGAAGAGAAAGAACAATATTGAGACATCCCAGAGAAGATTGCAGAGAGAACAGGGCTTCTTCACCATGAGAATGGTGGAAAGAAAAAGTAGTTGCAAGTTATCTTGTGAGAATGCTTGTTAAGTAGTTTTGATTTTTGATAGGCAAAAATCAATGGGCTGGTGCTAATTGCTGGTTAGAAGTATGAAAAATCTTGAAACTTTAAAAAAAGAATATATAAATACAAAAAGTGTAATGATAAACTTTAGGATCTATTCAAACCTATCTGGAGGGGTGGCTAAGTGGCGTAGTGGATAAAGCATCGGCCCTGGAGTCAGGAGTACCTGGGTTCAAATCCAGTCTCAGACACATAATAATTACCTAGCTGTGTGGCCTTGGGCAAGCCACTTAACACCATTTTAACAAAAAAAAAAACCCTATGTGGAAATGTCTCTGCAGCTTTTGGCACAT
The DNA here is from genome assembly GCF_037893015.1 of Macrotis lagotis. Lineage (NCBI taxonomy): Eukaryota > Metazoa > Chordata > Mammalia > Peramelemorphia > Peramelidae > Macrotis > Macrotis lagotis. The sequence goes on along the minus strand of NC_133666.1, from coordinate 427,229,679 downwards.
CTACAACAGTAGCTGCCAGTATGAATGCATGCCAAGAACTTCTAAAAGCTCATTAAAAATGAGCTATGAACTACATGTTCATAACACAAATCAGACATTAGGTGTTTTCAAGTTTTACATTTAAGAGAAATTATGTGCCAAATCAGAAAGTTTATTTTCCAAGGAAAAGAACACTGGAAAAGATCTAACTTCTTCAACAGAAGACTGAAAGTTGTGGCTAGTTCCTCTATAAAGAAAGGTCTGGTATATGGTTGTCCAAAAAGCCTGTTAAAAACTGGCAAAAAATCAAGCTTGATTCTAAGGTTTAATAGCTTAAAACTAAACTAAGACTTTTGAACCATCCTATCTAAGGAACTAATTGAAATATTTAAGAATGATAGTGATTTTCAATAGAAAAATGGCAAAAGGATATAGACAGGCAGTTGTCAAAGGAAGAAATTCAAGCTACAATATTAAAAAAAATGCTCCAAAATTGTCAATAATTATTTGATAATTAAGTAAATTAACGCAAATTAAACCAGCTCTAAGGTTCTATTTCACACCCTTCACATTTACAAAGGAAAGTAACAAATGGAAGAATTGCAGAAATCTATTATGGGTGGAGCTGTAAGCTGATCAATCCATTTTAGAAAGCAATTAGTAAGTATGGTCCAAAAGTCACTGAATTGTACATGTTTTTTGACTTACCAATAACAATTCTAGGACTCAATCCAAAAGAAATCAAAGAAAGAAGATGATACATGAACACAAAAATATTTATACCAGTTTTTGTTGAAACAAAGAACTGGAAAGGAAGAGACAAGGAAAGAGAACAGCAAAGTCAGCAAATGGTTAAACAATGAAATACAACATGAAATTAAGAGAATATTATTATAATAAAGAATTGTAACAAGTAATAAGAAATGATGAAAGGAATGGTTTCATAGAAGCATGAAAGGAGTAGTTTAAACTGATCCATACTGAAATGAATGGAAGGAGAAAAATTTATAAAGTAACAATTCTGTTTAAAAAAATCTTATAGAGTAAGGAAACAAAAGGAAGACAAGAGAGGAAACAAATGATAGCAAAGAGTATATGATAACAATGAAAGAGGTAAACTAAACTAATTTTAAATGTATTAAAAAATAAATATAAAAACTTGTTTTGCATGACTTCACATGCATAATGGGCATCATATTGTTTACCTTACTGAAGGCTGGGGGTCTTGGGCTAGAGAGAGGGAGTGTACTTAGAACTCAAAAATTTTTGTTTGTTTTTTTGTTTTTTAGTTTTTTGCAAGGCAAATGGGGTTAAGTGACTTGCCCAAGGCCATACAGCTAGGTAATTATTACGTGTCTGAAGCCGGATTTGAACTCTGGTCCTCCTGACTCCAGGGCCGGTGCTCTATCCCACTGCGCCACCTAGCCGCCCTCAAAATTTTTAAATGAATTTTATAATAAAAAGAATGACGAATAAATAACCAAAAGTCTACTGATAAACTATAGCATCTATTCAGACAAAAACTCTAATCAAAGAGATGACATATGCAGAGGACTGATAAAGAATGTGACTCACAATTCTGGCCATGGAATGTGTGTGAACTTGATTTTTAAACACTATATACTGTTAAGGATTGTGGATTTCTTGTTTGGTTTTTGTTTTTTTGCTTTGGTGGAGGAAGGGGAAGAATGGGATGGATTATCTAGAAGGAAGCTAATAATAGTTTTAGCCTTTCCCCCAAAAAAAGATAGAGGGTCACTGAAACATTTTTTAAAATGCACAGAAATAAAACAAACAGGATTGCTTTGAAAGTAACATGTTGAATTTATTATATACTTTTTTTTTTAAAGCAAGCAGCATGAATAAAGACTCATAGCTTCAAATATCCTCTTTCTGATCTATTTTGCATATGGAAGTGACTTTTGGGGGTAGGGGTGGGGGTAGGAATTGTTCATTAAATTCATAATTAAACAAGTACAATTAAAAATATTTGCTTCAGCTTAAGAAATAACCTTTAGTGTGGTGGAGAAAGAAAAGATCTTAAAGCGAGGAAGATTTTAGGTCAAGTCCTGTTCCCTCACCTAAAGTGACTGTGTAACCTTGAGTAAAATACTTCTCATGTCCTGGAGAGTGTCAATGTGCACTGGTAGGTGTTACCTTTGTCACTGAAATCACAGGTCCAGGCTTCTCCCCAGCTCTAAGGAAAAAGTATTTTTCTAGAATCCAGACCACATATGCTCATTGTGAGTCACTGCTGTATAAATAAAGTCTAAGTAGAAAGATTGCTCAACTTGAAGGAGAAGGTCTCATACTTTACTAGCTGGGGGGACCATGGCCAAATCATTTAAATTCTCTAAGTCCAAATTCTTTCATCTGTAAACTGAGAATACTAAAACTGTAGCATTCACTTCTCTGTACTATTGTGTAGCTCAAATGAGAATTGTTTTTCTATTGACAATCTTATTTTCATCCTTTCAAGTTCCTCCATCTAGACTCAATTTCTGGTCTTTTTTGTTTTAGGCAACAACCTTCCAATGTCACCCTACCTCCAGATTCCTTGAGTTTGCCAAATGAATGTTCCTAACACACCACCACTTTAATAATGCAATTTTCCTTCTAAAACCACTATTACTTCCTGCAATCAGGAGTCACCCAGTTTTTCTAGTCACCTCATATTACTCTCAGTTACAGAGTATATGCTTCACCCAAAATTGGACTATTCTCTGTACTGTCCAAACTTCCTCTGTCACCTCTTTATTCCATGGAGAATGCTCAGATCATTTATTCACTATTTCAGGAACGTCCTCTTCCTTTTGTTGAACTCATCCATTTCTGAAGCCTAAAAGAGATGAAAATTTTCTTTGCACTAACTACTTATAATAACTTTTTAAATATCCACTTTGGGAGAATAGTGACTCTAAAGTGCAAGGAGAATATTTGAAACATTCAATTTCTGAAAATTCAGAAAAGAGAAAAATATCTGAAGATCATGTTTTGACAATAATACTCTGGAATGTATATCTTTTAATAGCTATGTTCATTTCAAGACAACAATAAATATAGAAAACAAAGGTAATACATGTTAACAGCTGTATTTTTGCAGATAGGGGAAAGGGCAACTGTTAAAATTATTCAAATGATACAAACTAAACAACAGATAATCACTTTCACTAGGAGACAGCATAGGAAGGGGAAAAAACCTGGGGAGAAGAAATATCTGCATAGCAAGAGATGAATATTACAAATAAAATCATTTACTCTTGAATCTAAGTTATTAAGATTCTCACTCCAGTTACGCCACTGTAAGAAGAGTTGGAAAGTTTTTAAACAGACATCACTCTTCAACTTCTTGCAGTAGCTGATTGAGGTTGTTCTGACTGTAGTTGTTTACCAAGATATTCCCTGAAAAATAAAAAGAAAAATAAAATTAGAATTTGCAAATAAGATAAAGATGCCACCCCATCTTTAACCTCAATTCTCAATTTCCAGCAAATAAAGGCACAAACCATGCTGCTAGGGATACTTCTCTTTCATACCAATATTTTAAGAGCTTTTTTTGCTTATCACAAAAGATATGTAAATGTTTGGAACTTAAGGAAAAATAAGAATTTCTAGACTTGGACACTAATTAATATTAATTCTCTAAGAAAACACATCTTTATGTGTTTCATAAATCACTGGTCCAGGAAGGAAGTGGACTTCTTGCTCCTCATTCTGATTTCTAGATTGTGCCCCACTGCTGCTATCTCTCAGATACGGAGGTTCCACCTCAAACACTTTTTCTACCTTTATCATTTGCTACTTCAATCTCCTGGATCACTTTCTTTCCTTTAAGAAGGATTTCATCATCTTGGACCAAGGCTTTCCTTTCTCCTTTAACCCTTGCTTCATATCTAGAGACTTTAATTTCACATACAGACTTACTTTCAAATATTCAGTTCTCAGTAATTCAATTCGCATCAAATTCAACTCCCATAACCTTTATAATCACCTCTATTTTACTGATCCTCAACTCACCACATTGCTATTTTTGAATTCTTGAGACTTCTGTCTCACTTTTCTTGACTTTTACTTTCAACACAATCACCAGTTCAGCTACCACCTCCCTGTTCTCCAAATATATCATTTCTGTCTTGATCTCATTTCCTTCCCTTTATTTTTATCTCATGGTTTATCAAATTATCTGCTACTCTTGAGTATCCTGCTCTCTTGTTCTTTTATCAGTCACTTTGTCAAATTCCAACCTTGGTTTATCCTTATAAATTCACCTTTTTTTCATTCCATAGTGAATGCTGCTAAAGAAACTGTGACAACCAGGTTCATTATAAATACACATCTATATTTAATTAGACTCTAGGTGCAACATAGTAATTCTTTTATGCTTCTCTGAATCTTTCCACATGGTTATTTCCAAACTTTCTCTTCTTTTTCACATCTTCTCCTATTTCCTTCTTCCAGTCATTGCCATTCTCTTTCTTATTCCATTCCTAAGTTTCTATTTATCATTTCTTATTCTCTCTTTACTTGTTCCCAATACTGATGGAATGAGTGAAAGAAAAAAAAATAAATGATTCTTTTTAAATGATTCTTTTTATATCTTTGATACCATCTCCCTCATTTTCTAAGAATTTGCTCTCTTAATCACTGACATTCTCTTTTTGGGGGGATTTTTTTTAGTTCCAGGACCTAGCATTGTGCTTTGCATAGAGAAAGCACTCAATAAATGTTTACTGAATTTAAATTCTAAACAAAGCACTTTGTGCTTTAAAAGAGGGACTATAACTGTGTTTATCAAAAAAGGGCTTAAAAGTCTGTATAAATGCAGGGTAAAAAAAATTTTCAATTTCTCTAATTTCTCCTCTCTAGAACAGCTACTGCCTGATTTTGGAATTAAATGTGCCTAGGATGTGTTACTGTGAAGGACTCCAGCATGCAGCACACAACAAGAAATGAATACAAATAAATATAATACTATCCAAGCTGAGCTCACTGGGTGAGGTTCTCTAGTAGCCCATAAACTATTTTTAGGCATCTACAAATACTAAGTAACCTATAGTCTCTAAGACTTAGTATAAAAAAAGTTGGTCTCAAGATTGGGTAACAATATATGAAAATAAACTTGGAAAGTGTAGATGGAACCAAAAGTGAGAAAGCAATATGATACAAAGGACAAAGAATAATGATTTCAAAGAAAGAGATCTGAGTTTAAATCATAGCTTCACCACTTACAGTGTGATGATGGGTAAATGTGACCTTCAGTTTCTTTATCTGTAAAATGGGAAAAATACCTGTGCTACCTACTTCTAAGTGATGCTACAAAGAGCCAAAGAGATAATACATATAAAGTGCTTTGTAAATCTTAAAATGTTTTATAACCATAAAATCTATGACCCTAAGAGAAAGTATAGGAAAATGTAAAACATTTTGCTCCTGATTGGGCTAATCAGAAAGAAATTTCAATTCAAGCTTACCACTGGAAGAAGAATGGAGTAAGTTCTCTGAGAGCAACTATTCCTAACATATAATATAGTATCTAACCTGTTGACTAATTTGTAAAACATGTAAGAACATTAGAAAGGTAAAACATGGCACACAGGGACAGTTAGCTGGCACAATGGAGAGAGCACCAGTTCTGGAGTCAGAATTATCGGAGTTAAAATCAGGCCTCAGACACTTAATAATTTACCTAACTATGTGACCTTGAGCAAGTCACTGAAACTTAACTCCATTGCCTTGCCAAAACAATAAAAGCCAAAAAAAACCCCAACATAGAGCACTATGTGAGGCATGAAGGGAAAGATCATTTCTAACTAGTGAATATAAGCTTTCATGGAAAAGGTACAATGACTTTAAATGAGGTATAGGAATTCGACAAAAGGTCATTCTGCACAAAATAGTTTGACCAGCAGTATAGGGCAGTCATATCAAACTCAAATAAAAACTGATCCCTGTTGGATCATATGGATAATATGATTGAATGATATGGTGGAAGCATATTATCTTAGAAAACTACAAATTAATACTGTCTATACTGTGTTGAAGTTGCATTTCATTAAATAAAATTTCTCATTTACATTTTAATCTGGTTTGACAGCACTCAGTAGTTAGGGTAGGAACAAGTTTGGCACTTCTAGTATAGAGTATATGGAAGAACAGTGATATGAGAAGTATGAAAGTATATATACAGAATCAAATTCAACAGGAGAATGTCTGAATTTTACTCAATAAGCAAAAGGGAGGGGCATTTAGGTGGCACACTGGATAGAGCACCAGTCCTGGAGACAGGAGGAACTGAGTTCAAATCTGGCCTCAGACACTTAATTGCCTAGCTGGGTGACCTTGGGCAAGTCACTTAACCCCATTGCCTTAAATAAAAATTTAAAAAATAAGCAATAGGGAATCTAAAGATCTTATGAGCAGAGTAAGAACAAAGCTTTTAAATTATGATTTGGAGTATCATAGTAGGTTTTGAAGACGAAATCCAGACAGAAAAGAAAAATAAAGCACAAGACACACTTTGAGACAGAGTTCATTCAGACAGTTCTGAATGTAGATTTTTTGCAAGGCAATGGGGCTAAGTGACTTGCCCAAGGTTACACAGCTAGGTATTTAAGTGTCTGAGCTAGGTATATTAAGTGTCTGAGGTCGAATTTGAACTCTGGTACTACTGACTCCAGGGTCAGTGCTCTATCCCACTGCCCCACCTAGCTGCCCCCAATTCTGAATATAGGGCAAGAATTAATGAAAAGAAAAAGTGGCTGATGGCAGCAGCAAGGTCATTCAAGGCTATAGTTATAGGAAACCCTTAAGATCACCTCATCCAAATCTCACATCTTTCAGATGGAAAAAACTAATGGCCAGAAAAGTTAGTGACTCAAGCTCCATGAGGACAGGGAATCTTTTGTGCCTTTCTCTGTATACCCAGTACATAGAACACTGTTCTTGGCACATGAGGGATTAATAAATGTTTATTAACTAATAATTCATGGAGTCGCACACAGTGGTATATAATGTGGTCTTCATTATTCTATCTGGCTGAGGTCAACTGCAGAGGACTTGAAAGGTGCCAAGGCCTCAAGTCTGGATTTTATCATGCAGTTGGAAGACTCCTCTGGCTACTAAAGGAGTTGGGCATGGGAAAGGAAGAAAAGGGGAAAAATGGCTGATTAGGAGGTATTAGAATAGCAAACAAGTTACAAAGTACATGCTATATAGCAGCAATAGAAACAAGAGAGGAATAAGCCTGTGGGAGACTGCCGAGCTAGAGACAAAAGGGCTTCAAGTCTTAGAAGCAAATAGTATCATTAAATAGAAACAGAAAAGTCAGGATAAAAACCATAATGAGCTCCATTCTAGACATGCTGAATTTGAGAAACCAGGGAGATATATATTAGGTAAAGACATCTATAAAGCAATTGGAAATTTAGATATAGAGATCAAGAGACATATTTGTCTAGAAATATAGATTTGAGTTAACTGTGTAAGATTCAAGAAACAAAATTGTGATAATGGGGTGAAGTTGGTGAGGAAGGGGAGAGGGAGAAGGATGTTGTGACAGAGAGACAGACATCCTGGACTCTATCTACAAAAGAAGTGTCAGACATGGACTGACAACTACTACTAAGTGTGGCCCTGAAAAGATTAAAACGCAATTAAAAAAGTAAACAAAATAAATAAAAATACAACAGAACATAATATCAAAATGTAGTTTTCTAAGTCAATATGGGATCTACAGGTACTCTTATATATGGCTTAATGGCTTTTATTTTACTTCAGGGTGACACATTGGCTTACTGAATTAAACCTCATTCCCTGGCCCCTTCCCAAACTTCCAATATTCCTGCATTTGATTTCCTTCCACAGCTAAATTGGGCTACCTGCTATTCCTCTCTTAGGGAATTTGATCTCCATCTTCCAATTCCTTACCTTTATACTGGCTGTTACTATGATTGTAATATTCTCTTCTCATTTCCACTTACTAGTTTCCCTGGCTTCCTCTAAGACTCCGTTCAAATCCTACCTTCTGCAGAAGGCCTTTCTCCTACTTGTCTAGCCCCAAACTTTAGTCTCCCAAATGTTAATACTTTTCTCCCCACAGATGATATTCTATTTACTCCAGGTGTGCATATGTATATAGTAGGCACCTAATTGTTTACAATGTGCTGTCTCTCTCACTACAAAGTGAATTTCTTGAGAATATAGACTGTTTTTGCTGATCTCTATATTCTCAGAATTTAGCACATAAGAGTTTAATAAATGCTTATTAACCATCTGACAGTGCATATGAATAATATGCTAGTGAACAGAAAGAGAAGGAGAAAATGACGAAAGAGGAAAGACCAAGAAAAGAATCCTGAGGATCTACCTACATTCAGAACAGAAGTTCTTAACCTGGGGTACAAAAAACTCCTGTGGGGTTTGTGGGTAGATCACAGGGATACCTGTGAATTTTACTGGGGGGGAAAATATTTTTTTCTACAAATCTCTAACTGAAATTTATTATTTTGCTCAATCATGAATGTAAGCAAAAAAATATCATTGTGACAAGGGGGCCAGAATTTTTAATAAAGTGCCAAAGTAGGCCATGACATAAAAAAGGTTAAGAACCTCTGATTTAGAAGAAAGAGAACTTAAAGCAAGTGATCAGAAAAGAAGGAGAAATGAAAGATTACAAAGTCAGAGTATCTAAGATAGCTATCCAAGCAATGGATGAGGATTGATAAGGCACTATGATTCATCTTTTGGGAAGCTAAGTTTTGAGATGGAGAGGTTCAATAAAGAAGTGGAAAGAGACAGAAGAAGAAATCAATTACTTAGAAGTGGTGGTAGAAAGGTCAAGTTATATTTCAAGGAATTTTCTCAGTGAAAAGATGATAAATGGGGCTGTTAGGTGGCACAGTGATTAGAGCACTGGTCCTGGAGTCAGGAGTACCTGAGTTCAAATCTAACCTCAGACACTTAATAATTACCTAGCTGTGTGGCCTTGGGCAAGCCACTTAACCCCATTGCCTTGCCAAAAAAAAAAAACCTAAAAGGAAAAAAAAAGAAAAGATGATAAATGGGACAACAGCACAAGGAGACCATAGAATTAAAGTTTCTAAGCTGGAAAAGATCTGTCAAATCTTTTCATTTTTACAGATGGGCAAACTGAGCCCCAGTTAGAGGAATTGACAATAAGTATCAGGAAAGGATCTGAGCCCAGTCTTTTTTTTTTAAAATCTAGAATAAGCAATTTTTAAGCCTAAGGAAGTATATTTTAGGAAAGAAGAAATATAAGCATGTTTATATGCAAGTGAGGAAGACACTAGTGTGGAGAGAAATTAATGATGTATAAGAGGGTAAGACTGACAGAACAAAGACTTAGGATAGAAACACAGTGTTAAGATTAAAGACTTAAGATGACTAAGAGGTAAGACACTTCTTCCCTAGAGACATGACTGTAGGAGAGGAAAATATAGAAAGATTTTAAAGCACAGAAGACAACAGTAGAAAGTGCTCATATTTTTCAAATTAAAGGAGAGATTATTCAAAGGATGTAAGAAATCAAATATCTTTTGAAATCTAAAAATTTCAAAAATCTACATATTAAGAGTGCTTATTAAAATTAGTACTATATTTCCAAAAGTCAGAATTAAATGTCCTATATTCTATTGCAATGAAGCAACAAAGGATAATTTACTTCAAAGGAAATTCACATATGGAACAACGAAGCAAACTGAAAGAATTGTAGTCATTCAATTCCTTTATTAGCTACTACTGTAAACACACACAAAACATTCTGCTAAACTCCCTGAAATAAATGCATTAATGATGCTGAGTTCAACTACCTCTAAATCCTATTATCTATGTGACTGGGCAAATTACAACCTCCCTAGGTCTCAGTTTCCTCATCTTTAAAATGAGGGGTTTGCACTTAGATGTTCTCTTCTGTAATTTGGACTATAGGTCCCTTTCAGCTCTAACTGTGTGATCTTTTGAGTAAAGCAGTTGAAGTAACTTGAGAGGGAGGAAAAGATCAAATACTCATCCTTCAATAAAACAATACATATTTTTGTACTTGATTCATTCAAAGTGACACTGATGGGAAACAAAAGTAAAATATGTTCTATCTCAGCCAGCATGAGGGCACAATACATTACTCTGGGGAAGAAAGCACTTGAATAAAATAAGTATTGTTTAAGTGAAGTGTTGAGTTTTCGGCAGAAAACAAATGATAGAACCTATAAATCTAGACCAGAACCAGAACACATTCTGCAAGCTATGCTACATGTAACCAGTACTTACACACGAAGTATCAGAAGCCGTCCCCTTATTAGAGCCAACATATTGGCATAATGAAATGCTAAAGAAAAATGTAAATATTATGACATTTTACTTGGCAAAACTATATACCACAGTGTGAAATAAATTTATTTTTTTTATCAATTACAACTTTTTTACATAGTAGCAGTGTAGCACAGGAACCAGAACAATGTTTATTTGTTGTGTGATCCTGGTCAAATTACAGAATCCCAGGCAACAAATATTCTTCATCAACTTAGTTTTGCACAGAATTTCAGAACTGCAAGGAAAACCAATATGATAGCATAGTGTAATGTAATGAGTTTTAGAAAACCTGGGTGCAAATCCTTCCACAGAAGTTACTAACTCTGTGACCATGGACGGTTTGATTAACATCTCTTGGCCTCAGTTCTTCATCTGTAAAATGAAAAGGTTGAAATATATGACTTCTGAGATTTGTTCTTGAACTGAATCTAGGATCCCATGGCCTGTGACTCAAGGTACTGTTATTTCTCTAATATGAAATTCTTAACAAATACTTGTTTAGCTTCTGCTCAGACTTCCAATGCTAGGGGAACCCATTACAGCCAAAGTAACTTATTCTATTTTCAAAGATTTGAATTGTTTGGAAAATTTTCCTGCTGTCAAGCCTAAATTAATCTTTTTGTAACTTATACCTGTTTCTCCTATTTCTTCTCCCTGAATTCATAAGAATATATGTAAATCCTGCTTCTAAAGAATGATCTTTCATAGACATGGACAAGAATATCACCCCCTCACCTTCCCTATTCCCTCCACTACCACACACACACACACACACACACCAGTCTTCTCTGCTCCATTTAAACTTCCCTAGTTCTTTTAAACAATTTTTACAAGGGAAGGACTCAAGGTCCTATACCATGCTGGTCACTCTCCTCTGGACTTTCTTGATAATATCAATGACCTTCTAAAATGTAATTCACAGACAAGAAGACAATACTCCAGATAAGGTCAGATCAAATCAGAGTACAATGGGACCCTGCCTTCTCAATCATGAGGTCCAAAGATCTCATTTGCTTTTCAAGTAGCACAGCATACTGCTGACTAGTACTGAGCTTATAGTTTCCTAAAACCCCAGACCTTTATTAAATAAAGCTGTTTTCTAGCCTTGTTTCCACAGATTTAGATCTATACAGCAATTTTTTGTAATTAAGTGTCAATTAAATTTTCTCTAATCAGATTCAAACTAGTTTTGTAACCTGACTAAATACTGTCTCCAGCATCTAGTATGTTCATGAACTCTCCTCAATTTTGTGTCATCTATGCTTAACTTTTATGTCCTTCAAATAACTACTTATGGCTCTCTAAATTCTGAAATCTTTGAAATCTGCTTTCCCCAAATCAGGTAAGCATGCAAAATTATACTGTTATCTACAACAGATTATTTTCTTTACCAAAGACAATATAAACATCAGAAGTGAAGGGCTTAAACCTTAAAATCTTTTCTCCCATTCACTAAAAAGCAAACATAAGAACTATGGAATTTTTCATTGGTCTCTTATTCCCTCCTTAATTTAAATCCTCTGAGAATGTGAAAAACTACTATTGCAAATTAAGACAATGGGCTAGCCAAAGGAACACATGAAATGAAATACTCTCATCTTCTGTCATTGTAAAAAGCAATTAGAGAGGAATGTATAGCACTATATGTGTGTTTAAAAGTGTAAGTGACAAATCAGAATTTTGCCTCTACTATTAAATATATACCATTTTCTAAAAAAAAAAAATTAACTGATGCTGGAGTTTTTTATATCCAAAACCACATTAATTCTAAACAGAACTATTTTAAGTCACATCCCAAAAGACTCAAATTATAAACAGGTAATAAATTTAAATGCTAGTTAAATTTTGAAAGAAAAATACTATTGTTTTAATGTGATCATGAAGTTAAAACTACCAATAAATCAGTCTTATAATTGAGTGCAAAAGATTTCTTAGCATGTGACATTTTCTAACCATAAATTTTTCTTAAGATATAAAAAGGAACATCCATCTTTATTAATACATAAAAAATCTTTACTTGCTTTGAATGGAGATAGTGACATTAAAAAAAGTTGTCAGCAAAATATTTTTAAAATATACGGAAGAGAAGAATTAAGTTAAGAAAAAGGCAAAGAGAAGCAAAGTTATATATAAAAGATAAAGTTTCAAACGTAATTCTCTTTCTGTTCTTTGTATATGGAAATATTCTTTTGTTGTTTTTTTCATCAAAAAGAGGATGCTTACTTCTATTGTTTCTTCTTATTTATTGCTATACTCTTTCTTTCTGGCATCACCTATGAAACTGTTATTTATGTTTTGGAAGAAAGTTAACAAATTCCAGCACAAGTGTCTGCCTTTCTTCCATAATTAATTATGTGTGGTTACTTCATGGCTCTAAATTCTTGGCTTTTTAAATTACTTACATAAGTTACTTTCTGATGAAGAACACAACTAAACTGCTGCTGTTTGTCAATCGGCAAAAGATAATGCAAGTTCACTTAAATTTCAGCATTTTTCCTTAGTCAAACAAAACTCTGTTTAAAGAAAAAGGTGAATACCTACAAAAACAAACTTCAAAATCTGGGAGAACAAGATCAGGAAGGGGAAATTTTTTTTTAAAAAGAAGGTAGCTTCATGACTGAAAAAATATTGTAGGTTCACATGAATTTCCCAACCACTGGTATCCATTCTTCCATACATTTAAGCTTCATACTTAAAGAGTATCTGAATAACAAGCTGAATACATGCCACTTTAAAATTTTTTCTTAAGTCTTTTTTTTCTGTAGAAGAATGTCCAAGAACAGTATTTCAAATCAACTCTCTGGCAGTCAAAAACTTATTAAGTTTTGTATGGTTAGCTTATTACAATTTCATAAATTTTCATAAGTAGTAGTTATATAAAATGCTAAAATAAATCAAAATTCTCATGTTAGACTTGGAATTGTGATAAGAAATTTATACTTAACTATATTTTCCATTACAAAATTTCTGCCCCTAAAGAAAACTTACTTATTGTAGACTTAAAGCAAAGGAGAGAAAAGAAGTACATCTGATTCTTAGTGGCTCAGCAAAGATATGATTTGGCCAGTGGGTTGACTATGAGGACGCCCTGGAGTCATTTAATTTTAGTTACCACATCTAGAATCCCAGAAGCAATAGCATAACCATTTGTTTAAGGTTTTGATTATCTACAAGGTACTATAATGCATTTGGAACTAATGCTCTTCTTAAAAATGCTATTTTACCACCTAAGCATTGATGTTGACAAATTATAGATTCAACAAAGAATTACCTCTCTCAGAAGCAGAATATGGCTTCAAAAATGCACCTTTTTAGATAGTGGGTTTTGAATCTGTCTACACACACATGCACATGAATATGGTGAAGTGGGTAGTGTACCAGGACTCATCTTGAATATAAATTGTCTTAAAAAAAAGATTCAGAGAGGCTAGGTGGCGCAGTGGATAGAGCACCAGCCTTGGAGTCAGGAATACCTGGGTTCAAATCTGACCTCAGACACTTAATAATTACCTAGCCATGAGGCCTTGGGCAAGCCACTTATCCCCATTGCCTTGAAAAAAAAAAATCTAAAAAAAAAAAAAGATTCAATACCATAAAAAAGTTCATTATCTGTACATTGTCCATATGGCATGAATTCTTTGTATATGGAAATACATAAGGAAAAAAAATCCAAGTGGTCCTCAGTCCCACCCAGGACCCCTTCTCCCTCCAATTCTGCATGATGCTGGATCCTTGGGACCAAGCAGAACAAGCCTAATCCATCTTTCACATGACAGCCTTTCATATACTTAAAAGGCCCCAAACCCCATCTCCCAGACTCCACCTTTTTTCTTTAGGTTAACTCTAATCTTCTCATTCCCCCCAAAACAAATTTCCTGCAAAACTATCTTCATATGACATAGGTTCAAAGGGCTTTTACAATCCTTCATTTACTTCTGATCAGAAACCCAGGCAGATCAAAAGATTGATGCAATTATATATCTCAAGGAACACATCTTATCTGAAAACTAGTCCCATATTGATCAGTTATTATTTCCATGTTCCTTTGATTAAAAAATAAATAGCTCTTTTTTAGATTTCAGGGTATTACACTATTCATACTCTCCCTCCCAACTTGGAAAGACCCTAATCCTTCCTCCCAATTAGAAATCAGATTACCTAATCTTGTATCCCGATTTGCATCCTGTTAATATTTTTCTTTTAATGCATAAAAATCTGTCTCCCCCCCTGTTCAGAAGAGTGCACTAAGCTGAGGAAGCCTAAGTCCTGATTGATTATGCAACTGGCATCCAATGCTTAATAATAAATTGTCATAATAAATGTCATGATCGAAGCCCTTCTTTAAGGAAGATAATATAGGTATATGAGGAGAAAATAGGATAGGAGAAGTTGGAGGCAAAGAAATCAACCAGAAAGTTATTAAAATAATTCAGGTAAGCAATGAGGGAAAGCACAGGGATGGTGACTATGTGACTAGAGACATGGGGATGGATGTAACAGATAGTGCAAAGGGTTCTTTACTGGGTTTGACAACAGATTGGATAAAGGGATGGGGCGGAGAAATTAAAAGAGAGAATTCAAGGACAACACAAAAGGTTAAATTTGGGTTGGATGGTGGTACTGTTGCTGGAGGACCATTGTCACCAATTTAAGATTGAGAAGTCTTGAAAATCAAAGGATTGACATATAGTCTTGAGTTTTAAAACCACTCAGGATTTATTATACAAGCCTACAAAGCCTATAGATTAAAATCTTTTCTCCTCCTGGAGAGTCAGTGAGTAGCTAAGACAAATGAAATAGTAAAGGACCAGGCCAGATGCCTGAGGGAAAAAGAAAGAGAAAAGGAAAATGGCCAGGAGACCTGACTGAGCTGAATGTGAGAGGGAAAGGAAGCCTAAAGCGGTCTGGCCAAATGGCATAGGGGCCCATAGTTCTCCATTGGGTCTAGGCCAGGAGCATGTGGCACTACCTTAGGGAGAGAGAGAGATATCCCCATCCTTGAAGGGTGAAAGTAGGGTGAAAAAGAGAGCCAGTTTCTCTAGTAGATTGGACAAAGTACTTGAGGAGTGGTCGAGCAGCTGCCTGAAGTTTTTTTCAATAGGTAAGTTAGATGCTGGTCTTTCCAGTCTGCTAGCTCAAGGAGGGGAAAGAGCTGAGACCCTCCCATTTGGACAAATTCACATTTAACAATGGAGTCACTTTGAACAACAGGGAGTTACACAAGACAGGCACAAAATTATTTTTCCTTCTACAAAATTTGATTCTAATCACAACATCCCCTATGTCCATAACCAGTACTTTGTTTCTTTTTTTTTTAAGGTTTTTGTAAGGCAAACGGGGTTAACTGGCTTGCCCAAGGCCACACAGCTAGGTAATTATTAAGTGTCTGAGACCAGATTTGAACCCAGGTACTCCTGACTCCAGGGCCAGTGCTTTATCCACTACGACCCCTAGCCGCCCCCACCAGTACTTTCAAAAGAAACAGGGATGTTTATATAAGGGAAAGTTTGGGGGGAAATGAGTTTTGCTTTGGACAAATCAAAATCAAAATCAAGCTAGATAAAAAAATTCAGTTAAAGATGGCAAGATGCACAACCAGGTGATGATGTGAGAATAGAGATCAGGGAAGATGCTTGAACTGGAAAAATAGATGGGAGAATCATCAGCATAGAGATGATGACTGAAAATTAAACTCATGAAAGCCAGTATGATTAACAAACAAGTTAACTGAAAGGGAGAAGGGGGGGGGGGGGCGGATTAGAAAATGATAGACCTTTGGGATATTCCTGGAGTTAGTGAATAATGACCTAGATGAAAATACAGCAAATGAGACTAAGGAGTGGTCAGATAAATAAATAGAAGAACTAAAATAGAGTGTTCTAAAATAGAGGGCAGAGCATACATACAGAAGAAGGTAGTTGATAGTCAAAGGTCAAGAAGGATAAAGATGCAAAGGCCTGCCTAAGTCTGATATTCTTTAATCCTAATTTCTGATCAAAATTGGTTTCTCAGTCTCCAACAGTTACAAATCTGAATGTTGTCTCTTATGCGTAGTAAAAATGTCAATATGCTATGTCAAGACCTGTCCCCTGAATCTAATTGATGACTCGGTCTGTGTCAATGCTACCTGATCAGCTTCCTGATCAGCACCAATAAATTCCTTCATCTGGGTCAACAAATCACAAGAAAAGAGACATCCTGAATGAGGAGAGAGCAATCCAAAGTTATTTGTAAACATTCCCTCTCCAGCCCAAGTGGGATTTTTATTGTAAGGAATGAGGGGTGTTTGGTTTCCACAAGTATGTGAAGAGAAATTGGTCATTTACATTACCTATGGGGTTTGCCTATATTGGTGTCTATGGGCAGCTAAGTGAGTGTAAAACAAAAGACTTAGCCTCAACTGGATCAAATTCTGAGATTAGATGAGGTCTGCCCCACCTAGTTTGGAGCTAACCTAGGTTCTGTGCCCTTCTCCTTTGTGAATGCTCAAGGAAATTACTGTTCACTCCCCTGTGCTCATTAGTATACTGAGCAGGGCACGGAAAAAGTTTGGAAGTGATTGTATCAATTGGATTGTGACAATGGCCAGTGTCACCTAGCCTTCAGTGCCCCTCTTTCCTTTATAGAGATGGTCCTTTTATTGAGATATCTTAATAAAAGCCAATTTAATCATTCTGGACTAAGTATTTATGAGTCATTGATAATATTATCAATAGGAATTTGAAACCAATATTTTAAGTTATGACAGGATCATACTGTAGAACTATGTCATCTATATGAAATCTCATTTGGCTGCCTGACTCAGTTTTGATTCTTTGTCCTTTCTGTATAAAGTATCCCCAAAATTTTTTACCAGGGTTGAGCTCTTCAATGGATCATCTAACCAAGAGAATAAAAAAAAATTAGTTTTATAAATGAAACTTAACTTTTGTTATTTCATTTAAAGCCTAAGAAAATTTATGATTAACAGGTCATTAGATTGCAATTAAAAGATCAAAGTTAACTTTAGAGAAGCAGTTTCTTTCAACAGAAAGAGATCAGAAGACAAAATTGTAGAGTTTTGAAAGGAATGGGAAGAAAGGAATTATAAGCAACTAACTAGTATGGAAAGTTTTCTTAAGGAATTTAGCCCTGAAAGGGAGGATACATAAAAGAGAATACCCTGAGGAAGATAACTGGAACAAGGCAGGGTTAAAACAAATTAGCAAGCATTTGTTAAGTGTTTACAAAACAATTCCTACCTTCAAAGAGAGTAAACACAAGATTAACTGGAGTTTCTCAGAAAGTAGGCATTCATTTTAAGGAGGATTAAGAAAGCCTTCCACTAGCGGGGAAAGCTTTAGCTGAGATATGAAGGAAGTGATGGAAGCCAGAAGGCAGAAGTGAGAAGGGAGAGAATTCTGATTCTAGAAGACAGCCAGTGAAGGAGGCCAGACACTGAGTGCAAGAGAAAAGAAAAATGGACAATAACTTGTTTCCAGATTTAAAAAGAAGCAATAAAATAGGTTGAGTTGCATTTAGAAAACAAGAGAGTTCATTTAAAGACCCCAAACTTCTCCCTAAAGCAAAGGCCCATATTTTTAATAACAATATTCTCCTTATTCACAATCCTACAACTACAATGTCTACAGATTTAAGAATGAGTATAACACTAAGGCAATAGAGAAGTAATAGTGGATGAGGAAAGGCTAGAAAAGAATGTGTCAGACATAAAATGTCAGGAATAAAATAGTGAGACATAAAAATGCCTCTTTCAATTGCTTTCTCATCAATTTCAGAAGAGAAAGATAGCATTATTTATATACACTTGCCTGTGGTTATTTGTATTTGGCTGACTTTCAAAATTCAAATATCTTAGTTAGCCACTCTCCTCCTTCACCTGCCTACATATATGGAAATTACTCAGAAAGCATGGGGAATCCCAGAGGACTTCTCCTGCTCAACCATCTAAAAAGAAACGGAAAGGGATTTTTTAAATTAAAAAACTGGATAAAATTAAACACAATCCCCATGATATTACCTGAAAAATCAGTTAAGAGAACAAACAACTGATATTCTTTGTTTCTTGGGCTCTTGGGGAAAGGTGAATAAACTCCTGCCCCAAAAGATTGAGTTTCAGGTCTTAACAAACTACTGTCACATTAGGGAACTGGCAAAGATGTAGACTGACAGTCACTAAGGATATCTAATATACAGAGAAGCATTCTAGTACATTAATGTATATATGCAACCTGGTTGTTTTGAGGGAGTTTTGGTTTTGGCAAATAATTCTACTCCCAAATACTCAAATCATGCCATCTTTTCTCTTTCATCTTCTTTTAAAAGTGCAACTAATAGCAAATGACAGAATGATATTTAACTTACATTGTCTACAGCACTTACAGCTTTGTAGTATTTTTTTAATGTAATTTCAATTCAGGAATATTCTAATTAAAAAAGTATCTCTCAAGATAACTGATTTTAGGGACGGCTAGGTGGCACAGTGGATAGAGCACCCGCCCTGGAGTCAGGAGTACCTGAGTTCAAATCAGCCTCAGACACTTAATAATTACCTAGCTGTGTGGCCTTGGGCAAGTCACTTAACCCTGTTTGCCTTGAAAAAACCTAAATAAAAAAAGATAATAGATTTAAATTTTTAATAAAAGAAAACCTGTTAAATTCTTCTCCCACAAATATCTTTTCTAAATGAGATGAAACACTTGGGTACTTTAAAGAAAATTAAGAAAATAACCTCAAACCTAGTCTATTTGCTTACCTTAATAAATAATTTTTATTTGCTCCTTTTTTTATTCTATTCATTTTTATTTATTCCATTTCTGAAATAATCTAAGGGCTATTTTATCTATCAATTATAGAAAAGTAGACCAAAAATTTCAGGAAATCTAGATCACATGTGATCTGCCTATTAACTCAAGAAAGACTTTAAGTCCAGAATACCTTGTTTCAAATGTTCACTATTCCTTAGTCCACTTTTTTGTTATCAAAGTCATTCATCATGCCTGTAATAACTTTCACTTTCCCAAAACACACGCACCCTTCAGAATGTAAGCTAAACTTAAAGTAGGAGTATTTGTATTTGTATACCAAGCACCTAATAGACTCTGAACATGATTGATTTGCCTTTTCCTTCTCTAGGTATTAAGGTAAACAGAGGCTAAGTGACTTGTTAATAAGTACATATGAGGTTGGATTTGAACTCAGTTGCTCTATCCACTGAACCACCAATCTGATCCACCTGTATGAAGATAGTTCAATCTAGTCACTACAGGATTTTCTTGCCCCCAAAATAACCAAGAATCAGTGTGAATTTCCTGGAATTTAAGTTTTCTGGTGTCCCATGGTATAGATCCACATGGTAGTTAGTACCTTGTAAATAATATACATTTGCTGAATCATCTGCTGAATAACTAAACTTAGAATGGGACTAGAAAATTATCTGGTGGGAGAGACAAAATTCATGTAAAATTTGCCTTAGTACTTTCTCATATTTAAATCTCAATCTCTCTCTCTCTCTCTCTCTCTCTCTCTCTCTCTCTCTCTCTCTCTCTCTCTCCCTCCCTCCCTCCCTCCCTCCCTCCCTCCCTCTATACACACACACACACACACACACACACATTTTTTTTTCTTTCAGTTTTTTTGTAAGGCAATGGGATTAAGTGACTTGTCCAAGGCCACACAGCTGGGTAATTATTAAGTGTCTGAGGTTGGATTTGAATTCAGGTCCTCCTGACTCCAGGGCCAGTGCTCTATTCACTGCACCACCTAGCTGCTCCCATATATATTTTTCTATTTACCTACTTCTACTGAAGAAATTCTGATGCTGGTAGAAAAACATGTAGTGAACCAAAGTTCTTACCATTTATTACTATAATCTGGGTGAAAAATAAAGAAATTCAAAACACAGAAGTGATTCTTCAAGTAATCTATGTATTAGAGTTCATTTACCATCTTCTACCTACAAATTTAATTTTTTCCTTCATGACACCCTGAGCTTAGTATATGTGTAGAATGTTGCTTCTGAATTATGAGCTGATTGATAAGGTTTTAAAATCATTATGGAGGAGAAAAATGATGAAATCTTAAGATGTAAGGTTATACAGTCTGGGTTTACCTATCAATTCATCCTATAGTGTATAGTCTTCTATATGGAATTAATCAAACTAATACCATTACCAAAAAACTTAAGGCTAGCAGTTGTGACATTATGGTAAGAGCAAGAACTATTCATATCATTCATATAGGCTATGAGTTGAGATCTGATCTACTAATGATATATATTTAATATTCATAAAGGTTACTCCACCACAATTACTACCCCATTTCTATCACTCCAAAACTAACCACTATAGCTCCTTATTTGCAGCCTCCATAATCCTCTTATGACTGGGTCACAATATGGAATTGAGAGAGAAATCCAGGGGCATAGACTGTTCCCAGGACATCCTTCAAATTACTGGAATGAATCTTTAAAAATAATCAGGAAACTGTCACTAGAAGAATAATAACTACTCATACCAGTACTCTGACTCAATAGATTTGGGAAACTTTAGACTTGAAGTCCATAAATGAAATTCAAATGAATAGCAACCACAAGCTTAACGATATAATTTCCTAAGTGTTTAAAATACATTTAGAGGGCAAAGTCTATGTCAATGGTCAATGAGCTATGATTCTGTCACTATACTGGTAGATTTCCTCTTATCTAAAATTTAGCAGTTAAGTCAAAGAGAGGTACAGAAACATTGAGGGATTTGACCATGGTCATAAAGCTATTAAGTAACAGAAGTAAGATTTGAACCTGGTTTTCTGACTCCAAGTCCAAAACTCTCTAGACTCCAAGCAGTTAAATAAATTCTAGTTTTACTACACCACCAATTATCAATTGTCCCTCAAAAATAAAAGACATAAGTATAGATAATCTTAAATCATGGACAATACAAAAGTAGTTTGGATTTGAAATTAATGATTTCAAGAAAGTACTGGTAAGTATATTATGTAATATCAATTAAAACAGACACACATATAAACATATATAATATAGATTTAGCTTGTGGCTATAAGTGTATAATATGTAATATAAATCGAATGAATGTTTAAATACACGCGTGCACACACACACACACACACACACACACACACACACAATATTAATGAAAGCACAGACTTGCTGGAGGTTGAGAGGAGGAGGGGGTAAGAAGGACAGGGAAGTAGTGAGGGGGAGAGTGGGAAAGGATAATTCTGAGGTCGGCTTTCCAGAAAGAGAAACAATTCTCTATGGCTAAATATTCATAGAAATATACTGGAAGCTGAATATTAAACTAGTTCATTTCTTCAAAGAAAGGCTTTAAAGTTTTAATGACATGTTGATGAAAACCATTCCAGAATGTCCTCAACTAACACTTTAAGGTGGAAGGAAAAAAAGAAAAGAAAGAAGAAATCTCTATCTTTTCCTTTTCTTTAACCCTCTCTTGGGCATAATTATCCTCTTGGGAATCCAGATATTACTGAGTGACAAGATAAAGATGCTTAATGGATAATCTAAAGTAGTCCCTAACTACATAAGCACAGTGGAAGGATTTTTTTTTCTTTAAATCCACCCCAATTCTATATTAATTCTTGTCTTTAGAAATGGCAGCTTTCAGAACCAGAAAATATTATACCCACCAACAATGACATGGGATGATAATCAACTATGATGAACTTGCTCATTTCAGCAGTATAATAATCAAAGGCAATTCTAAAAGATTTGTAACGGAAAATGTCATCATATCCAGAGAAGGAACTACTGAGGAGTTTAAATAAAGGCCAAAACTTGCTGTCTTCATTTTTTGTTTTTTGCAAGGCAATGGGGTTAAAGTGGTTTGCTCAAGGCCACACAGCTAGGTAATTGTGTCTGAGGCCAGATTTGAACTCAGGTACTCCTGACTACAAGGCTGGTGCTCTATCCACTGCACCACCCAGCCTCCCCTGTCTTGAAGTTTTTAAGGTTGTCTTATATATTATGCCATTTTGTCTCTCTAATTTTTCCCCCTTCCATTTGGATTTGATTTTTCTTTCAAATTATTATGTGGATCTATATTTAGCATGGTTATAAATGTAGAGCTTATATTAGATTGATTTGTCAAGGGGAGGGGGAAAAAAGCAAAACTCAAAAACCTGCTCCCCTCAAGAGAAGATTAGTAAAATGTAGTTGGAAAAACAAATAAAATATTTAAGTTTTTTTTAAATGGCAACTTTCCTACCTTTATATCAAATATTTCAATGGCAGTGTAAAATAATTCAAGGTAAATTCATATTTGTTTAAAAACAGCAAAGAACAGAAATTTCTTTGATAATCTGATACTACTTTGAAAACCATAGAACATAAAAAAAGGATATGGGACAATGATAAGACCCTAAACATTCTACAGTCAAAGACAAACAATTAGTCTACCTGTCCTCAGAAGGTGGTTTTAGTAGTATCAAACTTTTCATTGCATAAACATAAAATTACTGGGGAAAGGGTCAAAATTTGGTTTAAAAAAATTAACTCAAAAAGCAAAAAGGAAGAAGACAGCAGAAAACATCTGCTACTGCCACAAAAAAAGTGTTTATGTGTGAGTGTGTGTGTGTGTGTGTGTGTGTGTGTGTGTACATTCATACATTAAAATGGAAATGTAAAGGCTTCCAACCATGAAGAGTTTTTAAAGTTATGAGTAGGGGCGGCTAGATGGCGTAGTGGATAAAGCACCGGCCCTGGAGTCAAGAGTACCTGGGTTCAAATTTGGTCTCAGACACTTAATAATTGCCTAGCTGTGTGGCCTTGGGCAAGCCATTTAACCCCATTTGCCTTGCAAAAAAAACAAACAAACAAACAAAAAATAAATAAAGTTATGAGTACTTGATATTTAAGTGTGAAGCAATTTATATTTCATTCAACCCTTCAAAGTTGAAATTAAATTTATATATATCAAAAAGAGCTTTATCAGCTCAAAAATAAAATAATACTTCTTGCTTTTAATACTGGCACTGTGAATTCAAATTCTCAAAGAGACACAGTTTATCTTAAATAACTTTTATTTATGCCAAACACATTTATAAAATTTTAACCCAACACTTTTAAAAGCTGTCTTGAGTACATTTAAATACAGAATTTTCAGAATACAGAATACAACACTTAAAATTTCAAGCAGATATATATATATGTATATATATATATATATATATATATATATATATATGAGGAAAAAAAGAAAAAGTTCTCACATACCAGTTGTGAACCATTAACTTCTGCACAGCCAAAAGAGCATTATAGCGAACCTGCTGGTCCTCATGATGCATATGGTTCATTACCAGCTGCTTCCCACCAAGCTGCTCAATAACCCTGTGGAAGAGAGGAGACTTTGTGACAATGATGCAATTATTTCCAACCCCTTGCTGTTAAGAAGTAAAAAGTTCAACTGTTAAAGATAAACATTAAGGGATTTTTTAAAGTAAAATTAAAATATTATTAACTGTGCCCAGAACATATGTACTTCTATCTTGCATAGTTTTTTTTTTTCTGAATCTGGGTATCAATATCAGGTATTTATGCTCTATGATGTAAAATCTATTATTTTCAACTTCCACCATATCAATGATTAAATTTATGTGTGTATGCATGCATGTGTGTATGAAAAACTCCATCTTGAAAGAAGGAACTTCAATAGACAAGAGATGAGGATGACAATAATCACAGATCATCTTACAGTGATTTAAGATCTCGAAAAAAGCATTTTATATATATATTCCCATTATATCCTTACAAAAGATAGCTTATTTTCCTACTTTAAAATTAAAAAAGTAGGGATTAGGTGGGAAAAAAATCTTCTATTTTTAAGTGAAAGGACTATAGAAGTGAGTATCTGGTTCTTCATTCTCACTTTATAGAAGAAATTGAACCTGAGGAAGGTGACATAACTTGCCCAAGATCATCTACATGGGAAGGAGGCAGAGCTAAGACTTGAATACAGGCCTTCTAACTCCAAATAAAAATAATGATAGAATTTCAACATGAAAGTCAATAGTCTGTGCTTTCTTTTACTAGGGAATGAGAAGAACTAAAACTTTCTGAATAAAAGAGTGATATGATTAAACCAATATACTGGGAAGCATATTAAAGAAGTATCAGCACTGGCTCTACTGTGGGGCTGAGCATAGAAGACCCTTACTCAGAGGAACCTAGTACCCTGAAATAAGGTGTTACTTTGGTGTAGGTCAGTGAAACAAGTCAGGGTCATTGAGCAAAACACAGGGAAGAGATACTCTCCATTACAGTCAGAGTAGATGCCCCAGGCATGACCCTATTCAAAATTGGTTTGAAGACTATCCTTTCAAATGAATCTACTACCCTGGAGTCCACAGCTAATCTTCCCCAATCACTGCAAGCACGCTGAAGCCAAGGAAGGAGAATTCTTAAGAATTAACTAAGCAGTGGAGAAAATCACAAGTGATAAAAGACAATTTCAATGATTACAAGAAAATTGAAAACTGTTGCACAAATAAAACAACCCTATCTGGTTTTCCTCTTACCTGTTTATTTACCCCTCCAGTTCTACAGGAGGTGTTCACCAAGAATCTAGTGATCATAACAAGTGATTAAGGCAGAAAGAGTTGTTCTGGTTTCTTTTTTTAATATATGAAAAGTTGTAGGGCTTTATTATTTTATCTTGTCCGTGATAATTCATACACCTCTCAAACAAATAGAAGTACTCAAAGTGGTTATGGATTGCCTTCTTGAAATGATGGGTTCCTTCTCTTTAGAGGTCCTTCAAGCAGAAGGTAGAAGACTGTTTGTTGGGAATATCATAGGCTGAAATAGACACTGCTGACATCCCTTCCAACTAGATTTGATGAGTTCAGTTTCGGTTAAGGTTCAGGCAGAATCTCCAGGTAGCAATGTCTTAGAAACAATTGCTAATTTGTTACTGGAGTTGGAGATAGGATGGTGGCAGTGGGAAAGGAATTAAGTCTGGACATTCAGATTTGGGACTAAATACTTTAAAAGTAATTGAACCAGGGGTGGCCAGGTGGCACCGTGGATACAACACTAGCCCTGGAGTCATGAGTACCTGAATTCAAATCCGGCATCAGACACTTAATAATTACCTAGCTGTGTGGCCTTGGGACCTAGCTGTGTGGCATTGGGCAAGTCATTTAACCCCATTGCCTTGCAAAAATCTAAAAAAAAAAAGATAACTGAACCAAAAGAAACTGATGACATCACCATGGGAAAGTATGTAAAGAGAAAGGAAGGCAGAGAAAAGAACTTTCCAGTATTCTTTCACTTGAGCAGGTGGAAGAAATGAGTTAAACAAGAGAGGTAAGAAACCTAGGAGACACCAGGATGGCAGGGGACAAAACAGATAGTGTAATTGAAGCAACAAACATGACCTTTATGCTGTGGTCCAAGGGGGCAAAAAGAGTCGGACACTATTAACTGGAGAATGACTTAAATTCTTATAAATTTGAGTTCTCTATATATATTGTAGAAATAAACTGTTTTCTATCTTTCTGCATTCCTTCTAATCTTGACTTCGTTGTTTTTGTTTATGCAAAAACTTTTTCATTTAATGTAATCAAAATTATCCATTTTACAATTTATTATGCTTTTTATCTCTTCTTTGGTCATAAGTTTCTCCCCATTTCATAGATCTAACAGATTAATCCTTGACTGACTAATGATATCACTCTTTATGTCTAAATCCTGTACTCATTTCAACTTTATAGAGTATGAGATGCTGGTCTATGTCTAGTTTTTACAATATTTTTCAGTTTTCCCAGCAATTTTTGTCACCTAGTGAGTTATTATCCCAGAAGCTAGAGTCTTTGGGTTTATCAAACAGCAAGTAATCACAGTCATTACCTGTTTTTTTAAATACCTAATCTATTCCACTAATGTATTTTTCAATTTCTTAGCCTATACTAGACAGTTTTGATAACTGCTGCTTTACAATTTAATTTTAAATCTGGTATGGCTAGGCAACATTTCTTTGCATTTTTTCATTAATTCCCTTGATATTCTTGACCTTTTGTTCTTTAAGGTGAATTTTGTTACTATTTTCTCTAGTTCTAGAAAACAATGCTTTAGTAGTTTGATTGGTGAAGAATTGAATAAAGTCAATAAATATAATTTTTAGTATTATAGTACCTTGGATTAACCTTGAGCAATAGATGTTTTTCCAGCTTATGTCTGATTTTATTTTCAAAGTATTTTGTAATTGTGTTCATGGGTTTGTCACGTGAGTTGAGATTCCAAGTATTTTATGTTGTCTACAAATATTTTAAATGGAATTTCTCTTTCTATCTTATGCTGCTGGGCTTCATTGGTAATATGGTGATTTATGTGAGCTTATTTTCCATCCTTAAACTGTGATAAAATTGCTCATTTTTACAAATAGTTTTTAGCTGATTTTCTAAATTCTCCAAGTATAACATCATCTCATCTGCAAAGAGTGAAAGTTTTGTTTCCTCACTGCCTATTCTAATTCCTTCAATTTTTTTCTTATGGTGAAAGCTAATTGAATAATATTGAATAATAGTGATGATGATGATGATAATGGAAGAAATTAAAACCATCTATAGACATATGAAAAAATTCTCCAAGTCATTATTGATTAGAGAAATACAAATTAAAACAACTCTGAGGTACTACCTCACCTACCAGATTGGCCAAAATGACAAAAAAGAAAAACAATCAATGTTTTCCAGAGGAAAAAACTATGGATTCCGAATTTTTGTTTTTTCTTTTTCATGTTTTTTGTTTTTTCTTTCTTTCTCATGTTTTTGCCCCCCTTAATTATAATGCTTTCACAACATGACTAACAGAAACAAGTTAAACATGATAATATATGTACAATCTGTATCAGATTTGTTTGCTGCCATTGGAGAGGGGGAAGGCAAGAGAGGACAGAAAATATGGTATTCAACAGCTTAAAAAAGAATGAATACTGAAAACTATCTTTTCATGTAATTGTAAAACAAACAAAAAGGAAGAAAAGAGTTAAAAAAATTTAAAGTGGGAGAATCTGAAAGTGGAAATGTAATGCAACAAGTTTTGTAGCCTTCTATACTGAAGGTTCTGTATTGGAGATTGTAAGAGAAGAGCTACAGGATGAAATATCAACAATAAAGAAGGGTACTAGAAGACATGAAAAAGAAGGGACAGAGAGAGAATAAATGCTGGAGAAGAACAGAATTGAACTTAAGAGTAAGCATAGGAAAGAAAAGTTTAACATGTAAATGAATAGGAAGTAGGAATTTGCTAGCCATGGAATATTCTCTAATCATAAAGGAGAAAAGGAAAACAATTTATGTATAGTCTAAGCTGTAAACTACAAGTAGAACTTAATATTATAACATCTGTAGTTTAAAGTTCTGACTAGTCTATAGAAAAAGTCAAAGGCTGGGGTAGAGCTGAGTCAAAAACAAATCCAGAAAATATGAATTATAAGTAACATGATGCTAAGGCTTCTAATGATATCAGCTACTTCTCTTTACTATTAAAATATCCTTATTCAACAAGAATATTTTCTCATATTATATATATATATATATATATATATATATATATATATATATATATATATATACACACACACACATATATATATATATTTCTTTTAAATATACAGATAACCTACTCAATAAGAAAAATGCTAAATTTGGAGTCAGAAGACCTAAATTCAAATCCTGTTTCTGCCACCTGTGTGACCTCAAACAAATCACTTAACCCCAAGGTGTCAAAATCAAAGTCAATAGGCTGGTCAGAATCAGAATCAGATTGAAATGTTATTAGGAAAAGTTTAAGTAAAAATATAATATAGCAAAGATGATGCTCATTTGCAGTTTTCTAAGTCAGGGATCCAGGGGTGGATACATTTATATTTGAATTTGACAAACACTGACTTTTAAACTCTCTGAGCCCTAAATGTCAAATCAAAAAAAAAAAAAAAGCTTTTTTAATTCACAGACTTCAGGTTCAGAATCCTGTTCTACAGATTCCTAGCCAATATACACTACTCCAAACAAAGCTACCATTAACTGATTTCTCCACTTTAACTAAGTTCCTCACCCTCTAAAGTTCAGTATCTCACCAATGTAACTCAACCTACTTCATTTTTCTTTTACTCACTCCTCTCTGCCCCCAAAATTTGACTATCCCCCTCTCATGTCTATGTTTCTTAGATGAAATGGTGTCCTAGAATCATCTGACTAATTTATTCTTTTTATCACTGGAAATCCCTACCTACTCTGCAAAAGCCTTATCTAATTATGAGACTGAAATACAGTCCCTAAAATGATTAATTGGCTAACAACCAAAAAAAATTGCACTTTTCATACACATCATTTCACTTGTTTCTATTGGAATAGTCAGAAAGAAAAAAAGAACAACATGATATTGCAATATCGGGAAGGTCAAGAAGTTGGAATGCCCAATAGCATCAGGACAATGAGAACTGGAAATACAGATAGCAGCAGTCCACTTTATTCTCATCCATATCTCATCCCTCACAAAAAAGAACTGTGTTCTACAATTTTGTATTTTAAATGCCTAGAAGCACAGTATTTTGCACAAAACTGAAAATTAATAAATATCAACCAGGAGTAGAGTGTGTAATATAAATGGCCCTTTCCCAATATGAAGAATAGCATTTTTAGAGAAATAAAAAAAATTCTATAATAACATTAAAATAAAAACATTGATGTCAGTCATTTTTTCAAATAACTAAAACATCTTTTACCGTTTGCCTCGTGGGTAATGTCGTACATATTCTCCCACATCATGAGCAGCAACAGCTAACACTTGTGGATCATCTGACACCTCCAGAAGCTTTGTCAAGATTCTTTAAAAAAAAAAAATTAATATTTTTTCTTGTAAATTTTAAAATTTATTTTAAACTTAAATACAAAACAAAAAAAGAAAAACATTGTCATATACACAGAAGAACATAAGAGGATTCAATATAAAATAATAAATTTACACTTCAGGAATATAGAATAAACACTACATTGTTTTCAAATTTGTCCAACTTTTCTTTTCTTCTTTCTAGGTTTTCTTTTATTTACTTCTATAAATTTTTTACTTTACTTCCCCCCTTCTTTTCCCCTCCCCCATTCTAAAGAAGTCTACAATTAAGCATGGATATACACACACAAATACATATATTTATAAGCATGTGCATATAAACTCAAATACATAAATATAAGACCATCCAATTTTTATTTCTAATTGTCATCTGTTTGACCAAAGGTGGATATCACCTTCCTTCCCAAGTCTTTCCATATTTTTCTAAATCAATCAATTCGTATTTCCTACATCACAGGAATGTTCCAACATAATCACATCCTATCTGAGAGATTGTCTCTGAAAGTTCCTTCACCCCCAATTTTCTGCATTCCTACTGTTCTTGACTGCATGAGTTTTACACAAGAAAATTTTAATTTAAAATAAATGAAATTTATCATTTTACATTTCAAGAATGCTCTCATCTTAGAAAATAGTGTAACTGTTGTTTGCTGCCATAGGAAGGGAGGATGGTAGAAAATTGTGGAACTCAATAGCTTGCAAAAGAATGATCACTGACTATAAGACTGCCTTCTGGGGGGGGGGGGGAGCAAGATTAGGGGGAAAATTGTAAAATTCAAAAATGAATGAATGAATGAAAGCTAAAAAAAGAGAATGAAATGTTGTAAACTATCTTTTTTATGAAATTGGAAAATAACGAAAAAGAAAAGAGTTGCTACAACTGAACAACTGAATTACAACAAAGAACAGTGGAAGGGTCTACAAAGTGTGGTGCAAATTATCTCCATACCACACTCCATACCTTAATAGGTTATGAACTCTTCCCCTAACCATAGATATGTAATGTAATTCCTTTCTTTGTCTTCTGTGAAATTAGTGTGTGTGAATCATGTATTCATTTAGAATTAAGCTTGATAAATGGTACAAAATACTGGTCTAAAGCTAAGATTCTGCTACACTTCTTTTCAGTTTTCCTAGATATTGTAGTAAAATAATTAAGTTATTAAACATTTCAATATGAAGCTGCTCTGGTCACTTGATACTTCTTTATATTATCCAAATAATCTGTCTCACTGATGGGCTTCTCTATTTTTTTACTAGTACCAAATTATTTTGATTAGTATTGTAATTTGAGCTCTGATATTAGTCAAACCCCTTTCTTACAACATTTTTTTTCATTTTTTCCATTGAACTTTTCTAAATGAACTTCACAATTTTTCCTACCTCACCAAGGAAATCCTAGCGTACAATCTTTTTTATTTTATTGACTTAACTGCTTCATGAGCAATTAATATTTTTCCAATTACTTAGTTCTCTCTGTATTTATATAAGGATTATTTGTAACTGTAGTCATGTAATTCCTAGGTCAATCTGGGCATAATTATTTTATACAATTCTGTTTAAATGGAATATCTTTTTCCACTCTTCCTGTTATGTTTTGTGAATCATATATAGAAATGATTATTTTGACCAACTCTTAAATTTAGTTAGGGTATGGGTTGTTAGGGTTAGAAAGATCTGATTGGAATGTTTTCTAGAGTATAACAATAATAGAAAATATATTTTAAATTTTCAAGTTTCATTAGGAATGTTGGTCTATAGTTTTTTTTCCATTGTGACTCTCCCTTGTTTATGACTCAAGACAGTATTTGTATGAAAGAAAGAAGTTTTATTCATTAATTTTCACAGGATTCATTCATAGATAATCCTTCTCATCTTGGCCCCCCCCCCCTTTGGGAGTTCATTTATGACTTCTTCAATATGTCTTTTTTGAGTTAAGTCCTCCACTATTCTGTTAAACATGCTATTTTTTTATCTTAATAAATATTCAGGCATTTCATTTGTTTTAAGTAATAATAAGTATAAAACTGGGCAAATGTCTTCTAACAGTTTCCTTTAATTCTTCATTTGTTATCCAATTTAAATTTTTACTTTTTGATACTGATAATTTGGATTTTTCTTTTTAAATAAATTACCTAATGACATCCATTTTACTGTTATTAGGTAGCTTCTTTTATCCTTTTCCAAAGTGTTCATTTTATTTGTTAATTCAACAATTTGGAAGCATTTACTGTGTGTGTGTGTGTGTGTGTGTGTGTGTGTGTGTGTGTTGGGTATGCTTTTTCTTTCAATCTTATTCATTTCTTCCTTAGTTTTTTCATATTTTTAAACACTGCATACTCAATTCATAGATCTATACTTCCAAACTTTTGTTGAGAAAAATTGTTTTGTTTCATTCATCTTCAAATCTTGATGACCCCATTGAGGTTTTCTTGGCAAAGATACTAGAATATGCTAATGTTTTAGCTTTCATTTTCCAATAAGACCACAACAGGAAGGTGATGTCATGACAAGTATATGAACTGGATTTGAGTGAGGTGATGGCATGCTAAGTCACCAGCCTCACATTTTCCTCCAGAGCTATCTGGATTCAGTGACCAGATATGAATGACGATGACTGGAGATGCCTCTGGATGCCAGGCAATCAGGGATAAGTAACTTACCCAGGGTCACACAGCTATTAAGTGTCAGAAGCTGGATTGGAACTCCCATTGTCCTAATTTCAAGGCCAGTGTTCTATCCATTGTGCCATCTAGCTTCTCCAGAGTAGGAAATTGAGGCAAACAACATTGGATGACTTGCTCTACTATCACCTTATTTTAACTCTGTGCAAATCTTTATTTCAAAAAATAATTAGAAGAATACAAATAGCTGAATCACACAGATTCAATTTTTATTTGATGGCAATTCCAGTCCAGGTCATAGCTACCAGAAACCAATGTATAATTAATTATCCTTAAAGAGCCACAGCTGAAGTAGCTGAAGATTAATCCATATTAAATAGGAAAATAATGTTGACTACATAATATGCAACTGAAGATGAATCATATTACTTGTATCTTGGGGAGCAAGGAGGGAAGGAACATTTTTGGAACTCAAAATCTCACCAAGATGAATAATGAAAACTATCTTTACATGTAATTGTAAAAAAAAATACTATAAGAAAAAATTTTTAATTCTAAAGACTCTAGCAAAACATCCTTCTAGATATAATTATACATCAGAAAACAACTAGCAATAAAGAGAAATGTGACATTCTCAGTAATGAGATTCTGATGACAAAAAAGAAAAATTACTTTGATGAGGGAGAAATATATATGGAACTTCAGGAAAAACACAGGAAACTCTCCAGTCAATTTAAATCTTTAAAAGAAACATAGAGTAGTAAAAAGGCAGGTAGTAGAAAATGAACCTGAAAGTGAAGCACGATACTATGTGTACAACAATTCACAATGAACTGATATAGGTTATAAATCCCAAAGACAATACATTTAGTTAGAAGGAACAAGATCCAAAAAAGGAAACAGAACTGTTATTTGAAGTAAATGGAATGATTACAGATTCTCAGCAATGAACTTCAGAAGACATCAAATCCAAACCTTGACTAAAAAGAAAAATACCCTGTATAAAATATCCTATAAGAGGTCATTTGGCCTTTTCTAGAACTCCTCAAAGGGTAGGGAACCCATCTCAAGGCAGCTATATCACATTTGAAAAATCCTAATTTTTAGCAAGTTTTGCCATAATACATGTCTAAGTTTCCTGAGGTTCTGTGAACCCTGTCAATTTAATCATTTAGGCTTTTCATTAAGTGACTTCCAGCTACCAAACTGATCATGGTTCTCCCAGTAACGTTTCCTAGTCCTTGCTGTTCTTCACACACCACACTTCAATTCAAGCCTACATGATTTTGCACATGCTTTACTCCATACTACACCTTGTGTCTAGAAGGCACTTCCTCCACTGCCTTCCCTCCACCTTAGAAGCCTTAATTTCCAATAAAATCCCTTTCAAATCCAGAAGACTTTTTTCTAAGCCAACCAGCAACCAAAAAAATCATGTATTTATTTTGAATTCCATAACAATTCTATAACTATTACAATTATCATCATTATTATGGTTTTAACTAGTATTTATATAGTACTTTAATGTTTGCAAAAAAAAAATTTTCATTTTTTTCTAATTTTGTTAATGTATGTTATTTCCAATGAGGATCATTTTAGTTGTACCAAAATATTGGTCCATTGTCTCAACAATATTAATCTTTCACAAAATTATTGTTTCCAAGATGTGTTCTTTAACTCACTCATTATCTTTATTATTAAGTTTTCAGTGATCTACCATGTCTTTTGTTTGTGCTCCATATTTTGACTATTCGTATTGCTTTGTAGTTTTTTTAAAATGTGGTTAGTATCTCTGGTTTAAAATTTCTCTGTGACTTAAGACACATTCTGTTTTCTTAATATTTTTTTAATTTTATTTAAGGGAAAGGGTTAAGTGACTTGCCCCAAGGTTACACAGCTAGGTAATTATTAAGCATCTGAGGCTAAATTTTAATTCAGGTCCTCCTGACTCCAGGGCTGGTGTTCTATCCACTGTGCCACCTAGCTGCACCCTAACACATGCTAATTTCAAAAAATTGTGACAAGGTGATAAAATGAATTTCTTCTAGTAGTTCCATTTAGAAGGTAGCAAATATTTTAGCTCTAATTCTCCAATATGTAATATTTCTCTTTTTTCTTCCTATTATATTTATCTACTCCTCAGAGAGAAACATTAAAGTCACTCATTATCATTGCATTTTTTTTGCAATTCAGCAAATATTTCCCTTGTGAGTTTAGATGCAGTTCTTTTTAATGGATATGTTCAGCAGCATTATATAACAATTTAAAAAAATGGAACAAGCACTGCTTCTTTTATACCTGGGTGTCAGTTTTGCTTGATTTGCTCATCAAAGGCAAGTCCAGCTATACCATTTTGTGGTCAATTTGTCACCAGAAAATCATATATTGGTACCCTGCTGATATGGAAGGGATCCACATCCATAAAGCCAAGGACTCCCACCAACATCCAGGTCATCACCAGAAATCCTATTTCCTAGTAATTCAGGTAATGGAGTGATACAGTTCCAGAAGAGGCAGTGAGAAGGATATCTTTAGACAATCAATATTCCCCTCACTATAATCAGCATAATATATATCAGACCATTATTCATTTGATCTCACAGTCTTCTTCCATTATGAAGTACAACTAAGTAACAACAATTTAAAAACAATACTAATCAGAAGCTACATTAAGAGAGGCTGAATGCCAAGACTCTGGAGGTAATAATCCTGCAATACGCTGTGGTGATTAGACCACATATTCAATACTGTCAGAAAAAAAAAGACTAGTCATAGAGTGACGAATAGGTTGATGAACAGTACATATGCTTCACTGGCATGTGAATGATACAAGAAAATACCTTGCAATGTCAATTTAACCAATAAGCATAATATTTAATGGTAATATTTAATGCCAAATTCATATTAGGACTGTACATCAAGAACTTGGTTTGAATAGTTTATCTATCATGTGGCCATCCTTAAATGTCTATATCTCTATTTGTGATAGGAGGGAATAGTCAATTGGTATTATTCATTGGTATGGGGAACTCCCAAATGAGAAAACTTCCACTCCTGACATGACCAGGCACTTGTAACTACATTTATATTCTTAGAGAGTTGCATGAGGCACTAAGATTAAATGATTTGCTCAGGATCACAAAGCCAGTATGTGTAAAAGGCAGGCCTTGAATACAGATCTTCCTGGGCAGTTCTCTATATATACTATCACACTACTTCTCAATGTCTCTGTTTTGCAAAAATGGAACTCTTGCTTTAAAGTCATTTGGTATTGACAAGTGAGCACTATTAAGTTGGACAAATATTTAATATTAATCAGATACTTGTTGGCTAAATTGAGGAAAGAAAAAGAGAAAGGGGGTAGATTATTTAAGTAAGCAGAACCTTGACTTAAATAAATGTCAAAAATACAAGGTAATTATTTTCATTGTGTACCAAAACGAAACAAAGAAGCTTACTAACAAGTCTTTTTTGATTAAGGTAACTTGGAAAGCTGATACTTGACAGCTTTAATGGTTCTGAAGTTCAAAAACAGCACTTTCAATGAACAGACTTTTTTTATCTCTAAAAATATTTATTTTTATTTAGAAACTTATGGTTAAATGATTTATTATTAGTTCTGATATATTTTAACTAAAGGCAGAAGATGAAATATGCAGTTCATTTTGTGACCTAAAAATCTGACTTGGAAACTACACTAAGCAAATGATCATTGAGATAATAATCTCAACTTCAGGTCACTGACCACAGAAGACAATTATATAGGAAGCATTATTCTTTCCCTGATTAAGTGAACAGACACCTTTCAGTCAGTGGACAGTACTCCTAAGATAGCAAACTGGAGAGGAGAAGGAAGTTTCTATGGCAGGAATATAGTTGTAAGCATTTTCCTCTCATTTCTAGCAAGTCTAACGGTTTATCTAAAAAATTAGTTAAAAACTGATTCTACAGTAAGTGATTTTAAGAATTATGTTGAATTTATCATTCAACTATTCAGTCATGTCACATTCTTCATCATTCTGTGGCCCATACTATCCATGGGGTCTTTATGGAAAGAATACTGGAGTGGCCCATCATTTCCTTCTCCAATGAATTAAGGCAAATGAACAAGTAACTTGCCCAGGATTATAATGTCTGAGGCCAGATTTGAATTCCAGGCCCAACACTCTTATCTGCTAAGTCATCTAGTTACCAATATTATCTTATTTTTAAAATCAGTATCATTATTTTTAATTACCAACATAATGACCAATGATATATGTATAAAGACTTTAATATTTATTGCCTCGTGTGAGCCTCACAACCATCTTAAAAATTAGGAAAACCAAAGAGTAGTAGACATTTTACAAATGGGGAAACTTGAGTCTTAGAAACCATCCACAGTACCTCAGTTAGTAAGTGTCAAAGACCTATCAGAACATAGCTCTTCTTGTACTTTCCAAAACAATACTCCATCTACTACAAAAGTGTCTTTCTAATATGTTCAATAAAGAATATTTTATAAAAAAGCATCATTTAAAGTTAAATGTAATAATATTCATAACACCATATTAAAATTGTACATGAAAATAACAACTTTTAAACAGATTAATAACATAACTAGAACATTTGATTTATCAATATCAAAATAATTAAATCAAAATAATTGGTTTTAAAAACTTCTTTTCTTTTTATTGCCACTAGCTTTTTTGTAATCATATGTACATGTACAAATGAAATAAAAATTGTATCTGCAGAAGCTACATTTGGTTATATTCTTAATTCTTAGTGCATATCCTACAGTAAAATATGTTGCATGGTAAATGATTATTGATTGACAACTTCAATTTTTATCCTACAAGGAAGGCTTTAGAAATCTTCATTATTAAATCAATATAAACTTTAGTTTAACCTCTGATAACTTATCATTGTTCATTAGAGTATTATGTGATGTTGAAAAAAATGGTAACCAAATCTCTGAAATTATAAAATTTTTTAAGGTTTACAAATTGTTTTCTCACAAGAACTTTATGAACTTGGACATGAAACATAAATCCTTCTTATTTTAAGGCAGAATTATCACAAGATGACACAGATTCTGACCTATTATTGTCCTTCAGGCTAAAAGTGCATAAAATAGGGCTAGTTTTCAGTTGAATTTTTATTGAATATAAAAGTAATCAAGTAAGATTTTGGAATAAATGTTTTCTTTGGTATATGTATTTTGATCAGGTCTAGATTTCTTATGAGTTATTTATTTGAAAGATATCATAGCAATTAATTTTATAATATTTAAAATATATAAATGAAAGACTTTTTATAGTGCCATTAGGTGCTTTTAGACCTCCCAAAATGAACCTAGATTCGCATGAGTCAAGTTCCCAGGGGAAAAGGTAACATATATATATATATCCTATTTTGATCTGTGACTATGTCATATCCTTCACTCCAGTGAAATGTAAGCAACTTCAAGAAACATTGTCTCATTTCTGTATTTCTATTTCCAATGTCTGAAATATAGGAGGTACTTAACAAATGCTGGCTAATTTAAAACTTTTAAAGAAATACACTCATTTCAAACTAAAGATTCTAATCTAATTGAAAATTTTTTTTAATAGTTAAGAACTTACTTCAACAGCTCATAGTTTTTTTCATTTAACCTTATAGCATTCTCCCTCCAAAATTTCTCTGATTTGTGAACAGGACTCCATTCCAGTCTTCCTGACTTGAGTTCTGAACTGTATTCATCAAATGAGCTGCAAAAATTTTTTTAAAAATTAAGTTAAGTTTCTAATAATTCAAAACTTGAATCAAGAGATATTACCATTAACCCCCAAGCAATACAAATTCAAATATTCTGAACTTCAAATGAGATATAATCACATAAAAATAAGGAAACTACTAACAATGAAATTTTATAAAATCTTTCAAAGCTCTTTTATAAAATTTAAATAAAATTTATTATCAAAACAGTATGGAACCAGTCATGATTAAGTATGTGAAATCACAAGATAATGACATTGGAATAGAAAAGAAGCTCAAAGATATAGTTTTGGATCTCAGACATCATTTAAATTCCTCATTTACAGATGTTAGAGATATTAAGAGACAGAGCTGGCATATGACCTAATATTCTGTCTCCAAATCTGATGCTATTTTCACTATCAAACACAGGTTAATCATAAGAATGAAATGTTAGTCAACCTAAAGTGTTTGGTATGAAGTACATCACACTTATAATCAATGTCTGTCTTCTAATTCTTTATGAGGAAACAAAGTAAAGAAAATTATATTAACACTAGAAAGTACAGGAGTGTAGCTATGACTTCACAGGTGAGAGACACTTGATAGCATAAAAATTCACAAAATGTATCAAAGGAAAAAACACACCCTTGTTATTAAAAAAGACTATTTGCAGGGCCTGTTCTTAGTAAGATAATCTAAGCAAGTTTTACTAAAAAAAAAACAAACAAAAAAACAGCAGGCTAAAAGTAGAACTAGGAACAAAGGGAAGAAACTGTAGAGCCAGATTTCGGTTTTACCTTAAGAAAAGTTTCCTTGTAATTTTAGCACTGGACAAAAGTAGAATGGGAATCTTGAAAGTGAGGGGATTCCCCCATCTCTAGAGGTCTATTAGAGGTTATATGGCTTCCTCTTGGGAATTCTTGTTAATATTTTGTTACATTTTGAAAAAGGTGACAAGACTTAAATGAAATTCTGTGATTCAATGAAATCTGACTGAAGGGAAGATGAAGCAGTCCTATTATGTTAAGCATAAATATCTTTTAAATAAATGAACATGAAAGGAAAGGCACAGTACAGAATATCTGGTTGCAAACTGAAGGCAAGGAACAAGTAGTCAGTCAATAAACACCCATTAAGTGCTTACCATGCACCAGAAATAGAAAAGTATATAGCTGAGCTGTGTGACCTAAGTAGGAAAATTGGTAGATAAAGTAGTTAATTTCTCAGATAATAATGCAACAATTAGTGGAAGTAGGTAAATGTATATAGATTGTCTTCCTGATAATTTGAGATCTTCATTGAGGATGTATTGAAAGGAATCTTAAACTGAATCAAGATAAGAAAGAAATGACTTGATTAGATAATGCAACTGGAACCTACCAAGTAACAATTTACAAACACTGAGAGAATATGCCCTAAAGACTACAAAGCTGATTTCAAAGTGTGTGTGTGTGTGTGTGTGTGTGTGTGTGTGTGTGTGTGTATATATATATATATATATACATACATATATATATGATAGTCCCAATCTCACAGTCAAGAACCAAGAGCTCTAAAAAAGAATGAAATTATCTCAAAAATAAATTTTTATGAAGGATGAAACAAATGGGGTTTCAGATAAAAAAAGGATGAGCATAATTTAACAGGGCTCTGATGAGCCTGGGTTTTTGAAAATCATTTCTAAAATATGGAACAAGCAGGGTCACATAACCAAGAAAGGATGGAAGAGTAGATAGGTCAATAAGAAAACTTTCAAAAGGAAAAAAAATGAGAACAGATTTGTGAAAAGCAAGAGAACATAAAACTTGCTTTTTAAAAAAGTTGCTATTATTACAAGAAGAAACTAGAAACAGAAAAGCAACTGATAGAGAAGATGTGGAGGCAAAGCAACACTATTCAAACATCTCTTTTTGCTTCTGCATTCTTGGTTAAGAAGAATCATCTTTTTACTGGAAAAGGTTGAACAAATATGGTTAAGGGAGAATATGAGAACTAGGGCAATCACCTAGCCCAGGAAATTGCATCTACTCTTCTATATCCAAATATCAAATATGCCAGAAAAAAATCTTTGCTAAATTTTTCATCATGAAACCAGAATCCACTACCTTTAAAAGAACTGTCAAGAATGAAGCCTTTCCACTATTGTTCTATTAGAAACCAGAAGGGACAGGATTTCAGGGAAGCCTGGAGGGATTTGCATGAACTGATGCTGAGTGAGATGAGCAGAACCAGAAAAACACTGTACACCCTAACAGCAACACGGGAGTGATATTCAACCTTGAAGGACTCACATCAGTGTAACAATCGGGAACAATTTTTGGCTGTCTGCAAAGGAGAATGCCATCTGTATCCATATAAGGAGCTGTGGAGTCTGAACAAGGACTATTCCCTTTAATTTGGAAAAAAACATCTTATTGTCTGATCTTGTTACCTCTTAGACTTCTCTTCTCTTCTTTAAGGATATGATTTCTCTCTCAACACACCCAATTTGGATCAAGGTACAACATGGAAACAAAGTAAAGACTGGCAGATTGCTTTCCGTGGAGATGGGGGGAGGGAAGTAAGATTGGGGGGAAAATTGTAAAAACTCAAATATCTTTAATAAAAATAAATTAAAAAAAAAGAATGAAGCCATTCCAAAAGATTGCAGATGAGCAATGTCCCAAAATTTTGATAGGGGAGATGGGTTTTGTCTTTAATTAAGCATCTGACAATCAGAAGGAATATCTTTGCTATGTTTAGTCTCTCCCCGCTCTCCCCTCCATCCCCCAAACCCCACCCCTACCACAGGTAGAACTAATAATAGTGGGAAAAAGCCTCAACGTATTTAGACTTGATATAAGGAAAAATTTGCTTAAAATTAAAACCATCAAATGGTGGTAAGGGCTGCCTTGGATATAATTTAAGCAAAAAAGTAGAGATTGTGAAGCAATCTTTGTGTAAATTAAAAAAAACATTCTTATTTAAGAAAAGGTTAGATTAGGTCATCCTAGGGCAACTAGGTGGCCCAGTGGATAGAGCACCAGCCCAGGAGTCAGGAGGACCTGAATTCAAATCCAGCCTCAGACACTTAATAATTGCCTTACTATGTGACCTGAGCAAGTCACTTAACCCTATTGCCTTGCAAAAACCAAAAAGAAAAAGAAAAGATTGGGTGGTCTCTCTACTACTGATCAAATTTGAAATTCTGTGTTTCTAAATAGAAATTTTTAATGGTAACATAAAAGCCTTCAACATATGCCCAAAGAATCTAATACAAAAATACAGAATAAGATGAGAACCAGAAAATTGTTAACATGTAAGAAAAATACCTTAAGAGTTTTATGAGATCAAAAAAAACTCAATAAAGCATCTATCTATTGGTGTTACTGCTTCCCCACACTTAAATCTCCATCCTTCTCATTCTCCACACAACCCCCAATCTTCCCTGCAATGCAAGGGGAAAGGGAGGAATTAATGGGTTCCTGAGAGGTAAGGTGGAGAATGGCTCAGGTTTAGAAACAAGAACACTTACACTAGAATCTTGATTCTGACACATCTAGCTGTGTGAACATGAGAAAGGCACTTCTCAGAGGCTACAGGCAAAATTCTTGTGCTATAATTGGCAGCTAAATAGAAAATATAAATCAACTAAAGGAGTTTCAAAACCTGAATTCCTGATACCAATAGTTCTCTAACTTTTTGGTCTTGTGACCCTATTATAGGCATAAAAATTACTGCGGAATCCCAAAGAACTTTTATTTATATGGGCCATAAATATATATTAGAAATTAAAACATCTTAATATTAATATAAAAATAGCTTTGACCTCACAAATACTTCCAGAGGGGGGGTCATGACAAGTACTACTCTTTACTGATAAAATGACAAGTCTGATTCCCAAAAAGGGGAAGGGAAAAGAGAATCTCATACTGCATTAACGGAAGTACAGCACTAAAGATATGTAATAGTCTCACTTGACAATACTCAGTCAAATTCTGTATTTTATATTTATAAGCTGAATATACTGGATAGTACAATAGAATGGCATACTGGATAGTATTCTGGGAAAAGTATACAGAATAGCAAAAAAAGACTCCAATCCACTTAAAAGTAGTCTTTTAATCTAGAAAAATGACACCTGAGTTGGGGAGAGCTAGCGAGCAAGAGAGAGAGAGAGAGAGAGAGAGAGAGAGCGCATAATCCTTCCAATTGTGGAGAGATTAGACAAAATCAGTAATAAGTTCAAATTCACAAGGATAAATAGATAAAAGTTACAAAAAAAGGTATATTTTGGTTCAGTGACAAGAAGACCTTCCAAACAATGAAAAACAATTTTTGAAAATTGGAATGAGATATTTTGTGAGACTTGAGTTCCCTATTGCTAAAGTTGCTCAAAGAGAAACTGGAGGACCATTTATCTGCAGTGTTTTACAGAGAATTCAGGAAAAAGGAAACAAGTTAAACTAAATAACCTACTAAGCCCTTTCCCCCTTTTCAACTCTAAAATTTCTATGAATATAATTACGAGAACATGAATGCTGTATTGTTAATTTACATTTTTGCCACGAATTCAGACTTGAACAAAGACTTTAGGCCCTAAGGTCTTTAGTTTAAAAAATAATAATTAGCCATTAGAAATGGGTGCTTTTTAAAAAAATCTCCAGCTGTTCTGAACAGGGTATGGCTAATGTCTCAGTGCTATCCACAAAATGCCCATAGGAAGTAGTTGACAAAGTAAATGAAACAGAAGGAGGGAGAAAGAAAATGTCCAAGACAGTCATCAGTTTAAGGACTTGGGTAAATGAGTTCCTGTGTTTCAGGTCAACTGACATCAGAAAAAGTTTCAAAATCATATGATGAGCACTTCAGGAAGGTCTTCAGGAAAATTTGTGCTAGGAGTACTTCTTAGCAAAGATGACTCCATGAAAGATAATAAACAAACCAAGGGCTCAGGTATGATAAATAAGAACATCAAATGAGAAAAAAATTCAACATAAAAACCAAAGAGGAAAAACCAGTGAGTTCTTCCATTATGCCCAAAATTATAGGAGTGGAGACTTAAAAATGTTTGGGGATATACCCAACAATTACAATAAAATAAAAACTTGGAACACAGTCAAGAACATTATCACAAAACTAAGTAAAATTCTATCCTGAAAAAAAATGAACCTTACTAGAGTACTTTCAAGCATTCAAGAAGCAAAGACTGACTCTGCCCAATAAAGGGGGTTAAATGACCAAAGACTGAATGGTTAAGGATTGGGGGGAAGAAGGGGAGAGGAGAGAATATGTTTATTCAGAATAACATGGTCTTCAAGGATCAAAGAAAGAAAAACACTGGACCTGGGTGTGGTTTTGCCATTAAAGGAGAAGGGAAAAAAGAAACATAAATTTAGATATGAAAGAGATCTTGGAGGACTCATTTTATGTGTAAGGAAACAAAGCTGGAACAGTTAAGTGATTTCATCAGGTCACACAACTATTAAGTATCTGAGAAGGGATTTAAACAACAGTTTCCTGACAACAAAATCCAATGACCAAACTTCAAAATCAGAAAAAATTTTTAACAAAACAGATAAACAAGGAATCCTAAGAAATTTCTTCTCAAAGATAAATATGATGCTGAAGTCCAAACCAGAAAGTGATAAAAGAGAATTACAGATCAATGATCAATATATCTAAGGAATACTGATACAAAATAATGAACAAAATATTATCCAAGAAGTTACAGAAACATATTCAAAACACTATTATTGTCCAAATGAAGATCAGATTTAGATAAGGAAGATGGGGTTTGGTCAAAATTAGGAAAACAAAATGACTAATATGCAAATACT
Source organism: Macrotis lagotis (assembly GCF_037893015.1). Taxonomy (NCBI): domain Eukaryota; kingdom Metazoa; phylum Chordata; class Mammalia; order Peramelemorphia; family Peramelidae; genus Macrotis; species Macrotis lagotis. The sequence continues at coordinate 427,186,321 of NC_133666.1, read as the reverse complement.
GTACAATATTTCCCAGAGAGTTTGCCAGCATGGGGAAGGGGGAAGGAAGGCAGGATGGTAGAAAAATGTGAACTCATAAATTTGCAAATGGATAAATGATGAAAAATTACTATTGCTTGAAATTGGAAAAATAAAATAAAATTTCAAATAAAAAACTAAAAGCTTTTGCAAAAAAACTAATGCAGTAAAAATCTGTATAGAATCTGTTAAATGGTATAAAATCTCTGCAATAATTTGTCTGGAAAAAAGATCTAACTACTAATACATTTGGGGGAATTAACATAAATATATCAGAACAAGAGTCATTCCCAAATGATAAATGATGAAAGGAAATAGGCAGTTTTCAAATGAAGAAATGCAGGTTATAGACAGACTATGATATGAAAAATGATTTTCCATGTTAGCAAAAGAAATGTAAATTAAAACTAAAATTCTATCCCATAAGATAAAGATGTAAAATTGACAATAGTTGGCAAACCATTTGGGAAAACCAAACACCAACATTGTATACATTCACCAAATATTTCCAAGATACAAAAAGGATCCACATATACAAATGTATTTATAACTAGCTACATTATTTGTTATAGAAAAAAAACAAATCGGTGTCTATTAATGAGCATGAGCAAAAAGATTGTTGTATACAAATGTAATATAATATTTTATGCTATAAAAAATATAAATAATGGATTCAGAGATGCTCAGAAACTTACATAAACTCATACAAGCCAAAATAGGCAATATCAAGACAATAATTTCCAAGATATACAAAGTATTATAGCTGAAATACTTTTTAAAAATCTGATCAATTCCATGAATAGTCATTACTTCAGAATACTGATAGCAAAGGATGTCTCTTACAAAAAGTTAAGAGATTAGAGATCCAGAATGAGATATAATATTTTTAGATACAAAAGTGTGGATATGTTTAATCTAACTATATGTATTTGTTAAAAGGGAGGGTGGAGGGTTATCTCCTTGGTTGGGTTTGGGAGATGAATTAGTGAGTGACAAAGAAGTTTCTTTCCCAAAAATAACATTCAAAAAAAAAAATTTCTTAAATACCAGAAAACAAAAATATTCAGGAGTCACAAATGAGGTGATCTTGTAACTACCTTGTTTCAAATCTTCTTAGAAGGAATATTTTAAATCAAATCTTATATTTATTTCTTCCACTATACATTTACTTTTAAGGTGATCTTTCCTTTTTTTGTGGAGGAAATTTGGACTTCTGGAGTTTTCTTACCTACTACTCTTCCATCTTCCTAAATAAATTCTTATTCAATTAAAATCACACATGCTCCATTAAACCTTTCAAAATCGTACACCCTTCCAATCTTTAGTCAGAAATAATTTTTTTCCTCTTGGAACACTATGTAAACTTTACTTTTATATCTTTAACAATGCCTTGATCATTTATTACTGAGTATTATATTTACAAATGTCTCATCATCACCCTCCTTTATCAAATTAAAATCTTCCTGAGATATGACTCGACTTTGCAACTAATGCAGGGTGTCCAACATTTTACCTCTTCTGGGCTGCATTATCCAACAATAAACCCCTCAAGGGCAGCATACAGAATTCAACATCCATTCATGAATACAAATGCTATTCACACCACTACCACTAAACACAACAACAAACTTGAAAAGGGGCTCTTCTGGACTAATAGTAGTCCTCTACTGTACACATGCTATGGCCCTCCAGGCAAAGACAGGATACATCTACAATAGTATTAGATTTTACTATATCTGTTAAATTACATTTGGGGTTGGGGAAGGAAAAGAGTTGAATCTTTGTCTAATTTTATTTAAAAATAACAATTATGCAATATTAATGTGCACACTTAAAATCTTAAAATAAATTTAAATTAATTCATGTTACAACATACCTAAGATCCTGGACACTTTCACCAAGTTTGTCCAAAAGAAATTTTATATCTTCACTTATATCTTCATCATCATACTTTTGCTGTTCCAAGTTCTCCAACTGTTTCAGAACTTTACACTGAATCATAGCCAGGGCATATTCTTGGCGAGTTTCTCTTTCAGTTGATTTTTCTAAAAGGTTCTAAATTAGAAAAATGTGAATTTTAAATCAGACTTCAAATATGAGGAACACAAAATATATAAAAATATGTAACTTTGTGGCTTTATATTAAGCATTATAAATGAACATCTACAGCCTGGCTGATAAGTGAAAATGAATATCAGATTTACAAAAACAGGACAAAGTAATTTATATTCCACATTATTGTTAGGAAAAAGTATGAAATATGAAACCATGACTACCCGAGTCCAAACTAACTGACCAAAATAACTAAACAGAGTTCTAACTCTAAGCCACATCACTGATTTTATTTTCTACCTAAAACAATCTTTCTTAGGTTCATACTTTTTTTTTTCCCCCTCACCATTCTCATCAAGGGTCATTATCATTTCACAACTGGATTATTTAAAATAATCCTTGAATTGATGTTACTGATTCTCCAGGTTCAATGCCATCAGATCCATTTTCTCCTAATTCTTTTCATTATGTTACTCTTCTGTTCAAAACCCTTAATTGACTCCCAGAAGAGGGATTCACAGCATCATGGCCAACTTTCTATGACTGGTACTCAAGGTCCTTCATACAGGTTTAATTCATATCTCTCTCACTATACTCTAAAAGAACTATCTACTGTAAGTATGCTAATCTCCTTAGTGTCCCTCACCTATCTATACAAGGCATTTTCACTTCCATACTTATATGTAGTACTTTTCATCTAAAAATCTCCCTCTTTTCTTTCTAGATTTTTTTTCATGGCATAAGGATTAAGTGACTTGCCCAAGCACACTAAGTAAATGTGCCTGGGGTCACATTTGAACTCAGGTCCTCCAGACTCCAAGGCCAGTGCTCCAACCACTGAGCCACCTAGCTGTCCCTTTCTAGATTTTTAAAAGGCATGCATTTGACAGACATAAATATTTTAAAACCTGATTATATAGTATCTAACACTAATTCAAGTGAAATGACACTTCAAAAATACATTCCAAAATTTCAACAAAATAAACTGATAGCAAATACTAAGCATTGCTGATCCTTAGTAATGCCCTGAAAAGTCACAGAAACTGCAATATTAATATTGTACATATACAAGTGTGTGGGAACTTGTCCTTCTTTAAAAAAAGCCAGTAACCCAAAAAGGCGGGGGGGGGGGGGGGGAATCTAATAAGAAAATAGCTTTGTTTAGAGAAATTCAACTCATTTGCTTTTTTAATTAAGAAAATAAAAAGTTTTATCAATGAATTCAAGAAAAAAAACATTTTGTTTGTATCAAATAGGAAAAGAGAATGAAAGTTTATAAACAGAGGACAGATTTTATGGGAAAAAACCTTGTCTATGTTGTAGACTTTGGGGGATAATGTCACTCACGACTTAAAAACTTATGAAAAAAAATTTATAACTTTATGCTTCAGTGGTTTTGTAAACTAATGTTTCCTGCCCAAAAGCCAGATGATATTAGGCTATCTGGGAAACCAGGTAACTATTATATGTCAAAAGGTTAAAGCAGAAGCTAAAATATTGTTTAAATGGGGGGGTGGGAGCTAGGTGGCGTAGTGGATAAAGCACTGGCCTTGAAGTCTGGAGTACCTGGGTTCAAATCCTGTCTCAGACACCTAATAATTACCTAGCTGTGTGGCCTTGGGCAAGCCGCTTAACCCCATTTGCCTTGCAAAAAAAAAAAAACCTAAATATTGTTTAAATGATTAGTTTCCTGTTGCACTTAAAATTCTTTAAAAAGGTAAAAAGTTAGCCTCATCATCAAGTCTTGACCTCACCAATTTTATCATATAACAACTAAATTGATGCTTATAGATTATCTAAAAATTATGACTTCTGTTTTCTTAGCAGCCTCTTCCCTATATAAAACTAAGGCCACCTTGTATTTTTTGTTTCATCAGTTTTCACAATCAAGAAAATGAACACCTACATGGTAATAAGCATCTCCTTAGCTATAGAAGTCTTAAAATAGTTATGACAGGCAGAGAAGAACCTCATACTCCGCTGACCTTCAAATTATGGTGAAGCATCAGAGTAAGACTTTCTTAACTGATGAGTAATCATGTTCAACACATTTATATAGCACTTCAATTTGTAAAATGCTTTGAGGAACTGTATGAGCTAAGTGTTTCAAATAGTTAACAGATTTATTTAACAGATCTCCATTTAACAGATTTTAAAAAAACAGATTCAGGGAAAATAACTACCCCAATGTGTGTCAAGAGCTAGAACTCAATCCAAAGTCTTCTAAATTCAAATCTGATACTCTTTGCTGTACTCCACAAAAACAAATAAATACTACTAAATTCTTCCTATGAAGACAGAAGGTTTATTTCACTCATAAGCTTCTCTACTTATGGAATGAATATTTGGGGGGGAGGGGGAGATGTAGGGAAGGATAAGAAGGAAAAAAGAAGAAAAGAAATAAATAAGAAAAATAATGATTAAGAAATTCAATAATAAATTATAGTGATTTCTACCCACCATAGAATACACAAAAACTAAATCAAGTCTATAAGTGGAGCAGCTTGGTGGCACATAAGATAGAATATTGGGCCTGGAATCTTGAGGACCCGAGTTCAAATACAGCCTCAGACAATTGATACTAGCTGTGTGACCTTAAGTTCATTATCCCACAAAAACCAAAGCCAATTCAAACAAATAAACCATCAACCTCCCAGTGAAACCAGAGTGGAACTAAAGACATGTCTAAATAAAAGACTGTACTGGAAGCAGAAAGAATAGAGGGATATTCAGAGAAAACCCCCAGATGATTACGAATCCAGAGCAGGATCCTTGGATGAAACTGGGAGTCCTGATTGGGCAACAACCTAGGTCCAGGAGCTCCAGAGTTTGCTATCCCCAGATAATATAAAGGACTTTGATATCTAACATTATGACCTCAAGTACCTACAGGGAGGAAAAATAAGTGTTACCCTAGTACATGGACCCTAGGTTGTGAAGAAATCCAAGTAATCCAGCTTTAGACAGTCAATAACCCATTTAAAAGCACAGTGAGAGGCAGTATCTGTCTGTGGTACAAAGTCCTTGTTTACGAACTAAAACCGGAAAAAATATCAGTAACTATTAAAGGTGTAGAAATGTCCAAATATTCAACACAGAAGAAGAGAGTAATTCAATCACTGCTAGCTACCACTCAGAAGGAAAAAAAAAATGCTCTTCCACAAAGACTACATGAATTCCTAAACTAGATTTTTTTTAATGAAATAAAAGCTCTGGATAAAAGAACTGGAAGAACAAATAGTACAGAACATAAAAAAGGGAACGTTAGCAAATAACCTAAGTCTTGAGGTGAAAACAAAAAACACTCAACAGATTCTATGAATCAAGAAACATTAGAACAAAAACAAAAGATTGAAAATTTAAAATAAAATCTTCATTAATGAGAAATTGCTGTGAAAAAGGTCAAGGTAAAGTCATTTAAAAATATTAGGGTTACAGACTTGGCCAATATGACCAGAAAGGATATTGATCATTGTTGGAAGGTTTGTGGGAAATCTGGGACACTATTACATTGTTGGTGGAGCTGTGAACTCATCCAACCTTTCTGGAGAGCAATTTGTAACTGTTTGTAACTATGCCCAAATGAGCATACCCTTTGATCCGGCAATACCACTACTGGGTCTATACTCTGAAGAGATGACGAAAAAGGGTAAAAACATCACTTGTACAAAAATATTTATAGCATCCCTGTTTGTGGTGGCAAAGAATTGGAAATCAAATAAATGTCCTTCAATTGGGGAATGGCTTAGCAAACTGTGGTATATGTATGTCATGGAACACTATTGTTCTATTAGAAACCAGGAGGGATGGGAATTCAGAGAAGCCTGGAGGGATTTGCATGAATTGATGCTGAGTGAGATGAACAGAACCAGAAAAACACTGTACACCCTAACAGCAACATGGAGGTGATGATCAACCTTGATGGACTTGCTCATTCCATCAGTACAACAATCAGGGATAATTTTGGGCTCTCTGCAATGGAGCATACCATCTGTATCCAGAGAAAGAACTGTGGAGTATGAACAAAGACCAAGGACTATTACCTTAAATTTAGGGAAAAAAAACTGATAATCTTATTGACTAATCTTCTTATCTTATACTTTATGTTTCTTCCTTAAGGATGTGATTTCTCTCTCATCACACTCAATTTGGATTAATGTATACTATGGAAGCAATGTAAAGACTGACAAATTGACTTCTGTGTGGGGTGGGGGGAGGGAAGTAAGATTAGGGGAAAAATTGTAAAACTCAAAATAAACAAAATCTTTAAAAATATTAAGAGTTCCTGAAAACAATATTTTTAAATAAGAGTGAAGATAGCCATATCAAATTATCACAAATAAAAACTGCCAAGATTTTTTTAGAACTAGAGATCAAAGATAGAATCTACTGAACAGCTTTGAAAGGAACTCAAAAGAAAAAAAAAATCAAAATCTAGAGCTTCCATATTTAAAAAAAAATAAAAATATTCCAAACATCAAGTCCCAAGAAACCAATAGGACTTGAAAATCTCGAGCATCCTTTCTTGGAATACAATTTTCTGAAAGGCAAAAGTTATGGATTTGTAACCAAAAATACTTAATTTTACAAAGGGGGAGGCATGGAGCCAAGATGGAAGAGTGAAAACAGCAGTACAGCTCTCCCACCTCTAAAACTCTCCCCCCCCCCAAAAAAAAAAAAAAAAAAAAAAACAGAAAAGACAATAAGCCAAATCCTGACTACAAATCTAAGAGAAAGTCACACTGAATTCTTTTTCCAACCCAGGTCTGGATAGGGAGATAGACACAGCTGTCTACTGACCTGAATATGTCCAGAAGCACGCAATACATAGCACTCAAATGCAATAAGAATACATTCCAGATCTGTATTGGGTGAGGCACAGAAGGGCATGGGAACAGGTGTCAAATGGAAGCTTTCCTAGCTAGTTCTGACAAATTTTGGGTGAGGAAAGGTACTAATCCCCAGAAGTAGCATTCTAAGATAAGAAATAGTTTCAGGTCTTGAGATATACTGAACAAGAAGGAAATTCAAAAGTAAGCAGAAGATATGTGGCTCTGACCCTGGGAATGGAACAGGGTTCTTTTGCAATCCAATCTGAAGGAAGTACAGGAATAGCCTGGGCAGGAATCCCAGACCCAAAGGAAATTTATCATTTGGGTATTAGTGGCTGAGTCCAACAAGACTCTCTTCTTACTCAGAAACAAATCCAAGTTAGAGTCTTTCAAAGCTTAAATCAGTGGGTCAGTCATCAGACTTTATGCTAGATCTGACCTTGTCCATAGCTTTCCTGGGCTCCAATCTGGAGTAACACAAGACAATATCCCTTTCCTCAAGAAGTGCTTACAAGTCTAGCCTTAATGTCAAAACCAAAGTCAAAAAGTAACAAAGGGGGGGCGGCTAGATGGTGCAGTGGATAGAGTACCAGCCTTGGAGTCAGGAGTACCTGGGTTCAAATCTGACCTCAGACACTTAATAATTACCTAGCCATGTGGCCTTGGGAAAGCCACTTAACCCCACTGCCCTTGAAAAATCTTAAAAAAAAAAGAACAAAGAGCAAACAATATTTTTTAAAATTCCATGTTAAAAGACTCTTATGGTGGAAAGGATGCTCAAGACCTATATTCAAAACCCAGAAGAAAAAAATGACTCCAAAACATCAACAAGCATCAATGATAAAAGAATGCTAGAGAGAAAACTGGTAAAGAAATTAGCTATGGAAGAAAGAACTGAGAAGATAATTAATGGTTTAGAGGTACAAAACCTTGCCATAGCAATAATCTCCCTGAAAATTAGAATGGATCAGAAAGAAGTGAATGTGTGTGGGGGGGGGGGGGGGGGAAGCAGCTAGTTAGTATAGTGCATAGAGCACTGGCTCTGGCCTCAGACATTTAATTGACTAGCTGTGTGACCTTGGGCAAGTCACTTTTAACCCTATTGCCTTAAATAAATAAAATTTGAAAATTAAAAAAAAAAGCCAATGACTCCATAAGAAAAAAAAAAATAAAACAAAGTCCAAAGACTGAAAAAATGAAAGGCTGTCATCTAGGAGTAAAAATCACTGACCTAAAAAAAATAGCTCAAAGAGAAAAAAATTTAATGTATTATTGGACTACCTGAAAGTTATAACCAAAATAAAGATTAAAATATGATATTTCAAGTAATCTTGAAAGAAAACTGTCCAGATCTCTTAGAGGGCAAAGTAGAAACTGAAAGAACCTAATTTGAAACCAGCTCTTTGATGAAACAAAAACACATCCCTCAATTTTTAGTTCTCTGTTCAGCTAAGTTTTCTTGTACTACACTTATGTACATGTCATTATTCTTTCCCTAACAACAAATGTAGCTCCTTGAGGATAGGGACAGTCTTTTATTTATTTTCTATTCTTTTTTTTAAATGTTTTATTTGTTTTCCAATTACATACAATAGCAGTTTCTAGCTATCATTTTTTTGTAAGGCTTTGAATTTTACAATTTTTCTCCCACCCTCCCTTCCTTCTCCCCCCCACCCCCACAGAAGGCGGTCTGATAATCTTTACATTGTTTCCATGATATACATTGAGCAAAATTGAATGTGTTGAGAGAAAAAGCATATCCTTGAGGAAAAAATAAAATATTAGAGACAGCAAAATTATGGAACACAAAAGAACTTTTTTTTTAAATTGAAGTAGCAGTTAGTCTTTGTTTTAACTCCACAGAGATCGCAGATACCCTATAATTTTTTTTATCCTATGCCTTGCACATAGTACATTTTTGCTGAAGGATTAATATAAAAAACTGCATTTATCTATTTTTTAAATAGGTAAATGCAATAAGCATTTATTAAATGTTTAATATGTACCACCTAATGTGCTTCCCACTAGAAATTTTTTAAAGGCAAAAAACCAAGATGCTCACATTGTAATGGAGCGAACAATATGAAAATAACTAGGAGTATATAAGGCAAATACAAAGAAAGCACGAAATACAAAAAAGGGAAGGCATACTTTTTTTTTAAGGTTTTTGCAAGGCAAATGGAGTTAAGTGGCTTGCCCAAGGCCACACAGCTAGGTAATTATTAAGTGTCTGAGGCCACATTTGAACTCAGGTACTCCTGACTGCAGGGCTGGTGCTCTATCCACTGCGCCACCTAGCCGTCCAGAGGCATATATTTTTTACAGGTTAACATTTTGAGAGTTTTTTTAAATACACAAGTGACAAATTTTCTGATTGAAGAGAAGTATGATTGAAGAGAAGTATTTTAAATAAGTTTGAAAGGATAATGAATAATTTCTATTTTAAGTGAATTAAGGTTGTCTCTACTTCAGAAGTCGTAGAAACCATGTTCCTGTTTTCCTTTTTTTAGGAATTCTAAAATTAATATAAACAGATTTGATGCCAGTTCTTTCTTTTTTTACAAGGATTAAATACAAATATTGAAAATACTAACAGTACAAATGATTGAAATTAATCTAGAATGCTTAAAAGATATACACTGAGGAATGAAAAGAATTTAGTGATAAGTAACGGATTAACAAAACTCAAAAGATCCGCAAAGCACTTCACCTAAACAATCTGATTTAAGCTGCACAATAATCCTGCAAGGAAGGTACTACAGGTATTATTATTTTTTTCCCAGATAAAGAAACTAAAACTTAGGAAGGTTATATGCCTTTCCCTTAGTCACACATTTAATAAGTGTCAAAGACAGGAGTTAAAATCAGGTCTTCCTGACTTCAAATCTATTCCCTTTATACTATACAATTCTGCCTTGTCTTGTATAGTTACTGCCTAAACAACTTAACTGGCTATAAAAGAAAAAACAAGGAATTTGATATGCTTGACTGGGTATATTAGTTACTAATGAATTCTGTAGCAATGGAAAGGTTGTAACTCTGGATTTCAAAGATTATATATCGTTATCTCAAAGAGATAACAAAATATAGCAACTCCTACCAAGTTGCAAAGGAGAGAGAGGGGTGGGTGATGGTGGGGAGGTGATCTATTGAAAGACCAAGCTCCAAAAGGATAACTCAGCTATGTATGTACTAAGGTACTCATCCCCAAAAGCCATGATTTCAAAGGACATCTGATCCCTTGAATTGTAGAATTCATGAGGAATGTAAATAAATGGATCATCATGGTGATAACTGTAGGTCAAAAGTAGCAAAAAAAAATTCAAGTAACTTTACCAAGCTGCTCTAAACTTCAATAAGTAGATAAGCATAGACTGTAGAATATAGGATTCTAAATTAAGAAATCAAATACAAAGGAAAAGCAATATGAATACTATAAAAACTCTTCTGCAGCCATCAGAAACCCCAGAGGGGAATAGAATAATTTGTTCCAAAGAACAAAAGAGTTCAACATACCCAAGGTGACACACTCAGAAAAACTAAGCATAAACACTGATGAAAAATATGGAGGTTCAATAAAAGAGGCATTTGAAGCATGCCTACAAAGGAAAACATAAGTGAGAAGATTATTTGCTTTGCATACCCCAGGCAAAAGAAATACAAGAAAGGTAAACATAAAAACCAAGGAAAACAAAAGAAATGAAATAAATTACTCCAGGAAAAGGAGTAAAAAACAAATCAAAGAGGATTAAAGATCACTCTAAAGTTTCATACCTCTAATATTGTGAATACTTTTTTCAGGAAGAGAATCAAAAAAATATGGTGAATATTTTACAATGTACAAAAAAAAAAAAGAACTGCCCATGTTGTAACTGAATATTACAATTGACACATAATTTTGAAGGGAACCTACAGAGAATTCACATAGCTGGTAAATGATTAAGATTCTAATTGGGGTATCTAAATCTAAGGACATAAAACAATCTGGTTGTTCCCCATCACAAGATTTCTAACATTATGATTTCTTTGGAAGCAACTGTGACAATCTGTAACAAATTGAAGAAATGGATTTCAACTGTACCTAAAATCATCCATTTACAACTACTGACAGAAGACCCAGGTAAACATGGATCCCAAGAATCCTAGGGAAAATGAATCACAAAATCATGGAATGTTATAGTTGAAAGGGTCCTGGAGTCTAGATTCTAGAATAACCTCCCTTGTCCCTCCTTTTTTTCCTTTTACAAATTTTGCAAATGAAGCCCAGAAAAGTAAAATGATTTCTTCCCTCCTTACCTAAAGCTTTTAAATCTGTTTTTTACTTCAAAATAAAGTACTATCCCTTTCAGTATAAAGTCTTTCCGCCCACTACCAGCTACACTTTGTACTTTCCCCCACAAAGTGCTACTCATTTATATTTTGTGTGTATGCAGGCACAAGTGTATGTGCAAGCACGTGCACCTACACATTTACTCATTTATTAATGACTTGTTTGGATTAGACACAGGGTCTTGTCATCTTAATGCCTTCAAGCTGGAGTAGGATCAGATTACTCACAAACAGTTGATTCTAAAACTTTATTCCTATTTGACTTTGAGCTATGCCAGGTACAAGTATGTGGCAGGGTAGCCTGATTCTGGATAAAAGCAGACAAAAGCTTCCCTTTAAAAAGAGTCTAGGATTGGGGTGGCTAGGTGGCACAGTGGATGGAGCACCAGCCCTGGAGTCAGGAGTACCTGAGTTCTGATCTGGCCTCAGACACTTAATAACTACCTAGCTGTGTGGCCTTAGGCAAGCCACTTACCCCCACTGCCTTGCAAAAAAAAGTTTAAAAAAAAAAGTCTAGGACTCAAAACCATTGTAACCAAGATCAAAAGAAATGTAGTAAACTGGGAAACAATTTTTACAACCAGTATTTCTGGCAAAGGACTCATTTCTAAAATATACAGAGAACTGAGTCTAATTTTCAAAAAAAAAAAAAAAGCCATCCCCCAATTGACAAATGGTCAAACCTCATCTGAAATATTTTCATATCTTTTGATCATTTTTCAATTGTGCAATGGCTATGTTTGAGAAATCAGGACTTGATCAGATTTTACTTTTAATTTTTTTTCATAATAACAATTCCCCCATCCCCATGTAGTCTATTCTCTCTTTCCTTTCATCCTGTAAGGATGTGAGGAAATCAAAGCAATCCAAAGTCATATGAAAAACTGTTCTAAATCACTACTTATTAGAGAAATGTAAATTAAAGCATCTCTGAGGTACCACCTTACACCTCTCAGACTGGCCAATATGACCATAAAGGACAATGATCTATCATGTTGGAAGGAATGTGAGAAATCTGGGACACTAATACATTGTTGGTGGAGCTGTGAACTCATCCAACCTTTCTGCAGAGCAATTTGTAACTATGCCCAAAGGGCAACAAAAATGAGCATACCCTTTGATCCAGCAATACCACTACTGGGTCTATACCCTGAAGAGATGATTAAAAAGGGTAAAAACATCACTTATACAAAAATATTTATAGCAGCCCTGTTTGTGGTGGCAAAGAATTGAAAATTACGCAAATGTCCTTCAATTGGGGAATGGCTTAAGAAACTGTGATATATGTATGTCATGGAACACTAACATTCCATTAGAACCCAGGGATTCAGAGAAGCCTGGAAGGATTTGCATGAACTGATGCTGAACAAGATGAACAGAACCAGAAGAATGTTGTAAACCCTAACAGCAACATGGGGGTGATGATCAACCTTGATGGACTTGCTCATTCCATCAGTGCAACAATCAGGAACAATTTTGGGCTATCTGTGATGGAGAATACCATCTGTATCCAGATAAAGAATTGTGAAGTTTGAACAAAGACTAAGTAAGGACCTAGTACTACCTTTAATTTAGAAAAAAAAATTATCTTATTATGTAATTTTGCTCTTATACTTTATTTTTCTTAAGGACATGATTTCTCTCTTATCACCTTCAAGTCAGATCAATGTATACCTTGGAAACAGTCTAAAGACTAACAAACTGCCTTCTGTGGGGGATGGGGGAGGGAAGCAAGATTAGGGGGAAAATTGTAAAACTCAAAAATAAATAAAATCTTTCTTTAAAAATTAAAATAAAATACTAAAAAAAAAAAAAAGGTCTAGGATTCCTGGGGTCAAATTCAAATTCTGGTAGATTATCAGCAGGGGAGTATACAAGTTCTATAAATATATGAGGGAGTGAAAATGAAGTCAGGAATAAAAGCTGAAATGGAGCAAGTGAAAAAAAATTGATATAACAATTTTGAAAGTTTCAAAAGAACTTATTTTCAAAATATATGAAAAGGGGAAAGATATCATTTTTTAAAAATCATTGAAGATATTATGCCTAAAAAGAGTAATCAAGATCTTGAGTATCAATAACTGATTCATATGCTAAACTTGTTCACATTTTAATGGATCCAAGATCTTACCAAGGGTACTCTATCCAAGAATGCAGTTCATAATCAATTCATACCTACTTGTTCTGTGTAATTTTTATCCATATCCTCCCATAAATACTCCATAGAAAGATTTACACAATGAGTTGCAAATCTACCTCAACTTTATCAACTATTAAATGCTATCTGTACACAACACTATACTAACCCCTGAAAAAGATAAGAACATAGGATTTAGACAGCCTCTGTTTTTTTCTAATAGAGGATATCACCCACATAATTATAATGCAGGAAAAAAAATAAGGATATAGAAAAGGTACAGAAAATTAGTTATAAATGTCTAAGAAGGTGAAAATGGTTCTTGATTGGAAGAACTCAAAAATAAAGGTTTCACAAAGACAGACATTTAATCTAGGCCTTAAAAATGGGCAAGGTTTCTACAAATGTGAAATAAAACATTTTGTAAATTATTATATACTGCTATGTTAGTTATGTTAGTTATTTCACATGCCTATTTTTATCTCCAACAAATTAGCTCCAGCATTCTCCCCTAAATATCTAGTGCAGTATTAGACAAATAAAAAAGTTTAATAAAAGATGTTTGCTTAATAAGACTATCATAACAGACTAATGAAATATGGCTCTATATCAATGTCACTTTTAACAAATCCACAGAATCTATTATTTTAATAAGCTACAATCATCATTACCAATGGCAGCTAACTATGAAGAAATTTCTTCATTATCCAGACTTCACCTCCATGCCTCACTCAGTTGCCTTCTCCCATTGTTGCAACCTTCATTTTGATAAAGGGCTCCACCTACACATCTTTCTTTCTCTGGACTCTGCCAACCTTCCTCTTCCCTTGCTCTTCAGTTTCCTTTTTATGTGTTATCTTCCACTATAAGAATTTTTAATACTTAGTAATATGACAGAAAAAAGAAAATGATAAATGTTGGAGGGGATACGTGAAAACTGCATTGTTGGTGGAGCAGTAAACCAAACCAATACAACCTATTTTGGAGAGCAATTTGGAACTATGTCCAAGGGCAATAAATCTGTGCATACCCTTTGATTCAGTAAGATCACAACTATTAGGTCTATGTTTCAAAGAGATCACAAAAAAGGGGGAAAAAACCCACATGTACAAAAATATTTATAGCGGCTCTTTTTGTGGTGGCAAAGAAATGAAAACTGAAAAAGGATGCCCAACAATCGGGAATGGCTGAACAAACTGTGGTAAATGAATGTCATGGAAAACTATTGTTCTTTAAGAAATCATGAGCAGGTGGATTTTCAGGAAAAATGTGTAAAGACGGATATAAACTGATGCTGAGTGTTGAGTAGAACCAGGAGAATATTGTACCATAGCAACAGCAAAATTATATGATGATCAACTACAACAGAATTAGCTCTTCTCAACAATACAGTGACCAAACACAATTCCAAAAGACTTATGATGGAAAATGCCATCCACATCCAGAGAAAGAAGTATGGAGTTTGAATGAAGACTAAAGCATACTATTTTCACTTTTTATAATGTTTTTGTGGACTTCCAGCCAAGATGGTGGAGAGAAGACAGACACTGTGATAGGTATTCTCTCTTTCCCCTCAGAAATAACATGAGAGAAACCTCAATAGAAATTTGATCAACAAAACCCAGAAAGAGAAGCTAGGAGAACACCTACCAAGAAGGTGTCTCAGGGGACCACGGGTGAACCAGGAGACAAGAGCAGAGGATTAGCGCTGGGGTGGCAGCTGTGAGAGGCCAGAGGGTTAACCTCAGCCATGGAGACTTCGGTGAGTGGCGGGTGAGAGATCCAACTCTAGCTGTGGAGTCTTTGGCCAGGGGGAGAAGAGCAGGAGGGTGAGTTTCAGCACAGAGTCTTAGAGCACCTGGAATACAACCAGCTGGGCCTGCTTAGCCCAGAACAAACAATAAACAACCCCACCCCCACCCCTCGGGGCAACAGAGCACATTCAACAGAAAGAGATTCAGGGCCCAGCCCAATTGTCAAGGTCAACTCAGACCCTGCTGCTGAGGACCTCACTCCAGAGAAAGCAACCAGCACCCTCTACTGGCTATTCCTTAGAATTACTAAGCCAAGTGAACAAAGCCTCTAGGATCCTCAAGAAGCAAACCTCTGAGAGCCAGCTCCCCGCCAAAACAAGATGAAAAAAGGCCAGACACAAGGGGGGGCCCATGGAGAAATACTTAGAAGAGACAGATCCTAACCCAGAGAGATCTAGCACTGCTGAGGAGAATATGAATTGGTCTCCAGCCCAGAAAGACTTCCTTGGGACTTCTGGCCAAGATAGCAGAGAGAAGACAGGCAGTTCTAAAGTCTCCTGATCTCTTCCCCATCTATCACATGAAACAAACCTCTTAAAAGAAATCTGATCCAGAAAACCCAGAGAGAAAAGCCAGAAGAACAGCTACCTCAGGATTTGTCTCCCACTGCAGCCTTGGACCAATCCGGGAGGGTGAGTCTGGGCTCCAAGGGAGGATCTGCCC
The DNA here is from genome assembly GCF_037893015.1 of Macrotis lagotis. Taxonomy (NCBI): domain Eukaryota; kingdom Metazoa; phylum Chordata; class Mammalia; order Peramelemorphia; family Peramelidae; genus Macrotis; species Macrotis lagotis. Next base: position 427,170,476 of record NC_133666.1, on the reverse strand, counting down.
CGGATAAGACAGATTAACAGCTAAATTGGAACCAGGAGTCTGAGAGTCCAAGAGCAGACCTGCTGGATCAGCGGTGGGGCTGGACGAAAGGGGCTTGGGTCCACGGGGAAGCAGAGGCACTGGTGTTGGTGCTGGCCCCCTGGAGCTCCGGGACCAGGCTGGGGGAAGTATTCTGGTGCAGGAGAACAGCAGACAGCATCCCCGGGTTTCTGGGGGTCTGAGAAACTCTTGAGGCTTCTCCTCAAACGAAGGCAAATTACTTCTGCCTCAGTCCCAGGCATGTGAGCAAAAGAACCAGCCCAGCTGAGGAATGACCTCAGGCCAGGGTAAAGCCCACCATTGATTGAAGGCAAAAGAATTCAATAGCTCCAACTCCTGCTTTCAGGCAAAGGGAGAAGGCCTCCCAACCAAGGTCACAGACACCCCAGAGAGGGCAACCAGCACCTCCTACTGGCCAGCCAGAGAAACTGCACTCAGTAAAGCCTTCAGCGATCTCAAGCCCAGGTGAACCAGACCCCACCCAACTCAAGGTCTTAGCATAATGAAGAAGGGTCAGCGGAAAGGTGGATCCATAGAAAAATTCCTGGAAGGGAAAGACCCCCAACTCAGAGACACCTGGAACCTCTGAGGAGAATACAATCTGGTCTCCAGCACAGAAAGACTTTCTTGAAGAAATAAGGAAGGAGCTTAACGCAATTAATACCTTAGAAAGTACAATTGGACAAAGACAAACGGAGAATAAATCTCTCAGATCATCAATTGGACAATTACAAAATGAGAATAGTTCTCTCAGATCCTGAAACGAGCAAATGCAAAAAGAAATTAATTCTCTCAAAACCACAACTGGTCAAATGGAAAGCTCTTTCAAAAGTAGAATTGACCAATTGGAAAAGGAGTTGCAAAAGGTTAATGAAGAAAACTCCTCCCCCCAAAAAAAAGAATGGAGTCTACAGAAACTAATGACTCCATGAGACAGCAAGAGTCAATTAAACAAAATCAAAAAATAGAAAGAATAGAAGCAAATATAAAATACCTCATCAACAAAATCACTAACCTCGAGAATAGATCGAGGAGGGGCAACCTGAAAATTATAGGACTTCCTGAAAAAAATTGAAGAGAAAAAAAGCCTGGACTTAATATTACAGGATCTAGTGATGGAAAACTGCCCTGATATCTTGGAATCAGAGGGCAAAGTAGTTACTGAATGAGTACATCAATCCCTAACAGAAAAAGATCCTAAAATGAAAACACCAAGGAATGTTGTGGCCAAACTGCAGAACTATCAGATAAAAGAGAAAATCCTGCAAGCAGCCAGAAAGAAACAATTTAAATATCAAGGAGCCACAGTAAGGATCACAAAGGACCTGGCTGCATCAACTTTAAGGGATCGAAGGGCCTGGATATTTCGAAGAGCACGGGAGCTTGGAATGCAGCCAAGAATCTACTTTCCTGCAAAGCTGAGCCTTCTCTTCCAGGGAAAAAGATGGACATTTTAACTAAATGTGAATTCCAAAAATTTCTGATGAAAAGACTAGAGCTAAAAAGAAAATTTGGACATCAAAAGGAGGTTCAAGAGACACATGAAAAGGTTAAAAAAAAGGAGGGGGGTAAAAGAAAAAAAATGCAATCCAGTAAATTGAAATTAGCTAAACCCCAGCATGGGGGTAAAAAAAAAAAATTCTCATAAACCTTGAGAAATGTAATTCTAACAGAGAGAATACACCTAGCCAGAAACGATGGACATTCATTACCTATCCGTGAGACCACTATCCAATGGGATGTAACTGGCTTTAATGCCACTTGGGAGAAAGACTCTAAGGAATTTTGACTCTATCCAATAGAATATACTGAAATAGAAGGGACAGACACTCAGAATTTTCTATGACTTAGAAGGATCTAAAAAAAAAAGAACACTACCGCCCTAAAAAGGGGGACAGAAAAGAGATGGGAGGAGGGAGGGGATTGAATGGGGTAAATCTCATTACACTAAGAGGTACAAAAAAACCTATGGTAATAGTGGGGAAGAAGGGAGCAGAGGAGAAACACCTGAATCTTCTCATCAGATTTGGCTTAAAGTCAACCTACACATACTCAGTTAACTTATAAAACATCTAACCTTTCAAGTATTAAAAGGGTAAAAGGGGAGGGGGGGGCGGAGAAAGGGAAGGGGAGTGGGGGAAATAAGGGGAAATAACAAAAGGAAGGGAAGGGAAAAAGGGAAAGGGGAAAGAAAGGGGAGGGTGTGATATAGGAGGGCAAAAACACTGAAGGGGTGGTTTTCAGAAACAGAAGACTGGGGAATATGGATAAAAGGGGGGGAAAAGGGGGGAAAATACAAACAGAGGGAAGATAGCACAGAGGGCAATAAAGAATTAGTAATCATAACCTTGAATGTGAATGGGATGAACTCTCCCTTAAAACGTAAGCAAATAGCAGAGTGGATTAAAAACCAGAATCCTACAATATGCTGCTTACAAGAAACTCATTTGAAGCAGAGAGATACATACAGAGTAAAGGTAAAAGGTTGGAGCAAAATATATTTTGCTTCAGCTGAAGTAAAAAAAGCAGGAGTAGCAATACTTATCTCAGACAAAGCAGCAGCAAAAATAGATGGCATTAAAAGAGGTAAGGAAACTATCCTCCTAAAAGGTACTATAGACAATAAAGTCATTTCAATATTGAATATATATGCACCCAGTGGGACAGCACCCAAATTCTTAGAGAAGAAGCTGAAAGAATTACAGGAAGACATGGACAGTAAAACTCTACTAGTGGGAGACCTCAACCTCCTGTTATCAGATCTAGATAAATCGAATCATAAAACAAACAAGAAAGAAATTAGGGAAGTAAATAGATTGTTAGAAAAATTAGATATGGTAGACTTATGGAGGAAACTGAACGGGGATAGAAAGGAATATACCTTTTTCTCTGCAGTACATGGAACTTATACAAAAATTGACCATGTACTAGGACATAAAAACCTAATGATCAACTGCAGAAAGGCAGAAATAGTGAATACATCTTTCTCAGATCACAATGCAATAAAAGTTATATGCAATACAGGGCCAAGGAGATACAGACCCAGAACAAATTGGAAACTGAATAACCTCATTTTAAAAAATGAGTGGACGAAAAAACAAATTATAGAAAGAATTAACCATTTTATCCTAGATAATGATAATAATGAAACAACATACCAAAACCTATGGGATTCATTCAAAGCAACTCTCAGGGGATATATTACAGCTCTAAATGCTTATATGAATAAATTGGAGAAAGAGGAAATCAATGAACTAAACATGCAACTAAAAAAATTAGAGAAAGAACAAATCAAAAATCCCCAATTAAGTACCAAATTAGAAATTCTAAAAATTAAAGGAGAAATTAATAAAATTGAAAGCAAAAAAAAAAACTATTGAATTAATAAAGAAAACTAAAAGTTGGTATTATGAAAAAACCAATAAAATTGATAAACCTCTGGTCAATTTGATAAAAAAAAAGAAAGAAGAAAAACAAATTGCTAGTACAATAAATGAAAAAGGTGAACTCACCACCAATGAGGAGGAAATTAAAGTAATAATTCGAAACTATTTTGCCCAACTCTATGCCAATAAATTTGATAATCTAAGTGAAATAGATGAATATTTACAAAAATATAAGTTCCCCAGGTTAAATGAAAAACAGATTAAATACCTAAACAACCCTATCTCAGAAAAAGAAATTCATCAAGCCATTACTGAACTCCCTAAAAAAAAAATCTCCAGGGCCTGATGGATTCACAAGTGAATTCTACCAAACATTTAAGGAACAATTGGTTCCAATCCTATATAAACTCTTTGGAAAAATAGGGAAAGATGGAACTCTGCCTAACTCTTTCTACAAAACCAATATGGTACTGTTACCTAAACCAGGAAGAGTTAAAACAGAGAAAGAAAATTATAGACCTATCTCCCTGATGAATATAGATGCAAAAATCCTAAATAAAATCTTAGCAAAACGATTACAACAAGTCATCACTAGGATAATATATTATGATCAAGTAGGATTTATTCCAGGAATGCAGGGTTGGTTCAATATTAGGAAAACTGTTAGTATACTCAATTATATCAACAACAAACCTATCAGGAATCATATGATCATATCAATAGATGCTAAAAAAGCTTTTGACAAAATACAGCATCCATTCCTATTAAAAACACTAGAGAGTGTAGGAATAAATGGACTGTTCCTTAAAATAATTAGCAGTATCTATCTGAAACCATCAACAAGCATGATATTCAATGGGGAGAGGCTAGAGGCATTCCCAATAAGATCAGGGGTGAAACAAGGGTGCCCATTATCACCACTACTGTTCAATATTGTAATAGAAATGTTAGCATCAGCAATTAGAGAAGAAAAAGAAATTGAAGGAATTAGAATTGGGAAGGAAGAGACAAAACTCTCACTCTTTGCAGATGACATGATGGTCTACCTAGAGAATCCCAAGAAATCATCTAAAAAACTACTGGAAACAATTAGCAATTTTAGCAAAGTTGTAGGTTATAAAATAAACCCTCATAAATCCTCAACTTTTCTATGTATGTCTAGCAAGATACAGCAGGAAGAGCTAGAAAGAGAAATCCCATTCAAAGTAACCTCAGACAATATAAAATATTTGGGAGTCTATTTGCCAAGACAGACTCGTAATCTTTTTGAAAACAATTATAAAACACTACTCACACAAATTAAATCAGATTTAAATAACTGGGCAAATATCAACTGCTCATGGATAGGTAGAGCTAATATAATAAAAATGACAATTCTACCAAAACTAAACTATCTGTTTAGTGCCCTACCAATCAAAATTCCAAAAAATTACTTTAACGAGTTAGAAAAAATTGTAAGTAAATTCATATGGAGAAATAAAAAGTCACGAATTGCCAGGAGCTTAATGAAAAAAAGTACAAAAGAAGGTGGCTTAGCCCTACCCGATCTAAAATTATATTATAAAGCATCAGTCATCAAAACTGTTTGGTATTGGCTAAGAAATAGAGTGGTGGACCAGTAGAATAGACTAGCTGTAAAAGCATGAGATGACTATAGTAAGCTGCTGTTTGATAAACCCAAAGAGTCTGGCCATTGGGATAAAAACTTCCTCTTTGATAAAAATTGCTGGGAAAATTGGAAGTTAGTATGGAAGAAACTTAGATTAGACCAACACCTCACACCCTTTACCAAGATAAGATCCAAATGGTTACAGGACATAGACATAATAAACAATACTATAAGCAAATTAGGAGATCAAGGACTAGTCTACCTGTCAGATCTATGGAAAGGGGAGCAGTTTATGACTAAGGAAGAGTTGGAGAACATCACCAAAATCCAATTAGATAATTTCGATTACATTAAATTAAAAAGTTTTTGCACAGATAAAACGAATGTAACCAAGATCAAAAGAAATGTAGTAAATTGGGAAACAATCTTTACAACTAATGATTCTGACAAAGGACTCATTTCTAAAATATACAGAGAACTGAGTCATATTTTTAAAACAAAATGCCATTCCCCAATTGACAAATGGTCAAAGGATATGCAAAGGCAAGTTACAGATGAGGAGATCAAAGTAAACTATAGCCATATGAAAAAATGCTCTAAATCATTAATTATTAGAGAAATGCAAATTAAAGCTTCTCTGAGGTACTACCTCACACCTCTCAGATTGGCCAGTATGACCAGGAAGGATAATGACCATTGTTGGAAGAGATGAGGGAAATCTGGGACACTATTACACTGTTGGTGGAGCTGTGAACTCATCCAACCCTTCTGGAGACCTATTTGGAACTATGCCCAAAGGGCAAAAAAAATGTGCATACCCTTTGACCCAGCAATACCACTACTGGGTCTATACCCTGAAGAGATGAGGAAAAAGGGTAAAAACATTACTTGTACAAAAATATTTATAGCAGCCCTGTTTGTGGTGGCAAAGAATTGGAAATCCAGTAAATGTCCTTCAATTGGGGAATGGCTTAGCAAACTGTGGTATATGTATGTCATGGAACATGAACTGATGCTGAGTGAGATGAGCAGAACCAGAAAAACACTGTACACCCTAACAGCAACATGGACGTGATGTTCAACCTTAAAGGACTTGCTCACTCCATCAGGGCAACAATCAGGAACAATTTTGGGCTGTCTGCAAAGGAGAGTACCATCTGTATCCAGATAAGGAAGGAGCTGTGGAATTTGAACAAAGTGCAAGGACTATTCCCTTTAATTTAGAAAAAAAACAGATAGCTTATTGTCTGATCTTGTTACCTCTTAGACTTCTCTTTAAGGATATGATTTCTCTCTCATCACACCCAATTTGGATCAAGGTACAACATGGAAACAAAGTAAAGACTGACAGAGTGCTCTCTGTGGGGGGAGGGGGAGGGAAGCAAGATGGGGGAAAATGTATCTTTAATAAAAAATAAATTTAAATTAAAAAAAAGACTTCTTGAAGAAATCAGGAAGTACTTTAAAAATCAACTGGAAAAATTGAGAAAAGAAACTCAAGAGAAAATTAACCCATTGCAAGAGAAAACTAACATCTCACAACAAGAAACCAAATCCTTAGGAAAAACAATTGGACAAATACAAAATGAGAATAACTCTCAGATCTTCAACTGGGCAAATGCAAAAAGGAAATGATTCTCTCAAAACTACAATTGGGCAAATAAAAAAGTCCTCCAAAACTAGAATGGACCAACTGGAAAAGGAGTTGCAAAAGATAAAGGAACAAAAAAATCCTCTCTTTAAAAAAAAAAAGAATGGAATTGGCGCAAACTAATGACTTCATAAGACAAGATTGTGTTAAACAAAACCAAGATTGAAAAAAAATAGAAAAAAATGTAAAATACCTCAACAACAAAACCATTGACCTTAAGAATCGATCAAGAAGAGAGAATCTGGGCAGCTAGGTGGCACAGCGGATACAGCACCAGCCCTGGAGTCAGGAGTACCTGAGTTCAAATCCAACCTCAAGACACTTAATAATTACCTAGCTGTGTGGCCTTGGGCAAGCCACCTAACCCCATTGCCTAGCAAAAAGCTAAAAGAGAGAGAGAGAGAGAGAGAGAGAGAAGATCTGAGAAGTATTGACCTTCCCGAGAACACTGAAGAGAAAAAAAGCCTGGACTTAATATTACAGGATTTAGTGATGGAAAACTGTCCTGATATTAAGGAACCAGAGGACAAAATAGTTATTGAAAGAATACATCGATCTCCTCCAGAAAGAGATCCTAAAATGAAAACACCAAGGAATGTTGTGTCCAAATTCCAGGACTATCAGATAAAAAGAAAAAAATCATACAAGAAGCCGGAAAGAAAAAATTTAAATACTAAGAAGCCACAGTAAGGATTACAACAGGAACTGACCACAGTAACATTAAGGGATCGAAGGGCCTGGAATGAGATATTCCAAAGAGTAAGGGAGCTTGGAATGCAGCCAAGAATCCACTACCCAGCAAAGCTGAACCTTCTCTTCCACAGAAAAAGATGGACATTTAATGAAATGGGAGACTTCCAAGATTTCATGATGAAAAGACCAGAGCTAAATAGAAAATTTGGACAAGAAACAGGAGGCTCAAGAGACATGCGAAAAAGGTAAAAAAATAAAAAAATAAAAAATAAAAACAACCTGCTATCCAATAAGATTAAACTGGCTATACCCACTTGGGACTCATAACTCTTGAAAACCATAATTTTATTAAAGAGAATATACATAGCCAGAATTGATGGACACTCCTAACTTTTCTGTGACTCAGACAGAATGATATAAAAACAATACCTCCTTAAAAGGGGGGCCAGTAAGTGGGAGGTTGGAGGGAGACTGAATGGGGTAAATCTCATTACATCAAGAGGTACAAAAGACCTATTGTAATTGAGGGGAAGAAGGGAGGAGGTGAGAAACACCCAAATCTTCATCTCATCAGACTTGCCTTAAAGTTAACTTAGACACAACTTAATCAAGTTAAGAAATTTATCTTACCTTTCAAGTAATAAAGGGGGAAAAGGGGAGGGAGATAAAAAGGGGAACTAACAGAAGGAAGGGAAGAAAAGGGAAAACGGGGGGGGGGTGGGGGGGGTGTCAAGGGTCGATTTAAGAGGGCAAACACACTGAAGGTGGCGATATTCAGGAAAAAACACTGGGAAATATGGATAAAGGGGAAAAAGAGGGAATACAAACAGAAGGAAGTTAGCATGGAGGACAATAAAAAGTTAGTAATTATACCTTTGAATGTAAATAGCAGAGTGGATTAAAAACCAGAATCCTACAATATACTGCTTATAAGAAACTCATTTGAAGCAGAGATACACACAGGGTAAAGGTAAAAGGTTGGAGCAAAATATATTTTACTTCAGCTGAAGTGAAAAAAGCAGGGGTAGCAATCCTTATCTCTGACAAAGCAGCTGCAAAAATAGATAGCATTAAAAGAGATAAGGAAGGAAACTATATCCTCCTAAAAGGTACCATAGACAATAATTTCAGTACTAAATATGTATGCACCAAATGGGACAGCATCCAAATTCTTAGAGAAATTGAAAGAGCTACAGGAAGACACGGACAACAAATCTCTACTAGTAGGAGACCTCAACCTCCTACTCTCAGATTTAGATAATCAAATCATAAAATAAACAAGAAAGAAGTTAAGGAGGTAAATAGATTGTTAGAAAACCTAGATATGATAGACCTATGAAGGAAACTGAATGGGGATAGAAAGGAATATACTTTTTTCTCTGCAGTACATTGGCACTTACCCCAAAATTAACCATGGACATAATAACTAGGACATAAAAACCTAATGATCAATTGCATTGCAGAAAGGCAGAAAGTGAATACATCTTTCTCAGATCATAATGCAGTAAAAGTCATATACAATACTGGGCCAGGGAGATATAGACCCAGAACTAATTGGAAACTAAATAACCTCATTTTAAAGAATGAGTGGATCAAGCAACAAATTATAGAAAGAATTATTTCATCCTAGATAATGACAATAATGATACAACATACCCAAACCTATGGTATACACTCAAGGCAGCTGTGAGGGGATATATTATATCTTTAAATGCTTACATGAATAAATTAGAGAAAGAATAAATCAATAACCCCCAATTAAATACCAAATTAGAAATTCCAAAAATTAAAGGAGAAATTAATAAAATCAAAAGCAATAAAACTACTGAACTAATAAATAAAACCAAGAGCCAGTTTTATGAAAAAACCAATAAAATTGATAGACCTCTGGTCAATTTGATTAAAAAAAAAAGAAAGAAGAAAACCAAATTGGTGGTATCATAAATGAAAAAGGTGAACTCACCACCAACAAGGAAGAAATTAAAATAGTAATTCAGAATTATTTTGCCCAACTCTATGCCAATAAATTTGACAATATAAGTGAAATGGATGAATATTTATAAAAATAAAAGTTGCCCAGATTAAATAAAGAGGAAATTAAAAACCTAAATAACCCTATCTCAGAAAAAAGAAATTCAACAAGCCATTATTGAACTCCCTAAGAAAAAAATCTCCAGGGCCAGATGGATTCACAAGTGAATTCTAGCAAACATTTAAGAAACAATTGGTTCCAATTCTATATAAACTCTTTGGAAAGATAGGTGAAGACGGAACTCTGCCTAACTCTTTCTATGACACCAATATGGTGCTGATACCTAAACCAGGAAGAGTTAAAACAGAAAAAGAAAAGTATAGACCTATCTCCCTGATGAATATACATACAAAAATCTTAAATAAAACCTTAGCAAAACAATTACAACAAGTTATCACTAGGATAATACATTAAGATCAAGTAGGATTTATCCCAGGAATGCAGGGTTGGTTCGATATTAGGAAAACTGTTAGTGTAATTAATTATATCAATAACATACCTATCAGAAATTATATGATCATATCAATAGATGCTGAAAAAGCTTTTGGCAAAAAACAGCATCCATTCCTAATAAAAACACTAGAAAGTGTAGGAATAAATGATTTGTTCCTTAGGATAATAATCAATATCTATCTGAAACCATCAACAAGCATTATATGCAATGGGGATAGGCTAGAGGCATTCCCAATAAAATCAGGGGTGAAACAAGGATTCCCATTATCACCACTACTATTCAGTATCTTTTTAGAAATGTTAGCTTCAGCAATAAGAAAAGAAAAAGAAATTCAGGGAATTAGAGTAGGGAAGGAAGAGACAAAACTCTCAATCTATGCAGATGACATGATGGTATACATACAGAATCCCAAAAAATCATCTAAAAAACTACTAGAAATAATTAGCAACTTCAGCAAAGTAGCAGGATATAAAATAAACCCTCATAAATCCTCAACTTTTCTATATATGACTAGCAAGATACAGTAGAAAGAGCTAGAAAGAGAAATCCCATTAAAAGGAACCTCAGACAAAATAAAATACTTGGGAGTTTACCTGCCAAGGCAGACTCAAAAACTTTTTGAAAACAATTACAAAACACTTCTCACACACACATAAAAAATCAGATTTAAATAACTGGGCAAACATCAACTGTTAGTGGATAGGTCAAGTTAATATAATTAAATGACAATTCTACCAAAACTAAACTACTTGTTTAGCACCCTACCAATCAAAATTCCAAAAAATTACTTTAATGAGTTACAAAAAAAGTTGTAAGTAAATTTATATGGAGAAATAAAAAGTCAAGAATTTCCAGGGATTCAATGAAAAAAAAAAGTACAAAAGATGGCTTAGTCTTACCAGATCTAAAATTATAATATAAAGCATCAGTACTCAAATCTGTCTGGTATTGCCTAAGAAAAAGAGTGGTGGACCAGTGGAATAGACTAGGTCCAATAAGCAGGAAACGATTATAGTAATCTGCTGTTTGATAAGCCCAGAGTCCAGCTATTGGGATAAAAACTCTCTCTTTGATAAAAAACTGTTGGGAAAATTGGAAGTTAGTATGAAAGAAACTTAGACCAACACTTCACACCCTATACCAAGATAAGATCCAAATGGATACAGGATTTAGACATAAAAAACAATATTATAAGCAAACTAGATGATCAAGGAGTAGTTTACCTGTCAGATCTATGGAAAGAGAAATAGTTTATGACCAAGGAAGAGATAGAGAACAACATTCAAAACAAACTAGATAATTTTGACTACATTAAATTAAAGTTTTTGCACAGACAAAACTACTGTAACCAAAATCAAAAGAAATGTAGTAAATTGGGAAACAATTTTTGCAACTAGTATTTCTGACAAAGGAATCATTTCTAAAATATACAGAGAACTGAGTCAAATTTTCCAAAAAACAAGCCATTCCCCAATTGATAAATGGTCAAAGAACACGCAAAGGCAATTTACAGCTGAGGAAATCAAAGCAATCCATAGTCATATGAAAAATTGCTCCAAATCAGTACTTATTAAGAGAAATACAAATTAAAGCATCTCTGAGGAACCACTTCACACCTCTCAGATTGACCAATACAAATAAAATCTTCCTTTAAAAAAAAAAAGTTTTTGTTTCTTCTCTCTTGTGATTTTCTTCATTTTATTCTGATTCTTCTTTTACAACTTGACTAATTATGGAAGTGTTTAATATAATTTTATTGCCTTTTTCAGAATATTTACTATCTTGGGGATGGGGGAAAGGAAAAGAGAAAAATGTAGAAATGAAAATCTTACAAAAAATTAATGCCAAAAATTAACTTTACAGATAATTTGAAAAAGAAAAGTCTTGAGGAAAGAAAAAAAAAATTTACATTCTTCACTTGTACTTTTTATCCCCAGTTCTTAGAATGTCTGGCACATGGTAAATATTAATAACTTGTTGACTTAACTTATTGACCATTAAATTCAGGAGCTTACTAATATTGAAGAAAATCAAATAAAGAATTATATTAGGTTTCAGATTCTAAAGAAGGGATGATATTAACTTTCTCTCATATCTTATAAATAAATATTCTAATTTATTTTGGGTGCTAAAGATTGACTAATCAAGCTTAATCTAATTCAAGTGCTAAAAAGTTTAGAGATCTAGTGCTGCTAAGAATAACTAATGGATTATTTCACAAGATAAAAAAATGTGTCCAACCAAACCTTTAAAAAAATCAACAGCTACTTGATTTAGTAAATTAGCAGACTCACTAAATTCTTTAACATTAAAGTTTTCCTAAAAAAAGTAGACTAGTCTCAATCATGCTCCTTACTGATTCTTTTTAAAAGGTTAGAAGAATCTCAGAATGACAATTACCTCTTTTATTCTAGTACAGGGCCTCTAGTTGAACAATATACCACATTTAGCAGAAGAGACTTACCTATTGACTAAGTGTCTTTCACTAAAAATTACAGAATTAATGAAATATTAGAGATGGGACAGATCTCAAAGATCACTAAGTTAATACTTTCATTTTTGCAGAAGAGGAAATGGTCTCTGAGAAGTTAAATGGCATTCTTAAAGTTGTACAAGAAGATAGTGCAAACTTGATTCCAAAGTCCTCAAATCTCCTGATTTCCAAGCCCGTATTCTTTCTGTTATACTCCAAGTATATTGAAATATAATGCCTCCAAGTATATTGAGTATAATCACTTAAATATTCTTTAATCCAAGTTTAAATCTGTGTTTACAAATGTCACCAAAAAGAATATGATTCATAGTCAATGCCAAGGTTACAGCTTAATTAAAGTAATTTCAGTATAATTTTCTAAAATGTTAAACATGTTAAAATTATTACAAGGAAAATGTCAAGATTATGAGATAAACAAAAAAGAGATGAAATTCTTGACTAACTTTAACATCAACATTAACAGGATACTAGATCAAGATACCAGCTCTTTAAAGAGGATGAAGAGCTACGAATAACAGTAAAATGACATGAAAACTGTGCCCCCTTTATTGAAGGTTGACTCCCCCCAAGAGAGACAAAGGTTCTTTCAAGTTACTATAGATGAAATAAAGACCATAAGATTGTCATACAAAATCTTTTGTCTTTTTTTGACTATGCCATTTCAAAAAGCATGCTTTACAGTGGACCTGTCAAGACAGTCAAACAAAAATTGACGCATATTTAAAGTAATGATTCAAACAAGATATTTAAATTTCTCTTGCCTGGCATAACCAGTTTTAGACATCTCTAAATTTCCTTCTACCACATAACTACTTTCTAAAACAAGGATATAGGACTAATCTTGACTTTTCAAAAAAGTGCAGGAAAAAAGTGTGAAACTGCAAAAAGTTACTTTTTGAGGAATTCATAAATTTTCTAGTGTAATAATATTCATCATAGAGGGCCTTGGACAGTGTAATTATGTAGTCACTATTTAAAATAATCATATTTCTTTGTAGTTGTCAAATTTGTCTCTCCTAGAAGCTCAGAGCACTTAAACCTTATCTAATCTTCACTTCAATAATTTTATGAACTCTTGTCCTGTAATTCAGAAGAGGCAAAATAAAACTTAAATTGCTTGACTCTAAATGCTTTCTAGCAACTAAATTTTTTCTTTTAAAAATAGCTCACAGAGGGCAGCTATGTGGCACAGTGAATAGGACTCATGAAGACCTGAGTACAAATTGGCCTCAGGCATGTAATAATTATCTATGTGGCCTTTGGCAAGTCACTTAACCCCAATGCCTTGCAAAAACCTAAAAAAAAAAAAAGGTGTCACAAATAATTTTGTGGCATACTATACCATTTTTAATTCTTAAGATATTTTAACTAATTCAATAAAATAAATAAAACTAATATTATAAAATAATCAAAGTCAATTAAAAAATATCATTCATTTTAATCCAGTTAAAAAGTAAACTGCTGCCTTTCAATACCTCCAAAAAAGGACAAAGAAAACCAAGTGGATTCTTAGATAAATGGTTTAATAATGAATATTTTAGGATCTCTAAAAAAAAAGCAAGAGTCAAAATGTACTTTTTTAATAAGTTGTTTCAGACTAAAGACTGCATTTCGTCATTTTTCAAAAAAGAACTTTCAATACATCAAATCTGAAATGAAGTACTGGAATTAAGAAAATAGAAATCATATGAGGAAGAATAAATTTATTTTTATTTTCTTCCATTCTATCCTTTCATTAACAATTAAATCTACAAAAAAGTGGAATAGACTGCCTATGAGAGGTGATAAATTCTCCAACATCAGTTGGAAGTCTCCAATAAAATGCTAGTGACCATTTCATAGGTATGTTGCAGAAGGGATTTTTGCTTAACATACAGATTAAACTAAATTGGTTCCCAAGGTCCCTTCCAACTCTGATATTCAATAATATCACAATTTTATTACAATTAAAATACTTACCCGGAATGCTGCAAGAATGATTCTAGTTACTTTCTCTTTAACAGATTCTTGAAGGATATCAGATAGTACAGGAATGATATTATAGCGACGAAGATGTTCACACATTTGAGGGCTAAATGCCAGTAGCCATACTGAGAAAATCATTTGATACTGGAGTTGGAAGCCACATTTGTTGCTCAAAACTCCCATTATACTAAAAGGTAAACATATATTTGAAAAAACTATTATATATTATATCAGTAAGCGGCAAAACAAAGAAAAACCATATTAGCTAATAAATCATCATGAATGACATTCACAACAGTTTTTGCCTCATCATCAGCAATAAAGATTAAACCCACTCCCTGAAGGTCAATTTTCTAAGTTCCAGACTCAAATTATGTTCCCTCTCTCATAACTCAGTCTAGGAAACAGTGGCAGTTACCATGTTACAAAATCCTGGATTTTAGCTCCCTTACTGCTTTCAATTGCCCTCTCCACAGAACTAATATGAGTCATCTCAACTCAGACTGCTGACCAAGTACAGTAGTACAGTCACCTAAGCTGTTCCATTCCTTGAAGAAATGTTCTCTCATCTACTTTCATGGGTCCATTTATCAAATATATATATCTAAATAACTGACCAATCTCTATCTCCCAACTTCTTCCCAAGAGTTTCAGTTCTGAATTTCCAGTTAAATTTATGTCCTAGGGCATTTCAAGTTCATGTGAAAAAATAAACTTATCTTCTCATAAAAACCTGCCCCCCCATTTTACTGCCTTTTCTCCAGTTACTCAAGGTAGAAACATTGGAGTTACCTTTGACATTTCCAACTCCCACACTGCTACTTTCAGTCATATGTCAAATTTATCATTTCTACTTGAGAAATAGATCTTAAATCTATTGCTTCTATCATCTTAGTTCATCCCCTCTTAACCAGTCTTCCTATTTCTACTCTCATTTCAGCTCACACATCACATAAACACATGCTTTCTAATCACATCCTCCTTTCTCCTTTCCAAAACCCCTACAATAGCTACCAAGAACTTACCAAAAAAGTAATGAAACCAAAGGATAAACAATCATAAAAACACCTTAGAGACTTGACATTCAAGGTTCTAGTCAATCTGGCTCTAATCATTTATTCCGGACTATCATTTCACCTATATTAATGTCCACCCATTCTTCATTCCAGACAAAACAGACTTGCTACTTACAGTCCACTCTAATTCTGTCTCTATCCTTATGTCCCATATTCCACCTTTGATTTTTAAAATTCTTCCCTTCTGTCAAGTTTCAGCAGTTGAAAGGGATATCTGAAGCTATCTAGTCCACTTCTACAAATTCTAATCAAGAGGTCATCCAATCTCCATTTGAAAGCAACAAATCAGAGTGGATAAAATACTGAACTACTTAAGAGTTATGTGCACAAATTCCTCCTCAGCCTGTATGGCCTTGCGTAAGCCATTTAATTTCATCTGTGCCTCAATTTCCTGACCTATAAAACAGTAGGATGGCTAGAAAGGCTTCAGGTCTCCAAACTAATAAATCTACAGAAAAACTATTACCTCTCAAAATAACTCATTCTACTTTGGAAACATTCTAAATTTGGGCAAGGTTTTTCTTCAATACTATATCTAAATCTGCTTCCTGGAAACTTCTGCTCAGTTGCCTTTAATTCACCCTCCACCCCCAAGGTCAAACAGAATCAGTCTAATTTGTATCTATAAAGTTACATAAATTCAGTATCCCTAGCACCAAGCATAGTGTTTGGCACACAGTAGGCTAAGTAACATATGTTCAATGATTTGAAGACAGCTGTCATGTTCTCTTCTACACAGTCCCCCCTTTCAGGATAAACACCTAAACCTCATTTTGTCAATCCTCATGTTAAGTATATTCTTCTGGATGAACTCCTACTTGTCTATGCCCTTCAAAAGATATGCTGCCCATAATTAAACACAGTGCTCCAGATTGGGACAAGATATAATAGACATTATGTTTTTTTCAAAACAGTCTAAGATATTATTATCTTTAGTTGCTATAAGATCACACTGCTGATGCATATTGAACTCATATACTACTAAAACTCCCAATCCACATACTATCCTGTCTAACCTTCCCTTAATTTTCAGTTGAAAGTGAACTCTCCTTCCTCAGTTCCCCACAGAACCCTGCATGATTTTCACTTTGGTATTCATTGCCAAATATATATTACAGCTCAGTGGCTACTGTTGGCTGTTCATCTTTTCTATCTCTAGCTCCAAATATAAGGCCAAACTGCCTGGAAGATAAATAACAAATACTGGTTGAAGAGAAATGAAAAAGTCAAGAAAAGGAAACCAACATTCTAGAAGCTAACCTGGACTTGTTTCCCTGAAAATTATTAGTAAAAATTGCTTTTCAGGCTAAAAATATCACTTTCTTTCACAAATAAAAAATACTCACCAGTTGACCCCATCAGCTTCTACCCATGCAAAGCGATACTCATTAACACGAAGCATCAGTTGAAGACATCCAGCAACACACTGCACATATTGGGAACACTAAGTAAGAAAAAAGAATAAAGTCTTAAAAGTAGCATAAAGTTTGAATCCATAGAATCCTGAATCTAAAAGATAAAAGCTGCACACAAATACTCACAGAGACATGTAAAATTGGATTACCTAGCTCCCACAAGAAAAGGTCTTCTCAAGCAGAGACCTTTTGTACTTGTAGGAGCTAGGTAATCCAATTAACTAAGCTTATAGAACAATCTTGATTGTTAGTTCTTCCATTAAACTCTCAATTAGAAATTGTTTATATATTTAAAGAGATTCAAGGAAAAACAAGAGGGGGAAATACAGCTTATATATACTATTTATTCAGTTAAGCAGTCTTTTAAAATACCATTTAACCTGAAAAAATGGCACTATAGAGATCAAATGTGTTTGAGGCCAAGAATTAATGATAATATGAAAAGAAAGCAATTCTTAATGAATTTTTTTATACGTAGTATAAAAATCATCTGATTTTTAAAAGAATCTCTTCTAAATTCATGAGGATATTCATGAATGCTTAACTCTAAAAAGCAAAAAATAATTTAAAAGCAATATAAATGGTACCATATTGCCATTATAGATAAGGTACACCAAATAACAAAACTAAAGCAGTGATTCTATAATTTTTTTTTTTTGTTTTTGCAAGGCAAAACTTGACTTGCAGATGAGAAAACTGACTTGCCCAAGGTCACACAGATAGGTAATTATTAAGTGTCTGAGGCTGGATTTGAACTCAGTTCCTCCTGACTTCAGGGCCAGTGCTCTATCCACTGCACTATCTAGTTACCCCAATGATTCTATAATTAAAAGATTTTTTGTTTTGGTTAGGCAGCTTTACTTTATTAGCCAAAGGCAGGTCTGGTACTTTAGGTGCTCTTGGGTGGGCAGGTTCACTTCTTCTTCACCACCACAAGCTTCTGGCTCTGCAGGATGGCACTGGCCTGATGAAGAGTGGCCATGTGGAGATCTTTCCGGTATTTATTCTTGCAGATGATGTCAGGCACGGTTGAGGGTAGCCTGAGCGTTTTTCTTGATCGCAGTCCTCACATAGGAAGTGGCAGGCTTCCTCTGACCCGACCTGCACTTCAGCACCAACATGATGCCCTTGCCATCAGCAGCCTGTTCAATGCCCACCGTCTTCCAGTGGATCAGCCCGTTGTAGCAGAATGAGTTCTGGGCCTTGAGGTTGTTGGGCTCAGTGCTGTAGGTCTGCTTGTTGCACTTGATAAGGAAACTGGAGCAATTCCAAAGGACCATCCACTGCAGGTGGGCTGACATGGTGGCAGTGGTGGTGGGGGGAGGGGGCTGCACTCGCAGTGACTCCCAGAGAGAGAAAGGGCTAATTAAAAGATTTTTAAACATTTGCCACTTCCTGGCAAAGAATTGTTTATCTAATATCATCAAGGAACCAGTCCAGCAAAATGGGCAAACTTTGGAGTTAAGTTTGGAGTAGTTTATCACCAGTCTAGCTAAAAGATAATAAATTTCTAACAAATAGGACTATTTCACTAAGGTACTGAGTACTAATCTACTTTAACAGATCTAGACCTACAAATTCTTTGAAGTATCTTTCTTGGGGGCAGCTAGGTGGCACAGTGGATAAAGCATCGGCCCTGGAGTCAGGAGTACCTGGGTTCAAATCCAGTCTCAGACACTTAATAATTACCTAGCTGTGTGGCCTTGGGCAAGCCACTTAACCCCACTTGCCTTGCAAAAACCTAAAAAAAAAAAAAGTATCTTTCTTATTACTTTCTCTATGTCATTCAATAGAATACTTTGAGTCTTTTGGACTATAAGAAAGCACATTATTAAACTTTACTTTCAAAATTCACTATTTTGGCAAAATATAATTTGCAGGGGCAGCTAGGCAGCGCAGTGGATAGAGCACAGGCCCTGGAGTCAGGACGACCTGAGTTCAAATTCGGCCTCAGACACTTAATAATTGCTTAGCTGTGTGGCCTTGGGCAAGCCACTTAACCACTTTGCTTTGCAAAAAGTAAATACATATATATATAATTTGCACTGATAAGAAAAAAATTATTTACTGACTACACATAAACTACTAAATTAGCAAAGACGCAACAAGGTTTGAAGTTTTTTTACAAACTCATAACAGATCCAAAGCTAGAAGAGATTTTAAACGTCTTTTATTACATTCAACAATTTTGCAAATGAGAAAATTGAAGTTCAGAAAGTTCATGTTACCCTGCGCTAAATCATACAAGATTTTAAGTAGGAATGTCAAAATTCAAACCCAGGTCCTTTGGTTAGAAATACAGCACTCTTTCCACTGTATCACAATGTTGTTTTCTAAATCATCTAAATAGCAAATAACATTAATTTGTTTTTTTCATTCAATCAGAAAACAGATCTTCTCAAGGGGAAATTCTTCAAGTGAATAACCAAAACTGATAAAATAATCAACAGGATTACTCTCTTGAGGACCCCAAATGAAAGTCCATCATAAAGTGAATCAAGGAGGCAAGAGTCTTTTAAATCCTTCTACTAACATATATAAATATAAAGAATAAACAGGTCCCTATATGGAACAGGAACACACCCAAATTTATAACAACCACCTATATGGAAATAAACAATTCATAAAATCCAAAGAGTTTTCCTTGACAATACATTATATAAGTTTTTTTTTAAAGTATTTAACCTAACTAACTCCATTTTTTTGTCTGTCTCCATGACTGACAAGTTACACTGGATGTTAAGATCACTAACATCATACTACATAATCAATCCATTTGGGGTCCAGGGCCTGGGCAAAACAAATAATGGCTAAAGCATTTTTCCCCTTGGTCTTGGTCTGTCATGGTCATGCCAGGGTTGAAACCATAATTTATGCCTAAATATAAATAATTAAGACCTTAGTACTAAACCCTAGAAAATTCAAAAGCCAAGGAGAAGGCATATTACAGTAACAAAGGAAAAAACATGCTAGCCAAAACCACACACAAGTCAGAATAGCTGTTTAGCTGTTGTGTGGAGAAATCAGAAATTGATCAGAAGGCCACAATGGAGCAAGAAGCCACTGAAGACAGAACCAAGAAATCAATAATCAGCAACAGAAAATAGGCACAGGGACCAGAAGAACTCAAAAGCTAGCTCTCCTAAAATATCTGCCAAAAAAAATTATTAGTTTCAAGAAACAGAAACTAAGGTCCCTTAGTCTGACTTATTTTCTCCTCATTCCACTCCCTTTTTCCATGTTCTTCATTTATCTGGCTCTATTTTCCTGCTCTGGGACATCTACTAACTCCCTAAGTGAATAAAATCACACCCTCTTAAACAGAATACAATGACAATCAAATTTCTCCAGAGATCCCACTGACCTCTTCACTTTTACCCATGGACTAGCCAAAAGAATTAATTAGGCAACAAACCTTCTGCTCCAATCCAACCCATATTTCTCCCTCAACTGACAAATCTTCCTTAGCATTCAGAGGTGATTTGCCCAAATCATGGGGGGGGGGGGGGGGGGGGGGGGGGGGGGGGGAAGCAAACATGACACTAAAAATCCTATACAATACTACAGTCAAGACAGAAAACTAGCCAAAAGAAAGAATCTGTCCACAACATTATTTCACTCAAAGAAACAGTTGCTTGATGATGGGAGATAATATGACACACTCAAATATACATAAGCTAAGTTCTGTGAAGTGAATCTATGCCATAAGGAAGTCATTGCTTATCTAAGCTCTCAACCACTCACAGTGTGAGAAGGGCTTAGGTTCCCCATCTCTCAGAGATTTACCAGAGACTGAGTGGAGCTTGAAAATGAACCAGAATGAGACACTAAACCTGTAACAGGAAAAACTATTCATAAACTAAGCACCATAAACTAAGTTTAAAGTGTCCAAATCCTTATAAGAACAACAGTAGCAGGGGCAGCTGGGTGGTACAGTAGATAGAACACTGACTCTCAGACACTTAATAATTACCTGGCTGTGTGACCTTGGACAAGTCACTTAACCCTACTGCCTTGCAAAAAAACCCAAAATGAATAAATAAAAGAATGACAGTAGCAGGCAAAGGGACTCACTGGGAATATTCACCCTCAAGGTAAAAAATGCACAAGTCTATTATTTCTTACTAATACCTTCATCTTTCAAATTGATGCCCTTAATTTGGCTATAGAAGACTTTTACATAAAAATGACAGAATAAGCATATAAATTCATAATTGATATTTCTTCTTGTGTTTTATTATTTCTTATCTTTGTCCTGATAATTCAGTAGTCTCATACAGAATGAGCTGATTCAAGGACATCTCACAAATAATTAAGTTTTTTTCCCATCTGTTAAACTGTAATCTTTTTTCCCCCAGTGTCATATGTTGCTTGCCATGTCAAGTATTATTAATTTTTTTCTTGACATGTTTGTGATACAGAGGTCTTCTCATTCATTTTTTTTTTGGTTTTTTTTTTTTTTTAGATTTTTGCAAGGCAAATGGGATTAAGTGGCTTGCCCAAGGACACACAGCTAAGTAATTATTAAGTGTCTGAGACTGGACTTGAATCCAGGTACTCCTGATTCCAGGGCTGATGCTTTATCCACTGTGCCACCTAGCTGCCCCTCATTCATTTTTCATTAATTATACTTTCCCATTCATTCTTGATGATTCTCACTTTTTCCCCACCTTCGCAGTGGGGAAATATAAGAATATATCACAATACATGAAGATTTAATTTGGAAGATCTTATCAAGTTCTTCATAGAAGTCTTCAATCTCTTCATACTTGGCAACTGATGGTGGCACAAAAACTACATTAATTTTCACGGTGGGCTTTTTTACAAATACTTATCATAATATTATGATACAATATAATCAGATATCCTATTAAATGTTTCATTTTGCCTCTGAATGTAAATGCAAGATACATGGCAAAAATGTCCCAAGACTGAGATGATTCAGCTTTCTCCTTGACCCCCAAAATGCAACCCCATGCAGTACGCCACTCTGGGCACTGAACAAGTTTATAAAAAGTGTGCCATCATCCACTGCAGAACCACATGTATGAAATTAAATAATTTCTAAATGCTCTTTGTATCCCTGATATTTCAACTCCTTTCATTTCTCTTTGTTTCACCAGTTTTACAGCAACTCCTACATAGAAAGTTTTATACATCACACACACACACACTGCCCCAAAACATTAAGAATGTCATTTCATGTTATAAAGATCATATTTAATTACAATAATGGAACTAAATGGCATTCCATATCAGCAATCATCTTGCAAAAACTTTTAAAAAGTTAAACTAGCTTCCAACAGTCCTCAATGTAAGTTAAAATTTTGAACTTATTAAAATCATCCCAATAAAAGTTTTTTCAGTGCTTATATTACAAATTTGAACAAAAAAATACAAGGAAAGTCAAAAGGAAAATAAGATTCATTCTGAAAATATCCGCTTCACAAAGAACTTTGAAGGAAAGCAACTGATATATAAAGAAGGGTCATCCAACGTTATTGTGTTGGCTATACTTTGAGAATGACAGTAACTCAAAAAGTTTACAAATCAAACTCTATTTTCCAAATTTCCTGCATATAACTTGACAGTTTTTCCAACAATTTTATGCTTATTTAAAATTTTTTAAAAATTATAATTATAATCATGTGCTTATCATCTAAAACTCTACAAAAGTATGAAGCAGAACCAAGAAAGCCAAGAGAAAAGCAAAGAAGTTGCCTGAACTGTCCCCAGTTCCCTCCCAGAAACAAGGCTAATTCAAGTCTCTAAACAAATCCTGGAGCAAGAGAATTCACAAAAAGAGGATTATCTCACATGAAGAGACACAAAAGACCTATTCCTGTAATGGAAAAGAATGGGGGGGGGGGGGGATAGGGGGGGATAAGCACTGTTTGAACTTTATTATCTAGATTTGGCTCAAAGAGGGAATAATGGCACACACACACACACACACACACATACTTGGTTGGGTATAAAAATCTATCTTACCCTATAAGGAAATAGGAAAGGAAGGAAAAAAAGAAGGGGGGGGGTGAGAAGAGGGAGGACAGATTGAGGGAGGCAGAAGTCTGAAGGAAACATTGATGAGAAAGAGAGTGAAGGAGAGAAATAGGGGAAAAGTAAAATGGAGAGAAATTGATGCCTTGTTGATAATCACAACTTTGATTGTGGGATGACATGAAATCTCCCATAAAACAGAAACCAACAGCAGCGTGGATTAAAAGCCAGAATCCTACAATGCCACTTACAAGAAATACATCTGAAATTTAAAAAAATCAAATCAAATCATCAGCAAGCATTATCTGTAATAGGGACTAGAAGCCTTCCCAATAAGATCAAGGGTAAAACTAGGATGTCCACTACATCACTATTATTTAATATTGTACTAGAAATTTATCTTTAGCAATAAGAAAATAAAATAGAAGAAATTAGACTAGGAAACAAAACTATCACTCTGTGCAGATGATATGATGGTATAGTTAGAGAATCAACTAAAAAACTACTTGAAACAATTAACAAACTTAGCAAAGTTTCAGGAAAGAAAATAAACCTACATAAATCATCAGCATTTCTATAGATTACCAAGAAAGTCAAGCAGCAAAAAACAAAGAGAAATTCAATTTAAATTAACTGTAGAGAAGCAGCTAGGTGGCTCAGTGGATAGAGCACTGGTCTTGGAGTCAGGAGTACCTGAGTTCAAATCTGGCCTCAGACACTTAATAATTACCTAGCTGTATGGCCTTGGGCAAGTCACTTAACCCTATTACCTTGCAAAAACAAGCTAAAAAAATTAATTAGTTAATTAATTAACTGTAGGCAATATAAAAAATCTGGGAGTCTACCTGCCAAGACAAACCCAGGAACTATACAAACACAGTAAAATACTTTTCATACAAATAAAATCAGATCTAAACTGGAAAAATTTATCAACTGCTCTTGGGTAGACCAAGTTAATAAAATAAAAATGACAATTCTAACTGTATATGTTATTCAGTGCCATTCCAATCACACAAGAAAAATAATTGTTTTATAGAGCCTGAAAAAAATCTGTAAGAACAAAAGGTCAAGAATTATCAAGGGAATTAATGGAAAAAAAATATTAAAAAAATGATCTATCTGTACCAGATCTATAACTATACGATAAAATAGCAATCATTAAAACTATTTGGTTATTGGTTAAAAAACAGTGATGAATCAGTGGAATGGATTATGTACACAAGACGTAATGTTAAAATACTATAGCAATCTACTGTTTGATAAACCCAAAGATTCCAGTTTCTGGGATAAAAACTCACAACTTGATAAAAACTACTGAGAAAACTGGAAAATAGTAAGTAGAAACTAGGCAAAGACCAACTTTTCACATATAATACCAAGATAAAATCAAAATGGGTACATGACTTAAGACAAAGGATGATACCAAAAGTAAACCAGGAGGGCAAGGAAAAATTTACCTGTCAGATTGACTTTATAATCAAACGAGAGAAACAATCTGAAATTCAAAATAGCTAATTTTGATTGCATTAAATTTAAAAAGGGTTTGCACACACAAAATCAATGCAACTATGATTAAAAGGAAAGCAGAAAGATGGCGGTGGAGGAGGGAGAAGAGGCAGGATTTACCACAAATGTTTCAATTAAAACCTCATTTTTAAAATATATAGAGAATTGAGTGAAAATTATAAGAATACAAGTCAACCACCAATTGATAAAATGATCAAAGAATATGAAGCAGCAGTTGGCAGTGGAAGAAATTAAAGTTATCTATAATCACAAGAAAAAATGCTCTAAAATCACTACTAATTAGAGTAATGCAAATTAAAACATCTCTGAGCTACCACCTCACACATATCAAATTAACTAATATGAGAGAAAAAGTTATAAAACTCTGTATACCCTTGATCCAACAATACCACTACTAGATCCATATCGCAGAGATCACTAAAAAAGGAAAAAGAATGACATGTATAAAAATATTCAAAGCAGTTCTTTTTGTGGTGGCAAAGAAATGAATACTAAAGGATTGCTCATCAAATGGAGAATGGCTAAACAAGTTGTGGTATATGAATGTAATGGAATGCTGTTTTCCAGTTTTCCCCAGCAGTTTTTATCAAATAGTGAGTTCTTATCCCAGAAGCTAGAAGTGACTTATAATCACTTAGTGAAGTGAGCAGAACCAGTAGAACATTGTACAAAGCAACAGTAATACTATGTGATGATTGACTATGACAGACTTAACTCTTCTCAACAATACAGTGATCCAAGACAATTCCAAAACTCATGATTAAAAAATGCTATCCACATCCAGAGAAAGAACTCTGACTGAAGAATGAAGCATACTATTTTCACTTTTTTTGTTTTTTGGAATTCTTCCATGGTTTTTCCCTTTTGTTCTTTTTCTTCTTTCACATGATTTATGTGGAAATGTGATTAACATGATTGCACATGCATAACCTATATCAGATTGCTTGATGTCTTCAGAGAAATAAGGAAAAAAATTTAACTAAAAATTTTGTTAAAAATTGAATTTTGAACTCTTTACATGTAACTGGAAAAAATAAAATACTATTTAAAATTTTAAAAATACTATTTACAATACAAATAATCTACCTCAAAATTAATTCTGACACAGAATATAAAAAGTAAAGCAGTTATTCCTACTTGCATCATATATATATATATATATATATATATATGACTATGCCTGAAGAATACCTTATTTGATCATGAACCACTCCAGTTTGTCCCCTAAAAATTATGAATTAATCATAGGCCAAAAGAAGATTAAAATTTTATACCACCCTCAAAGAAAAAATCTGAATTACAGACCAGAAACCTATTATTAAACTTAAGCAGCACAATGTCCTCACAGTTGAAAGTGAGATAGTTGCTTTCATATATTTAGAAAACTACAAGCATGTTTTAAAAGAGTTTGGGAAATGAGTCACTTACAACCTTAAGGCAAGTCTCTCTAACCATTTTAGAAGAGTATAGCCCATCAACATTTTGACTTCTTTTTCATTTTTGTAGTATTCATCAGAATAAAATTTTATTTTATACTGACATCAAGTGGTAAAATCATGCAATGCTAAACTGCCAAAACCACTCTTCACCTATATCTAACTTTTTCAGTTCTGGGGCTGAAAGCTTTATCAGAATAGATAACTGTCTAATGGTAGGTTTCTGACAAGACACCTGGATGCATTCATTATCTGAAATTATCCTCCACATCTCCAGTCACCACTGTTTGAAATTTCACTATTAGATTTTGAGTTAAAGAATCCCCTATTAAAAATTCAAAAGCTTCAGGAAAGAACAAAAAAATTTGCATTTATTAATAAACATACTTAAAGAGACTGCATTCCAATTTGACTGAGAAGAATGTCTCTTCAAAGAATAATAAATTTACAGGGAATCTCAAAATGAAAAAGCTTAAAAATCACTTAGCTCTCTGAACTCCAGTTTTTATGAAACCAGACTATGTGACCTCTAAAGTCCCTTCCAGATCTAAATGTTTCATGAAGTTAACTAAATTTTGGTCTTCTAAATTTTTAAAACATGATATTCATCACCAAGATGGCCATTATAGAGGAGTTGCAATTTATATTAGTAGAGGAGAGTAATCTGTGATTAAACAGATGAAACAATGGAATCTTGAAGCAGTCAAAACATTATTTATGTCATATAGGACACTCAATTTTTAAAAGACAAAATAAAAAAATCTGATCATGGTAGCCGTCCTCTTCACATCCATCTCTCTCTCCTTCCATCATCTCCCTCTCTCTCTCTAGCCTCTCTCTCTTCCATCTGCAATTACAAGCTAGAACTATAACTTTATACCTGACAGTACTAAAACAATGCTTCTACCAACTGAAGTCCTGTCTACAACTAATGCCTGGAACCTTGTTTCTGAAAAATCCCTTCTTAAAAATTAATAACAATGCCTACCAGATTTGAACTCAAGAAGTCTTCCTGTCTCCAAGTTCAGCATTCTAGCCACTTTCCATCTAGCTGGCCCAAACAATAACAACAAAATCACCCATGTCCCAGTAATATAGGCTCCTCATTCTCATTCACTACATATTCATTTGCCAAGTATTTTTACCTTCAAAACATTCCTCAGATATTTACTCTTCTATCCACAACTATCCCCCTACTTCTGGATCCTTATCACCTCTCGTATGGCCTAGGACAATAGTCTAATTGGTCTCCCTAAATCAAATGTCTCCCAACTTCAATCCATTCTCAACACACCTGCCTAAGTGACTTTCCTAAATCACAGTTGATCATACCATCTTCTTGATTATTAAATTTCATAATTTTCCCAACACTTTCTGGATCAAATAAAAAGCCCCCTATGTGGTTTCCTACCCTTTCTTATCTTTCCAGTTTTCTTAAGTTTTATTGCCCTCAGCACATAAGATGACTTGCAGTTTTGTCACTCCTGCTTTGTCATTCCTCCTACAAGCCAATACAACTCCCATCTCCTTGCCTCTGCCATAGTTGTCCCCTATACCTGATATGTTCTCCCATTTCATCTCCACCTCCTAGAATCCCTAAATTCCTTCAAGATTAAATTCAAATCTCACTTTCTATAGGAGAATTGTCCCAGTCTCCAAAGCTGCTAGTCTTCCTCTCTATAGCTATCTTCCATCTACTCTGTATGTACCTTGCAAATATAATTGAAGTTGTCGCTCCTGTTTCCAAGAGTGGTGGCACATGTCTATAATCTGTGCTTCTAGGGAGGTGGTGTAGAGATCTATTGAGCTCAAGGAGCTAGCCAAAATGGGCCAAGTCAAACAGATGTCCATGCTAACTGTGGAATCAGTATGACAAGCCCATAGGAGCTAGGGGCTACCACACTGCCTGAGGGATGAACCTGTCTGGAATGGGACAACAAAGCAGGCTAAAGCTTCCAGGCCTATAATTTCTGGAATCAGGCCCATGAGTGACCATTACACTTCAAACCTAAGGAGACCAGAGAAGAAATGCTTATTAACTAATTAATTTCTATAATAATGACTCAGGAACAACACACACACACACAAACACACACACACACACACACATATATACATACACACATATTTAAGCCCCTACACACCTACAATCACTTCAGCAAGGTGGGTCATTTTTTCCTGGCAAATTAGAGTTAGCCTCATTGCTTTTTGATGCTTCATCCAGTTCTAACACTACTCTAAAATGAGGCTGTCTCAATACAAATCTTTACACACTCCCTTCAAGGTCTCTGTGTCAACCCTTTGTACGTGATCATCTGTATCCTTGCTTCAACTCCAAGTAAAATTCTCTTTTATGAAAATCGTGGGGAAGAGAATAGAGAAAGAAAGCACTTGCTCAAGGCACTTCTAACCTTCTAGACATGACTCTAAGTTATATTCTTTGGATAACAATGCTAAAGATACCAAGAAGTTAAGTTGCTTTATAATCACAGAATGTCAGAGCTGGCTAGCTCTTAAGAGCCTTCTAGAAGAATTTTACAAATAAGAAAACAGGAATGAAGAAATTAGGTGATTTGTCCATACTCATAGTGGGAAAGCAGGAACTATCATTCAGGTCTCTTGATGCCATCCAATTCAATGTTCTTTAATCTTATGGCTAAATAATTGACAAACCTGCTAATCATTCATCCCCTCACTATACATCTGTAAGGAACATCTACAAGATATTAGTCCAGATAACTAAACAAATGAAGTTCAAAAGAGTGATAAGAATTTCAGCTTCCCACTAAGATCAAGCAAATATTCAGTCCTCCTTTGATTTTTATGATGCATAGAAGAGCTGGCCTGTAAAATAGATCAAGAAGAGCAATGGATCATGTCTACATGCTAAAAATAATTTATAAGTATGGACTGCAAAAAAAGTTTGATTTATAGCCAAAACCTAGAGGACGATAATAGATTTAAGTGATGTCATGATAAGTTAAAATAAATTTAGACAAGTCAACAATTTTTTTAAAAATTAGGCATCATTTATTAACAATAACAAATCTAGTATGCTAGGTCAGTGTATTAATATAGTATAGATACTTACCTCACTTGTAGAGACTGTTCCTGTTTCAACAGCACCACCGCTACCACACAGTTTCTATTACAAAATAAATAACTCATTACTTAGTTTTGTTTTTAATTTACTCCTAAAATATCAATTTAGGAAGGGGAACTAAGCAAATTTTAATTTCTATCTAATTCTATTTAGTCAAACATATAACAAGGTAATATCACAAGTATAATATGAAAAATATTCTGGAGAGCAAATTTTTCTTTAAATGGTATTAAGCATTTGCAAATATGTGTTTCCTTAATATAAAGGACCTTGTTAAGTAGAGAAAAGCACTGTCACTTAAGTACTAAATGACAATAAGGGGGAAATTTCATAAGGAAACTTGGAAGATATTTCTCTCAATAGTGCTTCAAGGAGTTTTCAAAATTCTGTACTAAATCAACTTGTGCTTCTCTCTCCTTGCATAGATCTGAGGAGACAATCACCTGAAATGTGGGTCTATGCCCTAGAGTTAATGCCCTAAGCCATACTAATAGTGGTATTAAAGCAATCAAAAAAAATTTTCTTAAGTATTTAGCATAGAGTAATTAATGAGTAACAAAATATAAGTATACAAAAGGAGCATAAGAAATTCCTTAAGGAAATAAACAGCTTATTTTGTATTTGTCCATAATCTTAGAACCAGGAACTTAATCAATGTTGTTGATTGATGCCACTAAACTATAAAGTCTATAGAGTCAAAGATGTGACCTTACAGTTACTTTGAATTTAAACAATCAAAGTGGAATGATGCATTTCTAATCTTTATGAGGAGAAAAAGTAATTCAAACCATTTAAAAATTATCTTTCAGCATTACTATCACATGGTACTTGGAAAAAACATTAAATATAGTTGTAAATAATCACAGTGATAATCTTTAAAAAGAGATTACAAAATCAATCCTGGCACAAGTACAATGAATGAACTCTTAATAATGGTAGCAATTCAAAGTTCTCTTAGAGATAAACAACAGTCATTGCTCTAAAAAGTAAAGCAGCACCCAGGTACTATGAAAAGCTTTGAAGTAAGAGTAGATGCAAAGAAAAATAGAAGAAATCAAAGAAGCTCAAAGTCTCTACCTTTGACAGATGCAGACTCTTTCAGGATGACTTATCTAATTTGAACTCAATTCTAAGACAAACTTTTAAAGACACTGAAATTTTTAAGGCCAATTATGATTATGTCAATATTACTTCCTTGAATTTTTAAAAGGAATAAAGCAAATGAGGAAGGAATACTGTAACCACAGGCTCTTGTAATAACACCCATCTCCCAGTTTTGAGTCACAAAATAAACTTGATTTCCAAAGTTTAAGACTAAAGAAAAGTGAAATGAAACCTCTCAAAATACTGATTGTAAATTAAAGTTTCTTTACTACCAATGTTCACTCCAAAAATTAGAAAATTAATCAAGCTACAACACAAAGGTCGACTGAAATATTAATGTTGTTAACATGCTCAAATTCTAAAATTAAAGTCGACTGATAGTCATCTAAATACAGCTTATTTCAAATAATAAGAGTGCAAAAGAAATCTAAAAGACTAGCTGGTTAATGAAGCACATTAAAATGAGTGATGTATTTAAATATGAAGTCCCGTTTTCAAATTTCTATCTTTCAGATTCTAAGTACCTTGTTTTGAAGAATCTATTAAGAAACATGATTGATTTAGAATTAAATAGCTCTCTTCTAGATAGAATTATTTTTTCAAACCAAGCCCAAAAAGGCATTCTAAAATATGTAGGCTCTTACTTCAATGAAGTTAATGCTCCAGCAAAATATTTTATATTACTGAACTTCTCCCAAGCTATTTTTTCATAAATATTAATATAAATATCACAATTTTCATTACTCTTAAATATATTGTGCAATTTTTAAAGTACTAAGAATCAGTCATGGAAAATAAGCATATGGAAAATGTCACATTGTGACTGAAACTAAAACCCATTTAAGCATTGCATTCACACACTCATACATCTTTATCTTTCAGGAAGTTTACTCAAATATACATCTAATTAGAAATCTAATGCCATAAGAACAACATATTATCAGTATTTGCCCCTTTCCTATGCCTCAAACAAAATACTTCTAGTGAATTCCCACCTCCCATTACATTATCCTACTCTATCTAATCCAATTCCATCATTAGAACCACTAGGTACCACTTCAATGATATGCTTCTACTTTCTTCCAACACTTCCTCTCCAGTTCTTCTTGCAGGAATTCCACTCCTTATTTCACCTTGTTTGGAAATCATTCTTAAGTAGTCTCATCTTCATAACCTACCTAATTTGAAGGCTATGAGGAATACATCATTCTTACTGAAAATTTCAAAATACCAAGAGATTTAACTCCCATCCCAGGAGCTTCTGTCTGTTCCCTGACTTTGATCCCATTCTTGAGTATTAAGTCCAAAAACTGAACCAACATGGCAACTAGCTATATTGTGTCCAAGAGAAGCAGAAATGAATAAGTTTGGAATCACTAGGGCTGGCACAATAATAAGTTGCATCAACTAAACAATGTTCAATGGTAGGAAAATGCAATGAAGTAGGAAATTACAGACAGGAAGTTAAATACAAACAAGATACTGACTGACAGAGAAAAGCAGCAAAAAGGAGTTAAAGAGAAACAGAATTTTACCAGGGGGTGCAAGTCTATAATGGAAGAGAAAAAGAGGTAAGAAGAGAAAGTGAGTAGAAGAGAAGAGTAGAGGAACCAGTTCTAATCCAAAGAAGCAGGTTCCTATCAGAAAGCAGATGTGGCATTTCGATTTATTACCATAATTATTAAACTTCAACATCATAATACATATTCCTTTCAAGAATAAAAATGAAATTTCTTTTACCTGCGAACTCAACTGAGTTTTTATCCAGTTGAAATAATAATTTAAGTCACTGCCTTCCATCAATTCTTTCCCCCATGCTGCCAATTTGGCAATAATTCTTGCTGCCTAAAAACAAAGAAATGCTTTCATTACAATAGATTAATAATCATCAGTGACATTTGATTCCTAAAATATATCAAGCATCCTTAAATCTTTAAATTCTAATGTTTTGGAGTTTCAAAATCTAATCTTATGACTTTGGCTTCATTTTTTTGTCTTTAAAATGACTATTTGTCATATATGATAACCCATTTGGAAAGAGGAAAAGGGATACAGGAGAAAATTCTGATGATGATGTGTAAAAAAACAAGACATCAATAAAAGATTATTTTTAAAAATTGAATACTGACTGAGGAGAAAACTCATAAAAAATATGGAGTCAACCCAGCACCATTCAATGGTGCCCATAATGATGAGATCACAGATCTATTTAAGTTTCATGACATATAATGTTGACAAGAGATCACTGAATAAAGTGATTTTCTTTAGTTTATGATAAAATCTTACATAATGTTATCATATGCATAGGAGATTATCTTATTAGAGAAAAATAGCCAAGGTCACATTTTGTTCAACAAAGTCAAAAGCTGTTTTTATAATCAACAAATAATAAATATATAGGGATCTTTTGTTACTTCACAGCATGACAATTAATGCAGACTGCTGGAAAAAAATACAGAAGCCCATCTATTTCTTTTTCATCCTTTCATGAAAGATGTTCTCAAATATTTTATAGAGATGAGAAAGAAGTTATATTAATAATAGCTTGAATATAGAACCCTAAGTACCTTTAAAACCATATTAATTCCAGCATTTTCTATATTGAATGGACCAAATTCCGCACTCTAAGTATGAACTCCAAGTTCCTAAATATCATAGCCATTGCCTTTGTGGAGGTAGGAGGTCCAAGTTGGTATGATTATACAAAAAAAAAAATAATAATACAACATAAATACAATTAAATCATTTCCATTTCATTTATGTACTATTCTCCATTAATTCTAATGACATAGCCTTTTGAATGAGGCTTAAAGTGTGGTTAAAGTGTCAGCTTTATAAATTATAAAGGCTCTTTCCCCTACTTTGTGATAATGTATTTTACAGCAATTAAGGCTAACCAGTCATTAATCTTAAATTAACAGAGATAAGATTTCTAAACAATAGTATAGATATGATTATTCCCATGGGATGGAAAAATGCTGCCACAAACATTCATAAAGTCATTTCTCCTTTACATTAGGAATTTGATTAATTGAATGCATACTTACCATGTGGACAGTGAAAAGATCCTGGCGATTTAACATTGGCAGAAAGTAAGACCATGCTGTAGTCTTACTACGTTTAGCATAATCAAAAAAAATGCTAACTCGTTGGTGATTTTCCTGAAGAAATATAATGGTCAGAAATGTCATTTTCACATCAAATTTTATACATGAAAAATTAATAAAAAGAAATATTTTCCTCATTCTTAAACATACAAATAGAAATGCACTGAAAATATTGTTAAATGATTTCTTCCAATTTTCAGATCATAAACAATACTACTTTACTCATCTTAGCTTCTTGTTTATCTGTTTTCTGGATGTTAATAATTACCTACTATTTGATTATGGCTTTCATCTTTTTAAGTTGTGGAATAATTATTCTATCTATTGAGAAATAGAATAGTACTAACAGGGACTTTATTCAGCTACATTTTTAAATGCTTTTTATCCCTAATCTGGGAATGCTATAAAAGTTAATACTGTTCTCGTTTTATGGTTAAAAGAATTGAATACCATGAATGCATTTCATATAGCATTATTTTTATACAAAAGAAAGTTCTGAACTTATTTTCCTAAACTACAATGTTGCCATTGCACATTTGTGCTCAAAAATTTATACTAAATTCCTAATTTCTCCTTCACCAACTCTAAATGGATGACTTTCAAAATAAGCCAAAATCTGATATCATATGATCTAACCTACTTTACTGTTCACTACCCTCCAACATAAATCCTCTGGTCCTAACAAAATTAATCATATTCTGTCTCCATGTAAAGGTCAAACTTTATTCCCAGTCTCTAAATATAGTCATATCATTACTTTAAGCTTACATGTCCTATTCTGATTATCACATTCAATTATAAAAGAATAAAGAAAACAGAAGTTCATGATTTGACTTAAATAATATCTCAGTCTTTGATTAAGTATAGCCAGGATAATATGCACGTAGTCACAAAGGACAACACCAATATCTTAAGTGCCCCAATACTTGATATGGTAATTGTATTAATAAAAGAAGTTTTCCTGCAAGACACAACATATCTGCAAGGGCAGTTAGGTGGCACAGTGGATAGAGCACCGGCTCTGGAGTCAGGATGACCTAAGTTCAAATTTGACCTCAGACACTTAATAATTACCTAGCTGTGTGATATTGGGCAAGTCACTTAACCCCAGTGCTGAGCCAAAAAAACAAAACAAAACAAAACAAAAAAAGACAGCATATCTGATCCTAAAAATCTTTTCTTTTCCCTAATAAAAACTAACTGCACTTAGCACAGTGCCTGACATATATATATGTGTATATATATATATATATATATATATATATATATATATATATATATGGGTATCTAGTAAATAGTAATTGATTAGGTATTTAGTAAATAGTAATTGAGTATTCAATCAATTGACTTGGATCCTTACCCCTTTTTAAGGAAGGGAGTGGGGAAGTGAAGGCAAAGATAGTGGCAAAGTGAAAAAGAGCTAGCCTTTGGGCTCAAGGAATAGGGCCAAGTGTTACCTTTAACATACACTGTCTAGAGGATCCTCAACAAATCATTTTCTCTCTCAATGTTCTAGAAGGCAGGCAGGAAATTACTTGCTTTTCATGTCAAACATGTGATCTTTTGTTTGCAACTTTAAATTTTCCTAGGGGCAGCTAGGTGGCGCAGTGGATAGAGCACAGGCCCAGGAGTCAGGTCACAACCTGAGTTCAAATCTTAACTCAGACACTTAATAATTACCTCACTGTGTGACCTTGGGCAAGCCACTTAACCCCATTGCCTTGCAAAAACAACAACAACAAAAATTTTCCTAGCCTTGAACATATTCATTCTCATCTTCCAGCAAGTCTAAAGTGATTAATCTTAACTCACAAGCACTGGGGGGTCTAATTAGAGTACTTTGATAGATGAGGAAAAGACAAATCTAAATGTCTAATCTCTCTTCTTAAGAAAAGTAAGTCATGCTTAACTGCTATTTAGGTCTTCAAATTTGAGGCTCAGAAAATTTGGTAATGATGAAAAAACTTCATTCAACCTAATTCTCTGAATCTATAGGCCAGAAAGTTAAAAATCTAAGGTAAATCCATAAAATCACCACAAGGAGCATGGCAGTATGGTCATTCATGTTTCAAGACATATCCCTAAAGACCCACTAAATCATTTTTCTTCAACTCTCTCTGAACATAATAAGATTTAGTGTTAACAGTCTAATAGCAACCCAATAACCTGCCTATCTGAATATAAGTTGTGCTCTTGGGTAGGAAGCTGGAGTAGAAATACAGAAGAGACACACCCTGTTCTGCACATAGAGACAATCAGTCAATTTTTAAAGAAAAGTTGCTAGTAAAATTCAAAGCCCATAGTATATAATCATTAAAGACCACCCAAGAATAATAAATGAGGAAATTCCACAAATTGAACATGCTCAAAAACAAACCAGACCTACACAAGTTGATAATTACCAAATTACACAAATTTTTACAAGCTACAGAATTGGGGAAAATTTACTATCATCATCTGTAAGTGAAATCTAAAATTTTATATACTCTAAAGTAAACAAAAAAGTAAAGCTAACATATATACTAAATGAAGTATTAACTTACCTGAAGCATATCATCAACCAGGGTTAGTATGTATTGGACTGTCTGTTCTTTGGAGATATGGGTCATCAAGTTTATAAATGTTTTGGCACACTAGAAAATAAAAATACATTCAAATCCATACTAAATAATGTAAACTATAACTTCAACAAGAGTTTCATTTTCAGCCAGCTAGGTGGCACAGTAGACAGTACTGTGGCTAGAGCCAGGAGGACCCGATTTCAAATTTGGGCTCAGACACTTAATAATTACCTAGCTATATGACCTTGATCAAGTCATTTAACCCCACTGCCTTGCAAAAGAAATTTTTAAAAAGAGTTTCATTTTTGAAGCTAAAGTTATTCCACATACTTGTGCAATTACCAATTAAAAGTTGGGTGAAACAATCCCCCTTGAGAATAGGGGATGTTAAGTTTAAGATTAAATATTTGCTATAGAACTGATACAAATAGATAAAAGAGTTGACAGCTACATAAGAGACAGTATTGTTTTAAAGAACCATTTTTTTTCCTCTAATAAGCAGAGTCAACACTGTCAATAATAAAATACACTGCCTCATTGAAGAAAGGCATAGGGATTCTGACACCTTCTAAAGTACAATATGTTGAAAAAACACTATAATAGCTAAAAAAAATTAAATTCAACTAATAATTTATCAAACATATATCATGGAAATAGAGTTAGATTCATGTTCCTTTCACTAACACATACTGGCTGTGGAATCCTGGGCAAAGGCACAACTTCCTGGTATAATACTATATCCTCCTAAGTTAGTATAGTGTCTGGCCTAGAATAAGGGCATAATAAAAACCTATTGCCTGAAAGACAAGTCACAAAAGAGATACAAAACTGAATTAATGAAGAGTTTCCTCACTGAGATATCCCTAAATGGATGCAATACCAGGTGTAAAAAGAATGAGATTGGTGAGGCCCTCTGCCAAGCTGCTATAGAAAACAAAATTAACTATATTCTATAATATAAAACATTTTAACTGACTTTAATAAGAGACATATTCACTTATTCATTCATAATATCAACTAAATATCTATTTAACACAATGTATGTGCTAGGTGCTATGGGAAACTCAAAGTTAAATAAGACAAATCTTGTCTTCAAGAAGTTTATAATCTAGTATAAGAATAAAATCTCTTAAATAAAGATTTAAAAAATCTTAAGAGTTAAGAAGCAATAAGTGGAAAATGTCACTTTTAATTTTTTCTTTATATTATAAAACTATATATATATATATATATAAAATATACACAGAGAGAGAGAGAGAGAGAGAGACAGAGAGAGAGAGAGATCTATCTCAAGATAATATGAGTAATTTCAGTCTAACCCAAGCTTAAGACAAACTAGTTTTCTCATCTTTCCTTTAAGGTCTGCAACCTCAAGTTTTACCTAAGCCCAGTGGGAAAGCAATGGTAGTCATGAGGGTCATGCTGAAAATTTATTCGAAGCTGAGAATTATATAATAAAAAAGTGGCTTTCTGGCAAGGAAAAAAAACTATTTCAAATATTCAAAACATTTAGGGATTTAAGATCAAAATCTTGATTTGTATTCCTTATGTTAAAAAAAAGCAAATTAATTTGGGGCAGAGCCAAGATGGAGACAAGAGCAGATCTTGTCTTAGGCACTCTCTCATAAATTTAGTTCACTCTCTCATAAATCTTCAAAACTGAGGACTTTAACTAAATTTTCAAGAGACAGAACCCACAGAGGGACCCAGTGAGACAGTTCTCCTACTCAAGGTAACCCGGAAAAGAGCAGAAAGGCTCTGCTCCCCCAGGGTGGGAGGGGCGGCCCACCAGAGAGAAGAGAACTTCAGCCTCCTGGAGGCAGCCCCAGGGCTCTGGGAGCCAAGGCTCAGAGCAGGGGGGGAGAAGTTCCTGAGCTACATCACAGGGAGCACCTGACACAAATTGGGGAACAGCTGGGGGACCTCTGCCAGAGCCAGCACGTGGAGCCCAGCCCTCTGGCCACACAGCTAGCAGTATGGCCAAGGCAGTCCAGATCCAGGAAACATAAGCAGGCGGAGCCAGTAAGCAGGAGCCCCCAGGGCATAAGCCCATTGAGCAGAGGGAGGGTAGTGGAGAGAGAGAGACTGCCAAGCTCTGTCCACTGCCCCTGGAACAGGACTCTGGAGCTCTGACCACATTCAGATCTTGATCACAGTCTAGGCCCCCCCATAGAACAGCAGGCCCCCCCCCCCCCCGCACCTCAGCTCTGTAGCAGAGGGGGGCGCTTATGGTCATTCACAGACCAGGAGGGAGGACAGAGCCTCACACACTGAGACCCTTGTGGGAGTGTCCCAAAAGCTCAGGAAGCACCTCAAAAACTGGCTTAGGCTGGGAAAATGAGCAAGCAGAGAAAAAAGAGAAACACCATTGAGAAATACATTATCTATGATTCCAAGAAGGATCAATATACTCAGTCTGAAGATGAGGAAACACAAGCTCCTACATCTAAAGACTCCAAGAAAAACAGAAATTGGGCTCAGGCTATGACAGAGCTCAAAAAAGACTTTGAAAATCAAATGAGGGAATTAGAAGAAAAACTGGGAAAAGAAATGAGAGATATGCAGGGAAAAACATGAAAATGAAGTCAGCAGCTTACTCAAGGAGATTCAAAAAAATGCTGAAGAAAATAGCATGCTAAAAACTAGCTTAGGTCAAATGGATAAAATAATTCAAAATGTTATTGAGGAGAAGAATGCTTTAAAAAAGCAAAATTGGCCAGATGGAAAAAGAGATAAGAAAACTCTCTGAGGAGAACAAATCTTTCAGACAAAGAAAAGAACTCAGGGAGATTGATGAATTTATGAGAAATCAGGACTCAATACTTCAAAACCAAAAGAATGAAAAATTAGAAGAAAATGTGAAACATCTCATTGAAAAAACAACTGATATGGAAAACAGATTTAGGAAAGATAATTTAAAAATTATTGGAATACCTGAAAGTCATGATCAGGAAAAGAGCCTTGACATCAATTTCAAAGAATTATTACAGGAAAATTGCCCTGATATCCTAGAATCAGAGGGTAAAATAGAAATGGAGAGAATCCATCAATCCGCCTAACAAAGAGATCCCAAAAAACCAACCCCTAGGAATATTATAGCCAAGTTCCAGAACTCCCAAGTCAAAGAGAAAATATTACAAGCATCCAGAAGGACACAATTCAAATATCGTGGAGCTGCAGTCAGGATCACACAGGACTTAGCAACAACAACATTAAAAGCTCATAGGGCTTGGAATATAATACACCGGAAGGCAAAAGAGCTTGGAATGCAACCGAGAATCAACTACCCAGCAAAAATGAATCTTCCAGGGGAAAAAGATGGACTTTCAATGAACCAGGGGAATTTCAAATGTTCCTGTTGGAATGGCCAGAGCTGAACAGAAGATTTGCTCTTCAGATACAGGACTCAGGTGAAGCATGGAGATTGGAGGAGAGGAGGAAAATATGAGGGATTTAATGATGATGAGCTACATGTATTCCTGCATAGAAAAATGACACTGATAATACTTATATGAACCTTCTCAGTTAATAGAGCAGGTAGAAGGAGCTTTTATAGTTGAAGCATAGGAGAAAGCTGAATTTGAAGATAAAATATGGTGTAAAAATGAAGTCAATAGAAAAAAGGGAAATAGAACGGGAGAAAGAAAAAGGAGAGGGAGAATAGACCAAGATATTGCATATAATAAGATTTTTCTTTATTACAATGAGCTATTACAATGATATGGAAGGGGGGAAAGCAAGGGGGAATGAGGGAATCTTCTCTCTCATCAGAGGTGGCTAGGTGGAGAAACAGCTTATATATATACTCAATGGGGTATAGACATCTGGAGTAAGAAGGAGGGGGGAAGTGAGTGATGGAGGAGAAGATGGACCATGGGGGGAGATTGGTCAGATATAACACATTTTCTTTTTAACTTCTTGCAAGGGGCTGGGATTGGATGACCTGTCTGGGACCACAGGGCCAGGTGGATGCTGAGTCTAAGGGGTGGTATGTGGGCTCAGGGCCTCTTGGCCCCAGGGCTGGGGATCTGTCTGCTGCACCACTCAGCTACCCTACAGCAGAGTCAGAGTGAAAGGAGAGAAAATATAGTACATGGTAGTGGAGAAATACGAAAGGAGGGAGTTGTGATCAGCAATGGCAATGGTGGAAAAATATGTAACTTTTGCGATGGACTTATCATAAAGAACGTGATCCACCCGCGGGATGGATCAAAGACTGAAGAAGACTGAAGCACATTTTATTATTGTTACTGTTATTATTATTATTATTATATTAATATTTTGGGGTGGAGGGCAAATGGGGCTGGGTGGCCTGCCTGGGGCCACATAGCAGGGTGATTGTTGGGTGTCTGAGGCCGGATTTAGACCCAGATGCTCCTGGCTCAAGGGCCAATGCTCTGTCCACCATCCAGCCACCCCTACTATTATTACTATTTTATTTTATTTGGGGCCTTTTTTGTTTGTTTTTGCAGGGCAGTGGGGTTGGGGTGGCTTGCATGTCACATGGCTGGGTGATTGTTGGGTGATTGTATGGGGCTGGATATGGGCTCAGGTGCTCCTGACTCCAGGGCTGGTGCTCAGTCCATTGCGCCACCTGGCCATACCTACAATTATTACTGGTTTTTTTATTTTAATTTTTTCCCTCCCCTTTATCACTCAAGCGAGTCTATATATTTTGGGGGAGGGGGTATTTTGT
The DNA here is from genome assembly GCF_037893015.1 of Macrotis lagotis. Classification (NCBI taxonomy): domain Eukaryota; kingdom Metazoa; phylum Chordata; class Mammalia; order Peramelemorphia; family Peramelidae; genus Macrotis; species Macrotis lagotis. The sequence goes on along the minus strand of NC_133666.1, from coordinate 427,130,128 downwards.
TTACTCTTAAAAAAGAATATTCTATTAATGTATAAAAAAACATCATTTGTAAAAAAAAAAAAATGCATACCCTTTGATCCAGCATACCACTCCTCAGTCTATACCCTGAAGAGATGATGAAAAAGGGTAAAAACATCACTTGTACAAAAATATTCATAGCAGCCCTGTTTGTAGTGGCAAAGAATTGGAAATCAACTAAATGTCCCTCAATTGGGGAATGGCTTAGCAAACTGTGGTATATGTATGTCATGGAACACTACTGTTCTATTAGAAACCAGGAGGGATGGGAATTCAGGGAAGCCTGGCGGGATTTGCATGAACTGATGCTGAGTGAGATGAGGAGAACCAGAAAAACACTGTACACCCAAACAGCAACATGAGGGCGATGATCAACCTTGATGGACTCACTCATTCCATCAGTGCAACGATCAGGGACAATGTGGGGCTGTCTGCAATGGAGAATACCATCTGTATCCAGAGAAAGAACTGTGGAGTTTGAACAAAGACCAAGGACTATTACCTTAAATTTAGGGGAAAAAAACCCTGATATCTTATTGTCTGATCTTGCTATCTCTTATACTACCTTTCTTCCTTAAGGATATCATTTCTCTCTCATCACACTCAATTTGGATCAATGTTTACCATGGAAACAATGTAAAGACTGACAAACTGCCTTCTGTGGGGGTGGGGGGGTAGGGAGGGAAGTAAGATTAGGGGAAAAATTGTAAAACTCAAAATAAATAAAATCTTTAATAAAAAAAAAAGCAAATATTAAAGTAACTGTCTTCTTTAAGCCACCCAGAACCCTTTCTCAAATTAGCTGGTTAACTCTGCCCCATATATAACAAATACTACATTTAAGTATTCTCAACAAAAAGATCACAAAATTGATACCTGAAGATCCACATGAAGCCATCACACAGAAGTAGTAATTATAAACATAAGCCAATCATTTCTTGACATAAAAATTACCAAAAACAAATGTCAACAAAAATTTATGTTCTCTTTGGAGCTCCTCCTGGCCAAACTATTAACTCCACCAATATTGATCTCCCTAATGACCCTCATGTCATTCAACTTAAACTGGATTAAGAATCATACTTTGGAAGAGCTGATAAACTAGATCAGCTACTTAAATGGATTTAAAATCAAGGATATGTGGACTGCCTAGAAAAATAGGAAGAAAGGGTGCTGTTAACACTAATTTAACATTACTTTTAGAATCTGCAAAACCATTTACTAACCTACAAATAAAAAATTAAAAGAGCCCAAAAAAGTGAGAGGTGTTATCCTAGCTATTTCACAGAATACCTACAAGAATTGATTTGTCTATCAAATTAGTATTAACTATGTGCTAAAGTAGAGACTTCCACTTGGATGTCACACCCTCCTAAATCAGTTATACTTTTTCTTTAAGCCTATGAGTTTAAGTTAATATGCAAAGTGCCCTAAAATCTAATGAGAACATTGTAGAAGCTGACATTTTTAGTTAAAAACTACTAAAATTCAATGAAAGGAATAATCACAATAAAATCTCTTCTATAAAACAATTTAGGGGATTCATCTCTGTTTGTCCTAATATAGCCTTAAGAATGATGAAGTAGAAAAGTATGGAAAGAATTACACAAACTGATGCTAGGTGAACAGGGCAGAACCAAGAGAACACTGTACACATTAAAAACATTGTGGACTGATCAACTATGATGGATGCAGATCATCTCAGTAGTTCAGAAATCTAGGACAACCCTGGGAGAATTGTTATGGACAAAGCCATCCACATCAGAGGAAAGGAAAAAATAAAAAACCAGAATCTGAATGGATACTATCTTCATGTTTTTAAAAATCTTCTTGTGTTTTTCCTTCCTATTCTATGGTTTTCTATTCCATTAGTCCGAATTCCTCATACAAAATGACTAATATGTAAAAATGATAAACACAAATGTATATGTACAATGTTCACCGCTAAGGGGATAGGGGTGGGAAGAGAAGAGGGTAGAGAAATGTGTAACTTATAAATATGCAGGTGGATGAATACTGAAAAACTTCTATAACATGTAATGGGAAAAACAAAATAAAATATCAATTAAAAAAATGAAAAAGGATTCATTTGCCTAACCAAATCCAATCATCGAAGAACACATTATAAGATACTATTATAACATATTCATATTAAAGTCATATTAATCTAAATTTTACAAACTATATACCTTAAACTATGAAAAAAATCTCAAAATAAAATACCTGGCTGCCTTCATTTTGAAGCATTTCTTGTTTCTCTTCTGGACTTCTTTTCATCTCAAATCTTTGAATAAATTCACAATCTTCAGCTGAAATCATCTGTCCCCTAGAAAGCAAGGATAGAATTTTTAGTTAAATAAAATGAACAATTTCCATAACATATAATGGGAAAATAAAATATCAATTTTAAAAATAATAAAGTATTCAAAATCTAAAATCTAAGATTTCATTATTTTTTAAAACAAAGGACTCAGGGACAGCTAGGTGGCACAGTGCATAGAGCACCAGCCCTGAACCTGAGTTCAAATCCAGACTCAGACACGTAATAATTACCTAGCTGTGTGGCCTTGGGCAAGCCGTACTTAACCCCACTGCCTTGCCAAAAAAAAAAAAAAATGACAAAAAAAAACCAAAGGACTCATTTACATAGCCAAATCCAATCAAAGAACACATTTGTTATAAGATACTATTATGACATATTTATATTAAAGTCATATTAATCCAGATATCTAAATTTTAGATAGCATCCAATGAACCACACAGAGACACCGAGTTCATATTAGATGTTCTTCTCTCTTCTAAAATCCCCTATTCATAAAGTAGAAATGAAAACAGTACTAAAAGACAACTAACTCAAATTAAATGTAAATTCTGTATCAATAGGATGACAAGTGATAAACTTTCCTTCTCTTGGTAGAAAAGTAGGGGAGTATAGAAGTAGAATGTTGTACAATGACAAAGCAAATCAGTTCTTCAAAAACTAGTTATCACAAGGTCAAATCCCTGGCAACTGTTAACTGTGAGGGCCACAGCAACTCAAGATGGCAAACCACTTTAGTGGAAAAGGCTTTTACTAGGATCACTGTCTGACAGATGGCTTTATTCTCTGTTGTAAAACCCATCTGGTATCCTCAGACAAGATTACATCATTCCTTCTACCTTGAATCAAACAGGTTTCTGACTTAACCATATACATAAAATTGTTATAATCTATTATCTCCCCTTTCCTGCCCTGGAACAGAAATTGCTTTCCCACTTGGTAGCATATCCTACCAGCTACAAGGCAAAAGCATCCCTAGTAACCTCCTTTTCTCTCATTGGTTACCCCATTTCCTCTTCTTTTCCATCTCTGTTTTGAAAAAAAAAAATTACTAACCTAACCTGGTCACAGAATGTTGCTTGCTGACTGTGACTTCCGCAGAAGGGGCTAGGAACTAGGATACAAGTTCTACTCAAAACAATACTAACTGTTTAGGGACCCACTTACCAACTTCCTCTAGTTAGATTTAGAATAAACTTTTTATTTCCTTTTCAGTCAGTCTCTGAAGTTACTCGTGGGTATTGAACAGTAATTTAGAAATTAGATTGTGCTGTTTTTTCTTAGTAACTTTTAGTGAGTTATAATTTTGACTGTTCATTAAGACTTTTTATGATATATATATCCTCAAATGCAAATAATTCTGAGAATTACTGAAATTTTATTATCTTATTTTTGAGTTTATTGAATATTTTTATGAGTACAATTTCATGTTAATATAGTATTCTGAATAGTTTGGAGAAAAGAAAAAGATATAAGCAAGGAGAATTTGTTTAGGCTACACTTGTAATTAAGAAAATTAATTTTTCTATAAATATTTTAGAATTTTTTATATTAGTAAAAAAAGTCTTAAGACACATCTCATCCCTCTTCTTAAATTTCTGTTAGTAGCCTCTTTCTTATTTAGGGTTGGGACTATGAAGTTGGAATGGGGATAAGCCATGTCCTATTCTCTCTGCCTTTAAAATTCCACACTCACTACAAGTACTGCCTTACACACGAGACCTTTATTTTCTGTTCATCTTTGTTCCAAGTATTCATTTTCTCTTCCTCTTGAAATTAATTTGCATTTATGTATACATGTTCTGTCTCCTAGAATGTAAGTTTTCAGGACAGGGACTGTTTTATTTATATCCTTAGTGACAGGCAGCAAGGTTTTGTGATTTGATACTACCTTAGGTATTTATTGGTTCTCCAAACTTTTCTTAGTCTCAGTTTCCCTATCCATTAAAAGGGAGATAATGATAATACCTCCTTCACAAAATTGCTAGGTGGCTCAAATGAAAGTGTTTTTATAAACTTTAAGGTAACTATAAATGATAGCTATTATTATTATTATTATTATTATTATTATTACCTAATATAGTCCTCTATTCATAGTTGATACTTCTTAAATATTAAATGGAAATGACTTTCATAGTAAATATTAGGAAAATCAACTTTACTCAGTTTTACATGCCTATGTGGCTACTATGCACCATAGGAATCACTTGTTTAGTTTATTAACTTGTTTTGTTGTTATTTAGTTGTTTCAGTTATGTCTGACTCTTTGTGACCCCATTTAGGGATATTTCTTGGCAAACATGGTTTGCCATTTTGTACTCTAGCTCATTTTACAGATGAGGAACTGAGACAGAGTTAAATAACTTTTCCAGGATCACTCAACTAGTAAATGTCTGGGGCCAAATTTAAATTCAAGAAAATGAGTCTTCCTGATTCCAAGCCCAGTAAGGGATGCACTGCCATCACCTAGCTGCCTTATTAACTTTTAAAATGTGTATTTATGATTGTTCCTTAGGTGTGTCACTGTTAAGACATACGTGCTATGGCATCTTTGGTCTTCCAAAATGAAGAACAAACATTATTGTTGTGGCATCTTGTAACTATTTCAGTATTTAAAAGATCTAGATTTCATCACTATGTATACATATTGCAACTTCTTTAATAGTATTAGGTCATTCCCCACCTGAGAAGTCTTGCCCATTAGTGAGTCTTCAGACTGAAAGCCAGAAACTTCAGAGACTGATGGAAAAGGAAATAAAAAGTTCCTAACTAGAGGAGGTTGGTAAAAGAGTCCCCGAACAGTTAGTATTGCTTTGAATAGAACATGTCTTCCAATTCCTAGTCCCTTCTGGAGAAGTCACAGGCAGTAAACAACATTCTCTGACAGTTTAGGTCAGATTAGGAAGCTTTATCAAAACAGATGGAAGAAGAGGAAATGGGGTGACCAATGAGAGAAAAGAAGTTTCTAGGGATATTTCTGCCTTGTAGCTGGTAGGATATGTTACCAAGTGGGAAAGTAATTTCTGTTCCAGGGCAGGAAAGGGGAGAAAACCATATACATAAAATTGTTATAACCTATTAAGATAGAAACCTGTTTGATTCAAGGTAGAAGGAGTGAGGTAATTTTAACTAAGGGCAGCAGATGGGTTTTACAACAGAGGGAGGGGTAAAAAAATAAGAAGTCTATATACTCTACCATCCTCCCCTTTCATTATAAGTATCAATATACAACCATTCTATTTTTTTTAGTTTTTTTTTTTGCAAGGCAATCGGGGTTAAGTGGCTTGCCCAAGGCCACACAGCTAGGTAATTATTAAGTGTCTGAGACTGGATTTGAACCCAGGTACTCCTGACTCCCAGGCCAGTGCTTTATCCACTATGCCACCTAGCCGCCCTCAATATACCACCATTCTTGAAGGTCCAATTGAAGTTTAACCTTCTCAAAGCTCTCCCTTTAAAATCACAGCTCACATATATTTCTCCTTTCTGTAACTCTTTACAACACAATTTATATCAGGGGTGTCCAACCCTTTACCTCTTCCGGGTCTGATCACCCATCAAAAGCCCTACATGGACCACATACAGAATTCAGTATCTATTCATGAATATAAATACAACTCTAGCAATGATCTGCTAGAATGAGCCAAGCAGCTACTTCAAGCTGGACTCACCTGGTTTATATGTTACCTTGAAGACTGAAAACAACTAATTCCAAAGCCAAAGGCAGTTTTTTCTAAGATGGTACAGTGGTTAGAACACTGGCCTTGGAGTCAGGAGGAGAGATCAAATCCAACCTCAGACACTTACTAGCTATGTGACCCTGAGAAAGTAACTTAACCCTGTTCACCTCACATCCAGGGCCATCTCCAGTTGCCCTTTTTCATATCTGGCCACTGGATCTAGATGGCTCTGGGGGAGACAGTGAGGCTGCTGACTTAGCACAGCCACCCTCATTCAAATCCAATTCATGTGCCTGTCATGGCATCACCACTCTGTAATGGTCTTCTTTGAGAATGAAAGACAAACACCATCATAATGATCTTCTTCATCATTATTATTACTATATGCATAGTGGAAAGAGGACTAGACTTGGATGGATCAAAAGACATCTGATTTCAAATATCTTCTGACATTTACTAGCTATGTAACAACGATCAACATTTAAGTCCTTTGAACCCTATCACTAAATTGGAGATATTTCCTCTCCCTGTGTGTATTCAATGGCAGAATGAAAGCACTTTTAAAACTGCAAGGATGACTTATTCAATAATATCTTCATTCAATTTTCTTTCATCAATTATTAGGCATATTGTGAAAAACACAATGAAAAGTAAGATATGGTTCCTGACTTAATGGAGTTTCCGGTTTAATAGGGTTTATTCTTATACTACTCAAGTAACTAAAATATGAGGGGAAAAAAATGGAAAAGTATAGAAATAGACCCAAACAGGCAATTCAGAAGGGAAAAAAATTACTTCTCTCTGAAGGGAATCAGGGAAGGAGGACTTCATAAAATAGAAGGCATTTAAGCAGGGCTTTGAAGGATAAATTTACAGATAAAATTGAGAGTAAAGGATATTCCAGGCAATGAGAAGAACGTGAACAAAGAAAAGAAAAGCAAAAACACAGGGAAGAGTAAATTAATTCAATTTGACTAAAATATAAAGAGAAGTAAGACTTTTCTGAAAAGGGAAACTGGGACCAAATAGTGTTAGATTTTGAAAGTCAGGCAAAAGAAGTTTAGATTGATTTCAGTAGGTTAAAGGAATAGGAAGGACTAAAGATTTTAGAGAAAAGCAGCGTTATAAGCAAAGATAACCATTAAGTCAGTCTGAGAGAGCTGAGAAGCTGAAGAACAAAGTTCTGAAAACATAATAAGAAACAAATGTAGTAAGGACAATGAACAAGAAACTTGTTGATCAACTTAGATTTTTTTAAAAGAAACAGTATAGTCCTAAGAAAGGCATGAAGAATGCTAAACATCAAAAAAAAATTTTTTAAAGATAAAAAAATGTTAAATATTGGGCAGCTAGGTGGCACAGTGTATGATAGAGCACAGAACCTGGAGTCTGGATGGACCTGAGTTCAAATTTCAACTCAGCCACTTAATAATTACCTAGCAAATGCTTCTCAAAAGGTTTTACCTCAGTCATGGGGTATAATTCAGTAGAATACACATCAAAGAGAGATTCTAAATAGATGAAGTGTTCCAAATGATTCTGTTTGAATAAGCCTTTGTTCTAATTGCATCAAGTGCCCTTCCATTTAAGAGAATCCATAATCACCATCCAAATGGGAAAACCAAGCAGACAAAAAAATATCTGTTGTCTAAATTATAATATCATAGAAAAGCCAAAGAAAGATTTTATTAGCAGTTGTATCTTAGATAGACTCTATCTATACTTAAAAAATGAATTGAATAGAGAAATTAGAAGAGAAAAGTGGACTATCTGTCTTTGGAAAATGAAACAAAGTCCTTTTTATTTATTTGTTTGTTTTTTAGGTTTCTGCAAGGCCAAATGGGGTTAAGTGGCTTGCCCAAGGCCACATAGCTAGGTAATTATTAAGTGTCTGAGACTCGATTTGAACCCAGGTACTCCTGACTCCAAGGCCAGTGCACTATGCCACCTATTCACCCCTAACAAAGTCCTTTTTGACAACAATAATATTTCAGTGATGCAGGATAGATGCAAGTCATGGAATACAAGATCATCCAAAGGGCCAGAGACAAATACATATTGGGCATGTAAATGTAAATGATATCATCAGAGAGATAAATAACCAAAAAAGGAAGTGATATGGTGGTTAAATACCAAGGAAGCCCATGGGACATGGAATGGACCCACAGTGAAGGATTAATAGAACATACACAAGAATTGCAAATTCAAAGAACAGATTGGTTACAATCCAGAGCAATGGAGGAAAGTAACCCTATCACTAAGATCACATATGCCTCAGAGGTATATTAGCATTATTCAAAAAATATATAAAAAGCTAGGCAGTGGCTAAGAAAACAACAATATTGTTGTTTGTCCTTCATTCTCGAAGAAGACTGGGTCATAACTGAATGAAGCCTCCCTCATGGTTTCAAGTCTTCTTTTTTCCCAAAGCCAAGTCAGCAAGAGTTGCAAAGTTTCCACTTCCCCAAGATTAAGTGGTAACAAATATTATACAGCACTGTGCTGACTGACCCTCCCCCCCCATATATGGCAGGATACAGAATTATCTCTCTGATTGAGTAGAACAAATTGTCTCTCTTTAATAAGGTAAAACTTAATCTGAATAATTATGCAAATTGACACAAATTGGACTTGAAAATGCTTTGCAACAATTGGCTAGAAAAAATTGTGAGCCCAGTTATCTAGCCAATAAGGTCAAGAGGTTGGGACTAGGGACAAGGACAAAAGGGGCTTGCATGCCTCAGCACTTTGCACTCCTCTCAGAGCTGTAACTCATGTTACCAAGGTTGTTCTCCAGAAGAGCAAACTCCTTTCTGTTCTCCAGGCTGGGTCTTCAGATGTTTAAGGAGAACCAAAGCTGTAACACCACACATCAGGAAGGTATGACATGCAAGTGGACTGGATTTAAGTGAAGGCATGCTGTACAAAGTCATCAGTCTCACTTTCTCCTCCAGAGCCATCTAGATGCAGCAGCTAGATATGGATCAGGGCAACTGGAGATGGCTCTGGATCCAGTGGGAGACCTTTAGGTCTTTAACAGGTCTCAGTTTGACTGAGGCAATGCCCATCCAGGGATTAAAGCTAGGTTAAGAAAGAGAAGAGGCACTTTTATCTAGATCAAAAAAAAAAAAAATCAACAAACAACAAGCTGGAGGCAGCAGAATGAGGCTGCAGACACAGCCTCAGTAACTTTCACCTCCCATCCTGGGAGTGGGCAGACAACAAGAGGAACACTGAAGGACCCTCTGCTCTTGCTGGACAACAGTTCCAATTGAACTGACCAGAAACAGTCCCAAGCTGCAGCTGTGGGCCAGATGGAGGAAGCCATGTGTGTGTGTATATGCAGTTTCACAGGAAGGAGAACCTGCTGTCTGTGTACTGTGGCAGAGTCCCTGCTTTGGGTTCCAGGAAAGCAAGGAGAACTGAAGTTTGCAGACCTGGGAAAGGCCACAGGGAGCAAGAACATTTGAGTGACAAGTGGCTAGTAGGGCCCCTAACTATGAGTCTGGGGTGAAGAGGAGTACCTAAGGATTTGTTCCAGGAGAGTTTTCAGTAAATTACAGTAAGAATCATGTGAGGCTTGGAGTACCATTTCCCACAACTGAAGATTGCAACAATAAGCTACTAAAAATAAAACAAAATAAAAATGAGTAAGCAAAGGAAAAAGAATGAACCTTAGGCAACTACTATGGGGATAGAGAAGATATGGGTTCATTTTCAGAGGAAGGTAGTGACATTAAAAATATTATAAAAACTGTTAAACAAGCCCAAAATGAGTTCTTGGAATAAATAACTTGACAATTTAAGGATTTCAAAACTCAAATAAGAGAAGTTAAGGAAAAATTAAGAAAAGAAGAACAATCCAAAAAAATTAAAAACTGAGAGAAAAATCAACCAATTGGAAAAAAGATGCAAAAATTTAAGGAAAGGGGCAGCTAGGTGGTGCAGTGGATAGAGCACCAGCCCTGGAGTCAGAAGTACCTGAGTTCAAATCTGACATCAGACACTTAGTAATTACCTAGCTGTGTGGCCTTGGGCAAGCCACTTAACCCCATTTGCCTTGCAAAAAATACTAAAAAAAAAAAAAAAAATGTAAGGAAAAAATAACTCCTTGAAAGCTAATGATGTTAAAAGACATCAAGAAGGGGTGGCTAGGTGGCACAATGGAAAGAGTACCAGCCCTGGAATCAGGAGGGCCTGAGTTCAAATCTGGCCTCAGACACTTAATAATTACCTAGCTGTGTGGCCTTGGGCAAGCCACTTAACCCCCTTTGCCTTGCAAAAACTTAAAAAAGACATCAATAAATAATAGAACAAAATCAAAAGAATGAAAAAAATAGAAGAGAATGTGAAACATCTAATTGGAAAAACTGATCTGGGGAAATAGATCAAGGAAAGACAATAAAAGAATTATTGGAAAAGTTACAAAAAAAATCAAAAGTCTTAATATAATATTAATATTACATATTAATTAATTAATATTACAATTAAGGAAAATGACTTTACAGGAATAACAGTCAAATTTCAAAGCTTCCTGGAAAAAGAAGAAAATTCTACAAGCAACAGAGGAAAAAAATGTAAATGCCAAGGACCTACAATCAGGATCACATAACACCAAGTAACTTCTGCACAATAAAACACTATATAAGGGTTAAGGTTGCAACCAAAAATAAATTATCCAGCAAAGTTGAATATGATCCTGAATGAGAAAAAAAATGAACATATAATATAAACTGAAAGACTTTCAAGTATTTGTAAAAAAAAAAAAAGACTAGTACTTAATGGAAAATAAAACATTTAAGATCCAGAAGAAATATAAGGTAAACATTAAAGATTAATTATGGGGGCGGCTAGGTGGCGCAGTGGATAAAACACCGGCCCTGGAGTCAGGAGTACCTGGGTTCAAATCCGGTCTCAGACATTTAATAATTACCTAGCCATGTGGCATTGGGCAAGCCACTTAACCCCATTGCCTTGCAAAAACCTAAAAAAAAAAAAAGATTAATTATGAGACTCAATAAGACAAACTGTTTACTTCTTATAAATGAAAATGTTAAAAGTACAACACAGTCATATAGTAGCTTGAAAGAAAGACTTCAGTTTAACTGAATATGGTGGCTGATTCTAAAAATAAAACTGGCTAAGAAAAGGTAAAAAGGAACAAATATCTCATGCAAATGAGGCATGGAAAGAAGAAGTCATACATAAGAAGCAAGTGGGGGTGGAAAAAAACATACATCCAGAAGAGCATAAAAGTCGTCTAAATTTATAAAGAAATAAGAGGGTAAGAATATAGGATAGGAGAGGGAATTTTAAAAGGATGTGAAGAATAAGAATTAGGAGTAGGGGAGAGGATCAGGAAGGGACTTAGGGCAAAGTAGAGGTTAGAAGTAAATCCAGGAGAAACATAAGGTAATGATGAGATCATGAAAAAGGGTAAAAATCGCACTTGTTCAAAAATATTCATAGCAGCTCTGTTTGAAGTGGCAAAGAATTGGAAATTGAGGGGATGCCCATCAATAGGGGAATAGCTGAACAAATCGTGCTGCGTGTGTGTGTGTGTGTGTGTGTGTGTGTGTGTGTGTGTGATGGAACACTATTGTTCTATAAGAAATCATGAGGGATGAGATTTCAGAAAAATCCTGAAAAAACTTGCATGAATTGATAATGAATGAGATGAGTAGAACCAGAAAAACAATATACACACTAACAAGACAGGTTGATGATCCACTATAATGGATATGTTCATTCCATCAGGGCAATAATCAGGGACAATTTTAGAGGATTTGTGATGGAGAATACCATCTGTATCCAGAGAAGGAACAGTGGAGTTTAAATGAAAACCAAAGCTTATTAGCTTCAATTTTTTTAAGTTGTCCTATATATTATGCAATATTGCTATCTCTAATGTTTTCTTCTTTCTGGATCTGAATCTTCTCACATAGCATGTTCAATTTCGACCTATGTTGCTCATGGATGCAAATATAAAACCTATCTCAGATTGCCTTCTGTTGAGGGGAAGGCAGAAAAATTGCAAAACCGAAAACTTTGCCCAAAAAAAGATTGGTAGAAACAAAATATTTAATTTTAAAAATTCACATGAAGTAAAACATTAAAAGACTCAATTATGAGACTCAATAAGGCAAATTGTTTACTTCTTATAAATAAAAAATATTATAAATACTCAAGATTGTCATCATTACTTGGATAATTTGAAAGATAGTGAGTAAAATATTTCTGACAAAGGACTCATTTCTAAAATGTAGAGAAACTGAGTCATATTTTTTAAAAAAAGCCATTCCCCAGGTGACAAACGATCAAAGGATATGCAAAGGCAATTTACAGATGAGGAGATCAAAGTAACCCATAGTCATATGAAAAATTGCTCTAAATACTTATTGGAGAAATGCAAATTAAAGCTTCTCTGAGGTACCACCTCACACCTCTCAGACTGGCCAATATGACCAGAAAGGATAATGATCATTGTTGGAAGGGTTGTGGGAAATCTGGGATACTATTACATTGTTGGTGGATCTGTGAACTTATCCAACTTTTCTGGAGAGCAATTTGGAATTATGCCCAAAGGGCAACAAAAATGTGCATACCCTTTGGTCCAGCAATATCACTACTGGGTCTACACCCTGAAAAGATGATGAAAAAGGGTAAAAGCATCACTTGTACAAAAATATTCATAGCAGCACTGTTTGTGGTGGCAAAGAATTGGAAATCAAGTAAATGTCCTTCAATTGGGGAGTGGCTTAGCAAACTGTGCTATATGTATGACATGGAACACTATTGTTCTATTAGAAACCAGGAGGGATGAGAATTCAGGGAAGCCTGGAGGGATTTGCATGAACTGATACTGGGTGAGATGAGCAGAACCAGAAAAACCACTGTACACCCTAACAGCAACATGGGGGTGATAATCAACCTTGATGGACTTGCTTATTTCATCAGTGCAACAATCAGGGACAATTTGGGGCTGTCTGTGATGGAGAATACCATCTGTATCCCTATAAAGAACCATGGAGTTTGAACAAAGTACAAGGACTATTCCATTTAATTTAGAGAAAAAAAAACCTGCTATCTTATTATCTGATCTTATTATCTCTTACACTTTATGTTTCTTCCTCAAGGATATGATTTCTCTCTCATCACACTCAATTCTGGATCAATGTACAACATGGAAACAATGTAAAGACTGACAAATTGCTTTCTGTGTGGGGTGGGAGAGGGAAGTAAGATTGGAAGAAAAATTGTAAAACTCAAAATAAATAAAATCTTTAATTAAAATTTACAAGAAAAATAATAAAAATGAGTGATATACAAAGAGTTAAAATAAAGGTCTACATTAGAATGTTATTGTTTCATATGATATTAAAAAAAAGGAATAGCAAGCATGATCTCAAAGTGAAAACTAAAATAAATTTAGTTAAAAGAAATCAAGAGGGGAGACTATACTATGAGTCACCAATATTATTCAATACGGTTTCAAAAATGCTAGCAGTAGGGGAGGCTATGTGGCGCAGTGTACAGAGCACTGGCCCTGGAGTCAGGAGTACCTGAGTTCAAATCCAGCCTCAGACACTTAATAATTACCTAGCTGTGTGGCCTTGGGCAAGCCACTTAACCCCATTTGCCTTGCAAAAACCTAAAAAAAAAAAAAAAAAAATGCTGGCATTAAGCAAAAAGAAGAGAAATTGAAGGAATCAGCATAGGAAATGAGGTACTAAACTATCTCTTTTTGTAGACAATATAATGATATATATGGAAAAACCTAAAGATACAACTAAAAAGTTAGCTAAAAACAAATAATTTTAGCAAATGAGAAGAATATAAGATAAATCAATATAAATTGTCAGTATTTTTATATATCACCAAGAAAACTGCAAAATGAGATAGTAAGAGAAATAACTGTAGACAGTATAACATACTTGAAAGTATACCTGCCAAAAGAAACCTCAGAATTTTATGAACATACAAATAATTGGAGGAAATCACAATTGTTCATGGATAGACAAAATCAACATAATAAAAATGAAGATTTTACCAAATTTATTCAATGCCATCCCAATTAAATAACTAAAACAATTTTTCTGAGTAAGAAAAAATAATACAAAATTTATCTGGAAGAACAAAAGGTCAAGAATTTCAAAGATAATAATGAAAAATATGCAAAGGAAAGAAGGTTCAGTGGTACCAGATCTTAAATCTTATTATTTTAATCCATCTGATACTAGCTAAGAAACAGAAAGGTTAACAGTGAATCAGAGTAGACATACAATACATAGTAATAAAGGATTAGAGTAATCCTGTATATGACAAAGGTAAAGATTTAAAGTTGGAGGATAAGAATACTTTATTTGGTATTTTGGTAAAAACTTGTTGGGAAAGCTGTCTGGCAGAAATTGGACACAGGCCAATATCTGATGCCATTTAACAATATAAGATCAAAATGGATATATGACCTAGAAATAGAGGAAGATATCACAAGAAAATTAGAAAAATATAGAACATATTACCTATCGAACTTCTGAAAAGACAAAAGATTTATGAATAACCAGGAAATAGAAAGCAGTGGAAATTTCAATTTTATTAAATTAAAATGACTGATTTATTATTATCAATTGTTTATTATTATTTATTATAATTAGTTACTTGTTTATTATTAAATTAAAAAGGTTTTGTACAAAAAAATATAGCAAAGATTAGAAAGAAAGCAGATAACTGGGGGAAATTTTTCATAGTCTCAAATTTATAAGAATTGGGGGGGGGGGGTCAGCTAGGTGGCTCAGTGGATAGAACACCAGTCCTGTAGTCAAGAGGACCTGAGTTCAAATCCAGTCTCAGACACTTATTACCTAACTGTGTGACCTTGGGTAAGTAACTTTTAACCTCACTGCCTAGCAAAAAAAAAAAAAAAAAGAATGGGAGGGACAGAGTCAGGATGGCAGAGTAAAGGGAGGGACTCCTGCATACCACTCCAAAATACCTGTAAATAAGGACTCTAAAGAAATTCCAACACGAAAGAACCCACAAAAAGACTGAGTAAAAGAATTTTCCAGTCCAAGACAACTTGGAAGAGCCAGGAAAGGATCTGGTGCACCACGATTAGAAAGGGCCCACCCAGGAACAGAACAAGAGGTACCTGGGTCCTTGGGGGCTCACTGAAGCATAGAGTGAGTGGACAGGAAGGGCACTATGAGGGATTTAATGATGTTTAACTGCTTATATTCCTGCAGGGGAAGATGATCTTGATAATAGGCATATGAACCTTCTCATTTATTAGAGCAGTTAGAAGGAGCATATATAGATAGACAAGGCACAGGGAAGTTGAATTTGAAGACATAATATATTAAAAAGATGGAAATAATGAGGGAGAAAAGAATACTGGGAGAAGGGAAAGGAGAGGTAGAACAGGGTAAGTTATTTCACATAAAAGAGGTAAGAAAGGGACGGCTAGGTGGTGCAGTGGATAGAGTACCAGCTCTAGAGTCAGGAGTACCCAAGTTCAAATTCAGCCTCAGACACTTAATAACTACCTAGCTTGTGTGGCATTGGGTAAGCCACTTAACACTTAACCCATTGCCTTGCAAAAAAAACCTTTAAAAAAAGAGGCAAGAAAAAGCTTTTGCAAGTAGAGTGGAAGAGTGGAAGTCCAACCTGGAGGAAGAAAAGAGTGGTGAGAGGGAGTTAGTGAGCCTTACTCTCATTGGAAGAGACTCAGAGAGAAAATAACATACACATTCAACTGGATATAGTAATCTAACTTATCCTTAAAGAAAAAGGAGAGGAAAGGGATGGGAAAAAAGGGATGGGGGGGGGAAAGGGGGTATAGGTGACAGAAAAGAAGGAAGATTGTGGGAGAGGGTAGGCAGATACAACACACTTTTGATGAGGGACAGGGTGAAAGAGGAAAGGGAACAGAATAGAATAAATGAGGGTGGGGGAGAACAGAATGCAGAGAAATACAGCTAGCAATAGCAACTATGGAAAAAAAATATTGAAGCAATTTCTCTTATGGGCTTATGATAGAGAATGTTATCCATCCCGAGTTGATAGTGTCTGAATACAGACTGAAACACTTTTTTTTCTGACTGTATTTTTCTTGGGATTTCTTTCTTTGTGTGTATATAGGGAGGGGGGGAGGAGTATGTTTACTTTTACAACATGACTATTGCAGTAATGTTTTTCATGACCACATTTTTAACCTATACCAAGTAGCTTGCTTTCTCAATGGGGTGAGTGGGCTGGGAAAGGAGAAAATGAATTTGGAAGACAAGGTTTTGGAAATTAATGTTGAAACTTGTTTTTATATGTAGCTGGGAGGAAAAAAATTTAAAAATAAAAAATATTTTAAAAATTTTAATAACACAAGTTATTTTGGGGGTGGCTAGGTAGCGCAATGGATAGATAGAGCACTGGCCCTGGAGTCAGGAGTACCTGAGTTCAAATCCGACCTCAGACACCTAATAATTATCCAGATATGTGGTCTTGGGCAAGCCACTTAACCCTATTTGCCTGGCAAAACAAACAAAAAAAAGAATATAAGTCATTTCTCCAATTGATAAATGGTCAAAGGATATGAAGCAGTAGTTTTTTAATGAAAAAAACAAAACTATATATAGTCATGTTAAAGAATGCTTGAGATCAGCTTATTTAAAATGACTGAAGTCCTTCAATTGAAGAATGGCTAAACAAGTTGTCATATATGATTGTGATGGAATACTCCTGTGCTATAAGAAATAATGAGCTGGTAGATTTTTAGAAGAAAAAAAACACAGAAAGACTTAGATGAAATAATGAAAAATGAAATGAGCAATACCAAAAGAATGTTGTACACAGTAACAGAAATACTGTACTAAGGACAACTCTGAATGACTAATTCATTTTGAATAACATAATAAAGACCCAAACCAACTACAAAGTAACTATGACGGAAGATGCTGATAAAGTATCTATAGCATGATTTTACATATGTGTGCATTTGTATTTAACTGTAGCATTCTCCAGAGCAGGGTGGGGAGGAGGAAAAAAAATTAAAAGTACACGAAAGAGAACAAAAGAAAACTGAGGGGGGGCAGCTAGGTGGTGCAGTGGATAGATAGAGCAATGGCCCTGGAGTCAGGAGTACCTGAGTTCAAATCCAGCCTCAGACACTTAATAATTACCTAGCTATGTGGCCTTGGGTAAGCCACTTAACCCCATTGGCTTGCAAAAAACTACAAAACAAACAGAAACTGAGAATGAAGCACAGAAAATCAGGTTAGCTTTAAAAACAATGTGTAGTAAACAATGGGAAGTAGAAATTCATGGTTTTTATATTGAATCTTCTATAATCTGCTGTGTAGATTTAAGTTCAAAAAAAAAATAGGTCCTACAAGTCTAAATTCACCTCTTTTCATTACTGAAATGAGATCAAAGTAACATTATAGTCATCACATTAGAGGTTTTGGCAAAGCAAAATCTCTCATGCTAAGTAATCCAGAGTTGTCACATCAACCTGGAGGAATATCTTCAGTGAAATGTCCCAAGGATCTATGTTTAATCCAATGTTATTTAACTAAATTACTGATTTTAAAATGCTGGAGGTATAGATGAACATGTTTGCCAAATTTGTAGATAATATAAATTTAGGAAGGGATAGCTATTATTTTGGATTTGGGGGACCCAGAAAGAAAATGACAAGCTAAAATACTGGATTAAATCTATGAGTGAAAATTTAAAGGAATAAATATAATGTCTTATTCTTTCAGTTTAAAAAATCAACTTCACAGATTAACAAACTACATATATATATATAGAGAGAGAAAGAGAGAGCTTGTAATGATCTACAAAAAAATTTATGAATTTTCATGGATCACAGTCAAAAAAATGTGATTTAATATTGGGGAAAAAAAGCTAAAGTAACCTTATTATTAAAGATTGTAGAAGGAATATTCTTGTTAGATGACATGTTAGAAAGGCTGCCAGATGTAAAATCAAGAAAATTCATCTCCATGAGTTCAAATCTGTGTTCAGACTTACTAACTGGATGACCCTAGGCAAGTCACTTAACCCTGTTTGCCTTAGTTTCCTCATCTGTAAAATGAGTTGGAGATGGAAATAGCAAACTAATTCAGGATCTTTACTAAGAAAACCCCAAGTTGGGTCTTGAAGAGATGGACACAACTAATAAATTAAACAACAACCCATTAGAATGTAACCTTTAAGGAGCAGCTTATATGGCTCAATGGTTAAAGCACTGGGCTTGAAATCAGGAAAACCTGAGTTCAAATATAGCCTCACACACTAAATAAATGTCTGATCCTAAACAAGGCACTTATCCCCTATCTGCCTTAATCCAATGAAGAAGGAATCAGCAAACCACTTCAATATATTTACCATGTGGACCATACTATCCATAACATTTTATTGGCAAACATATTAGGAAAGAGTCTGAATAAGGACCAGTTAAGAGATTATTCCAATAATCGAGGAGAGGGGTAATAAGAATCTGAAACACAGTGAGTATACTGGAAATAAGAGAGAAGAAATTGTTTTGAAAGTCAATGACCAGAAATAAGGTTCCACTGTCAGAGAGGGAAAATTAAAATAAAAAAACAAAAGAATTAAGTAGGATTATTAATTTAGCTGGGTTGGGATGTCAGTGGAGTATATACAGACAGAGCTAACCAGCAAATAGCTACCAATAAGGAACCAGAACTCAAATTTTCATTTGTATATCTTAACCCTCCAATTACAAAGTTGCTCATTGAGAACAGGCATCTACTTCCTCTTATATTCCTCATAGCAATTAAAATGACTTTCACCAAGGACATATAAAGTAAAATGAAGATATGCAGGAGAAAAAAAAAAGATAGATGCATAGAAGTAGAAAATGGAATTGAGGCATTATAAAAAACTAACTATAAAAGGAAATAGAGCATTATAAAAATTTCATCAAACTTAAAAATTTTTTTCAGAGACCACAATTATATAACAAATTCTACCAGTATGTTTCATAATGACTAACAATGGCATTGTTTAAAATATAAGCAAATTCAGAGGTATTATAAACACTCTTTGCCCTCTCTAGCCTAAACTGACTCCAGACTAGAGAAATCAGGATATATAACTAGACCCCAACATTGCACTGCCTACAAATTACTATGGTAATGCACATAAACACACTATAATACAATGAAAATTTGTAGTTGGAGATTACTAAGGTTCATTATTCATAATGTACACATATATACACACATCAAATACTCATATGAATAAAAGAGAAACTCATTCTCTCATAAATTTCCAACAAGACACAAAGTAATGGCTTTGATGACAAAATCAGATCTCAAGAAAACAAAAAAAAAACTATATGCAGATAAATGAAGAGTAGTGAAAACCCAACAACATTAAATCCTAACATGCAAAAGAGACAGCCATTTATTTTAAGTAGGAAGTTTTTCCACCTACTCACATCATGTTTTTCCAGGCTCTATCACAGTAACATGACCATGAAAAAAAGAATGGGAAGCAACTGACTACCCAAGATTCACTATAAATCTATACTTACTGAAGATAGGATTGCCAGTTGACTTTGTTGGCCCGAACTTCTGCAGCCTTTGCAGCAATGATGTTTGTTGGGACAGCATTATCCACAGCACCTCGGATATCCATTTTGGTCATCTAAATTTATATCTTGAATTTTCTCAACAGATCTTCAAAAATTGAGTTAGGTCTTCAACAATCATTAAGTCATGTGCAAAGAATAAAGAGACCAAAAATAAAGATACATTATTCTTCCTAAATTGTAATTACTTAAAAGATATAAAACTCCCCCAAGGTCTGAATGTAATGTAAAATGGGGAGTGGGGGAAGGGGGGATAGGGATTGTTGCACTGCAGGATAGGTGATTCTGTAATTGTTAAGGTTCCTTCCAGGAATAAGATCCCAGGTGTCCAACTCTGGATTGTGGCCTAAGGGTGACATTTTTATCTTGTTCTTTTATTTTTCCAAAACAGAAAACTTCAAAATATTTCCATTAATGTTAGGGTAACATCATACTAGAGAGAGATCAATTAAAATAACACATCCAAAATTCTTTGCATAAGATATAAAATGAAAAAATACTTCAAGTTTATGCAAGTAAGATTAAATTGTCTTCTAGGAGAAAGTAACTGCAGAACCTCTTAAGTGCAAGTAAAGTCATATATATCAATTTATTAATTTCATTGATTAAAATAACAAGGCAAAAAAATTTTAAAATAAAGCATAATAGTTCTAGCTAAATAATAGATGTATCAGTTATAATGAAATTTTGAGAAAGTGGAAAAATTATTTCTCCCTATAGAAATGAACTTTTCTGCTATTTCACAAATATCAATTCTCCTACAAAGCGTTGATGCAATTAGTGCCCGAGGATAAACAGTACTGAAAGTCTATTATAATCAAGGATTTCCAGGCTTAATGTATACATACGGATTATTAATCAATTGCTAATCTGTTATGTGACTACTTAGAAGTATAAAGTAAATATATCCTCACAAAAAAAAAACTCTAAGATCAACATTTTTCCCTATTTTTCAAAAGCAAAGGCCTTCGGTTTTGGAGTCACTGACAACCTGAGGGTTTGCCGTCCAGACCAGAAAGAAGAAGCAGGTGATCTCGGGCCCCACCCGGCTTCGGGGCCCAATCAGCTTTTCCTATTGTGGCCCACAGAGAAGGATGATGGCTTGACTAAAGGAAAACGCCGTCATCAGGGGGCTCCTATCACCCTAAAGCCCTCACTCTAGGGCCCAAAAGGAGAAATGGGGGGGCGGATGTGTCGCAGCCTGGGGAAATGGCCCCCTCCCCGGCGCCGAGGGGGCCCCCGGGCTGCGATCGCCCCGCGTCCAGGGCTCTACGCCGCCGTCCTTCAGGGGAGGGCAGGGGGCACAAGGAGCAGCCGGGAGGCGGGAGGGGGCCGCGGGGCGGGCCTGGAAGAGCCTCTCGCCTACGCGCACAAGAGCCGGGCCGCGGCCTCAACCCTGGGCAGGGGTCCCTGCCCCAGCCCCGGCCCCGGCATGAGCCGGGCTCTCTTACCGGTCCCGGAGGCAGAGGAGCGCGCGGGCGTGCGGCCGGCCGCGGCGGAGGCGAGGCCTTGAGTGTTTGCCCCGGGACAGGTTGGGCCGCCGGAGTCGCCAGGAGGAAACCGGCTGGCAGAGCGCGGGTCATGTGACGGCCCGCCACGTGACCAGCCCCGGACTGCGGAAGCCGAGAGGCTTCTGGGGCCCGGAGCGGCGAGGGCGGGGCGCGCCTCGCCCCAGACCAGAGCGAACCTGCGCCGCCGGCTGGGGCGGGGGGCGGGGCTCCGGCCCGGCGAAGCCCCGCCCCCTACTGCGCCGCCCCGGACACGTGGGGCGCCCCGACCGGCCTCGCCCTCCGCCCGCCCCTCTCTCTCTCTCTCTTTGGCCAATTATAATAATTCCTAAGTGATAAACTTCGTCTAGTTTACTACCGAGGGGGGTTTAAAAGGTTTCACCTAGCAGTTTGGGGGCAGAGAATGTGCCAAGGCAGACGCGTAGGTGGGCCTGCGCCTGCCAAGGTCCTGGGCTTCTTGTTGCCCTTGACCTTGAAGGGGCCGCGGGACGATCTGGCTCCATTTTGAGTTGTTCCTCCAAAGTTTCCTTCCAGCGCCGCCGCTGGGGCCGAGCCGGTGCGGGAACAAGGGCGAGGGCACGGCCGGAGGAGCTCCCGCCAGCCCCTGCCCCGCAGCGGCGCGGAGTGCCACAGACCTCCCCCACCCCCAAGTTGCAAATGCTTATTTTTTCCTAAAAAAAAAAAAAGTTCATTCTGGCTGATGCTGATGTGGGAGCATTCCAATGTGGGCTTTTTGAAGGACTAGCAAAAACCTCTAGAATACAGCCAGGTGCGCTCAAAGGAGAGAAAGTAGTAGCATCCGAAGGAGCAGGTCTTCATAGGTTTTGCCGGCTACTCTTTCTGAAACCTGATTAAATCACACGACTATTAAAAAAAATAAATTTTCTTCCTTAAGGATCTGATTTGAGATCAATGTGTAACAATGGAACCAATGTAAACACTAACAGACTGCCTTCTGTGGGGGAGGGAAGCAAGAATAGAGGAAAAACTGTAAAACTCAAAATAAACTCTTTTAAAAAAAATGAAAAAATAAAGCTTGGTAGGATTCCAGGACTAAAGGGGCATTCATAATTTCCTCTTTCTTCAGACTCTCCTATATATTAACAGATGTAGGTTATCACAACTGGAAGAAACCTTAGTTCACCCTTTTATAAGAAGCCCCTCTGCATCCCCAACAGAAAGTCAACCATCATTTGCTTAAAGACTTAGAAGACTAGCCTGCTTCCTGAGGAAACCCTTTAAACCTCTGGTTAACTCAAATTGTTAATGCAAGTTTTTCCAGAATACTGAATCTGAATCTGCTTCTCTAAAACCTCAATCCCATTGCTCCTGTTTGAACCCTCTAGGACCAGGCACAACAAATTAAATCCTTCTTCTATGTGATGATTCATCAGATTCTTAGTTATCATGACCTCTAAAATTAAATATTCCAAGTCTAAACTTTTTCCAGGATTATTATCTAGTATCACTCCCATACTAAGAAACTCCTTTTTGCCTTTAAGAGAAAATACGAATTTCTCTGTTTGACTTAAACCTTTCATAAGCTAGATCCTGCTTATCCTTTCAGGCTTATTGTATACATTACTCTTCATTCCACTAATGCATTCTTCATTCTAAAACAAACTGATCTACTTGCTTTTTCACCCATATATGACATTCCACCTCCCAACTTCTTGACTTTCTCACTCTGCCTGGTAGGATTCTTAAAAGTTCCAGTCAAGTACCACTGCCAATGAGAACAGAATTTGACTGTTCCCCCTTCTAGTTGCTAATGGCTTTCCTCTGTCAGGGAAGCCAGAAGGCAGTGATGAGGAGAGATAGATAGGTTTCCAGATGGGGTGGTGGATAGCAGGGAGAGACAGTTAGTGAAAATGACCTGAGATTGGGTGTTTTGTTCAGAGAATATCAAGACTAAGTGGATACTTAGTATGGGGAGTATGGGAAGGGGGGGTCTTGTGTGTAAGAAGACTGAAAAGGTAGGAGGGAACCAGGTAATGATAGATCTAAATGCCAAATAGAAAATTTTATATTTGATCCTGGACTTTATAGAGAATCAGTGAATAGAGGGGATAATACAAAAGCTGCTGCACTTTAGGAAGTTTAATTTGACGACAATTAAGTAAAAGATGGAGTAGAAGTGATTTGAGGCAGAGATCAACCAAAAGACCATAGCAATAATCCATATGTGAAATAAAACTAAATGCCAAAAACATCAAAACACATATGCCACATAGAAATATATCAATATATATATAGATATTCATATGTGACTTCAAAGTAATAAAGTTGGTATTGGCATTTACATCCTTCAAAGGTCTATTCTTTGATTGCTTATTCTTGTTTTGAACCCTTGAATATTTAATCTCTCTCTGCCATAAATTCATTTCATCATATCTCAGGTTTATTTAGCTAAAACCATATGGAGAATTGAAGGGACCCAAATAAACATATATATATATATATATATATAGGTTTTTGCAAGGCAATGGGGTCAAGTGGCCTGCCCAAGGCCACACAGCTAGGTAATCACTAACTGTCTGAGGCCAGATGTGAACTCAGGTACTCCTGACTCCAGGGCGGGTGCTTTATTCACTGCAACACCTAGCCACCCCTCCAAATATATTTTTAATGGATCTATGATCTTGAAGTGGGTGAAGCACCTTCCAATGCAAAATTCAACCTCATCCAAATTTTCTGAATGTGTAACTCTTTTCCAGAAATTCTGGGAGGGCATCCAACTTTCTAGAGACCCAGAAATATAAGTAAAATAAGGATTTTGCCTCTATTGTCTCCATTATCTGAATATTTAATGATAAAATATATAATGTATAAAATAGTATGTAAAATATATAAAATTATTTCATTCTGTATATGAGTGAAAAATTTAATAGCTAGTCTCTATGACTCTCAATGTCAGTCAGGGAGGGTATTAATTGATTTCTAATCTTAGAGCTTAAATTGATCCAGTCAGAGGGTGGGAGAGGGCAACAAGAACAGATACCAAGAAATGAGTCAGGTCCAGACTAGATGAGTATCCCAGCCAAAAAGCAGATAGGAATAACATCAAGAGAACCAGAGAAGCTAGCATGGTACTTTTTTTAAAAAGTCAGTTGTTGTGGCTTGCTTCCTTGGGGCCCACAGCAGCGACCTCCCTCCCAGAGGGGAGCTGAGAATAAGGAGTCAAGCCACCACTGCCTTATGCCTCCAGCTCAATTTTATTACTGCTTAGCTATTACATATATACTGTTAGGTCTTCCAGGGTAGAACAAAGAATAATGAGGTAATGGGGGGATGTAAGCGGGATGTGCGTGCAGCATCTTGCATTACAGGATAAGGAGGTACATTGGGGGGAGGTGATAAGGCACAGCTGTGTCTAGTGCCCTTGGTCAGTGGGGCGGAATGTCCAGCTCCCAAGGACTCCGGCACACCTTATCTCTCAGGGCAGCTTGCCAGCTCCTGAGATTGTCCAGGTGGCGGTTTACTTGGGAATGATTTGTGTCATGGCTGTTAGAATAGCCTGTGTACCTACAGTCAGTCGAACAATTTAAAAATACAACATACAGAAACATACAGACAGTAGCATCATGTTTGATAACCCCCAAAATCCTCAGTTATTAGATGAAGGACTCATTATTTAACAACAGCTAATTTACAGTATTCACACTGTAGACCAAGATTATTTTTTAGAGACTGAGCATTGTTTCATATAATTGTTAATAGTTTATTATTACTTCCTTTAAAAACTGCCCATTTAGGAGTAGAACCAAGAGAACATTATACGCATTTAACAACATTGTGATTTGATGAAATGCCATGGATGCAGCTCCTCTCAGCAGTTCAGAGATCTAGGAGAACCCTGGAAGACCACCCTCATCCAGAGGAAAGCAAACAAACAAAAAAATCTGAATGGATACTATGTTCACTTAAAAACAAAACTTCTCATATGTTTTTCCTTCATATCACATAGTTTTCTTTCTTTTTCCTTAGTCCTAATTCCTCATAAACAAAAAGGACTAATATGTAAACATGTTACAGGGAAGAAAATGGGAAATGAAGATGGTAGACAAATGTGTAACATAAATATACAGGTAGATGTTGAAAAGCTTTCATGATGTATAGTTATAAAAAATAAAAAATAAAAATTTAAAAAAAATAAAAAACTATTCATTTAGAACATATAAAAACTTTGTACAAATACAGAACTAAATAATTAGAAAAATATTCAATGCTCATGGATAAATCAAAGCTAATATAATAAAAATGATAATATTACCTAAATTAATTTACTTATTCACAGTATCAAACTATTCCAACTATAAAAGAATTATTTATTGAAATTATAACATAATTCATCTGGAAGAATAAAAGGTCAAGATTATTGAGAGAATCAATAAAAAATGCAAAGGAATGGGCCTAGCACTAACAAATTTCGAAGCAGTAATCATCAAAACAATTTGGGACTGGATAAAGAACAGTGGTTGACCAATGAAATAAATTAGGTACACAATACACAGAAGTAATTGAGCACAGTAACTTGGTGGTTTGATAAATCTAAAGATCCCAGTTTTAGGGTCAAGAATTGTTTGGCAAAACTCCTGAGAAAATTGCAAAGTACTCTGATGGAAGCAAGGTGTAGACCACTACCTTCACATCTTATACCAAGATTGGCTCAAAATGTGCATGGGGGGTTGGATACAAAAGATAATATAAGCAAATTAAAAAATTATGGGGGGAAAAAATCACTTGAGAAAATAGGGGAAGAGTTCATGGCCAAATGAAATAGAGAGATCCACTAGAGGTAAAATAATTTTGATTACATATAATTACAAATCTTTTGCAGAGACAAAACTAATTTAGTCAAAATTAGAAGAAAAGGAAACTCAGGGCAAAGAAGGGAAATTTGCATCAGGTTCTCTGAAAAGAGTCATTCCCCAACTGATAAATGATCAAAGAATATGAACAGGTAGTTTTCAGAGAAATAGAAAATCAAAGTTAAATGAAAAATGCCCCAAGTTGCTAATAATTAATGTTGGAAGTTGCTAATAAGAATTGTTGGAAGGGATATGGGAAAAATATGTACTGTTGAAGAGTAATGAACTGGTCCAACTATTCTGCAGACCAGTTTGGACCTATGTTTAAAGGACTATAAAACTTTGCATACCATTGAACCAATAATACCACTACAAGGTCTATACCCCAAGGGAATCAAAGAAAAAAGAAAAGAATTCATAAATAAAAAATATTTATAGTAGTTGTTTTTGTGGTGGCAAAGAATTGGAAATGGAGGGAATACCCATCAATTGAGGGCATATTTTGGTATATGAATATGTTGGAATACTATTTTGTTACAAGAAATGATGAAAAGGATGCTGCTTTCAGAAAAAATCTGGAAAGATTTAAGAAGTAATGCTAAGTTAAATGAACAGAACCAGGAGATAGTGTAGACAGTAATAGTAATGTTGTGAAGACTTGTAAAACACTTAATAAGTCTGATCAGTGAATGATCCATCACATTTCCAAAGGATTTGTGATGAAAAAATGCTATCTACCTCCAGAGAGGAAAACTGATAGATTAAGATTGAAGATTGAAGCATAGTTTTCCTTTATTTTTTTCCTCCCTTTTTTTTCTGAAACATGACTAATGCAGAAAAATTTGTTTTGCATAGTTTCATATATATAATGGGTAGAGGAAAAGAGAAAATTTTGAAATGAAAGAAAAAAGAAAGAAGAGAACTAGCTGTTCATAATGTTGACTATCTACTATAGAATGTCTCTGGGTATTATAAATTTGAATAAGTTCCTTATTTAGCTGAGAAATGAAACCTTTAACAGAGTCATTCAAGTAGGTATATGATTTAGATATTAAAAAGTTACATCATAAATAAATTAGAGGAACAAGGAAGAAATTAGCTTTCAATTATATAAAAGAGAAGAGTTTATAACCTACAAGGGATAAAGAAGATCACACAAGATAAACTGGACAATTTTGGCTATATAAAATTTAAATTTTTGAATAAAGAAACCTAATATAGAAAAATTGGAAGAGAAAACTAGAGGGGAAATCTATGCAGGTATCTCTGCTCTAGATAATTAGTAATAAGAGAAATGCAAGTAATGTCTCAGTTGTCTTTATCAGACTGTTGAAGAAGAAAATGAAAAATGTTGGAGAAGCTGTGGAAAAACAGGTAAACTAGTGTACTGTTGGTGAACTATGTCTGAACCAATTCTAAGTGAGCCTGTATACTTATAGTCATTATCCTTAGGATTGCCTCCTAAAGATAACTAGTGGATAGAAGCATGGGTCTGGAGTTAGGAAGACTTTAGTTCAAATCTGGCCTCAGACATTCACTAGTTGTATGTGGAAGTAAATCACGTACTCTAACAATCCACTGATGAAGGAAATGGCAACTTACTGAAGTATCTTTGCCAAGAAAACCCTATGATGGGATCACAAAGAGTTGAACATGACTGTACAAGCAGTAATGAAAGTGAGCCCTCTTGGTGGAGTTGTAAACTGATTCAATCAAACTGTAGAGCAATTTGGAATTTTGCTCAAAAGGTTATAAAACTTTACAAATTCTTTGATCCAGCAATACCATTACTAGGAACGTATCCCAAAGAGATCTTAGAAATGGGGGAAAAGATGCACATGTTCAAAAATATTCATGGCAGTTATTTTTATGATGGCAAAGAATTGGATGTTAAACGGGATGTTTATCAATTGGGAAATGGCTGAACAAATTGTGGTATATGAGTATAATGGAATATTATTGTTCTATAAGAAATGATAAGCAGGTAGATTTCAGAAAAACCTGGAAGTATTTACATGAATTGAGGCAGAATGAAATGAGTAGATCAAACAGAACATTATATATAATAACAGCAACATTTTATAATGCTAGACTATTGATAGAATTAGCTCTTCTCAAGCAATAGTGATCAAAGACAATTCTAAAGACTTGTGATAGAAAATGTCATCCCAATAGCCAGAGAAAGAACATACAAGAATGAATGTTGAAAACTATCTTTACTTATAATTGGAAAATTTAATTAAAATTAAATTAAAAAAAAAGTCAGGAGACCTGCTCATTCTTTATCCCTAACCCCTTGCTTCCTAGTTAAGATATTTCCTAGGCAAGGTGATTCCAGAATCTAGCCTCCTAGCCAGAGGAGGGAGATTTTTTTCACCAACCTCAAGGGATGCTTAGTGAATAACCCCAAATTCAGGAGTCTAGAGATCTACCAATTTATAGGGACAAAGGGAATTTCTGAGCATTGTTCCCCTGGGAGGGAAAAAAAAGTGTCACGACATGCTAGAGTAGCTAATAATATTAAATTCATGACATGAAGCAGAAGATTTATAATTTATTCCTGAGTATACCTGAATTACTTCGATGGCCTAAGACTGTTGAGAAGATTACTTGTCCTGCAGCTCCAAAACTTTTGCCATGTATTGGAAAACCCAAAGCACAGAGTGGTGTTCTGATTCTTAGAGAGGAATGGGGGGGGGTGAATGGCACAAGATCCTGTAAGGAAAACATTTTTCAGAATCTCAAGGTTTCCCCTGGTAACCCCAAGCTCATCTCACTTCCAAACAGAGTTCAAACCCTGGACTGATACTAACTTAAAAGAATTTGAAGAGTAGAAAAGTAGGACACATTGAAGAGGGAGGAAAATTGTGTGGATTGTTTAATTAGCTCCTGTGAATCTTTTACATTCTATGAATTTTCTGTGAGGCAAAATAAAAGCTGCCTATGTATGTCCATTGTAAACTTAATTGTTTATTTTAAACTTGGCAGATCTATGTGAAAGGAATTTTTTCCCATCTCATTGCTTTTTCATTTTAAATAAATCTTTTAAATCAGTTTAACTGGTATGACCCCAACCCCCAGTATGAAAAGTGTATGAAGGTTAATAAACCCAAGCACTGGGCATTCAGCCTCTTTCTGGATTGGTACAAACCTAATTCCTCAATCTTTATTCAGTAATTTAGAAAATACTTCTCTTTACTGGTTCTACAGCTAAAAGGACAGTCTTCCACTGATGAAATTAGAGTTCTTTGTCTAAACTCTATATTTTACACCCTCCTCTCTACTATGTGCTGTCCTCTGAAACTGTTCCTGCTAATAATTGTTCTCTTCTTCCATTTGTGAATAGTAATAAACTTTGTCAAAAGTTGTTTCTGAATGCTGTTGTTACTCTCCATCTAGACACCCCTGTACTATAATTTCAATATGATTTGCAAAACTCCAGGCAAATATGATTCCAAATTAGGTTCTTCAGATTAAATCCTCTGGACAGCATAATTCTTACCAGTGCTTTCCACATTCCTTCTAGCTATATTACCTCCATAATAGATATTATTTATTAATCTCCATAAAAGATATCACTTTTTTATAAGTCTCAAGGGGTTCATATTCCATACATGTGCCCCCTAGAAAGAGAAGAAACATCTCTATTATCAGACCAACAAATAACTTTTTTAGTATTGCTCAAAGAGTCACCTTTTCTTTTCTTTCTCTGACATTCACTGATGATCATGTGGATCCATTGTTATAGTACAAGAAGTTACTTTCTTCTAAAAATGATCCCTCACTATCCTCTACAGAAAGATCCTCATATAACTTAGAATTAAATAAATGTTCAATGTCTTTTTTCACTTCCTGCTCAGTGTTACAACTTGTGGCATTCCAAAATCTTGATGCAATTTAGAATTCTTTTTTTAACCTATTCACATACTTTTTCTTCTGTTTTTTTAAACATCTTTTCCATTCTTTCAAGAAACACTGTATTCTCCCCAATTACTTAGAGAATCAAGATGTATTCCTTTCACTGCCTCCTCTAGGAAAGAAGGCAATTTGTGTGTTGTATACAACATCACATATCCAGTCTGTGGATGGCCAGGGTACCATACTGATGCTCTCTCTTGTCACAGGTTAGAGGACAGTTTGGTCCAGTTAACATTGTTCAATTATTTTCAGTCGCGTCTGACTCTTTGTGATCTCATTTTCGGTTTTCTTGGCAAAGACACTGGAGTGGTTTACCTATTCCTTTTCCAGCTCATTTTATAGCTATGGAAACTGGAATAAGACAGAAGATTTAGCCTTTTCTCCTCTCCAATCAAAGGTTCTCTTCAGACTGTAATAGTCTTGGAAGACTTCCTGATCCTAATGAGATATCTATAAGTAGTTTCCTCTTCATTTACAATAATGATCCCATTGTCTTAGACTAAGTGTCCATCTGTAATTTGTGGACATGTCCTCAGAACTCATTTCCTCAGTTCTTTATCACTCTTGTCTTCCTGGTCAACCAATGAAAAAGCATCTAAGTCCTGTCCAAAAATCCAACTAACTGCTCTCTAGTCAGCAAACACATGCTATCTCTGCAGGGCCACAACCATTCTCTAGGACTATTTAGTAGTTTATTCAATATTCCAAATAACTGCTATGTGCTAACTCTACACAAGTCTACTCTTGTGTTTTCTCTAGATTCCAAAGACTCAGATTAAAGTTCTTTACAGCAAGTTGAACCATAAGAATATTGCTTGCTCTTTTCTAAATGCTTCAGGCGGAAGTCATTTTTAAGTAGTAAGCCTTTCAACTGATACCTGAATTAAATGAACAGGTTGTGACTATTCAAATTGTCACCATATTCCAAAATTGAAAGGCACAAGTTAATGAGCAATTGTGTATCTTTTTCACATATCAGCCAATGTAGAGTAAAAACCTGTTTACATTTCCTAAGCAGAGGTAATTAAACTCACATCAAGCAAGAGACTGCCAAACTCCCCAGTTCAGTCTAAAGCAGGCTAAAATGTAATTAGGAAATGTTAAAAATAAATAAAAATACGATACAATAAAGATGTTAATTTGTCGGTTTCTAAATCAATATAAAGTCCAAAGGGATCCCATTTCTATTTGAGTTTGACACCACTGCACTGAAGCATTTGTTAACTACTGAACACTTCACTTTCTGTAGTGAGCAGAAATGTGTTCTGCCAACCTTTTCCCCCCTCCTCTAGGAAAGGAGATCAATTGATACTTAGCATTTAACATGTATATGTGTTATTTGATAATGCTAGAAATATAAACATTACATATTCTGCAAGTCACTCAAAATTTCCATTGAATTTCCTTCCTAGAAGATACATCCTTTGACTTTTGGGGGGGAATTTTTTCCTAAACCTCCTGAGTAATTCCTGTGACTAACTGCCTATTTTGTTACATCTATTGACTCTGCTGGAGGCTCCCTCACTGAGGATTTCTAAAGTAAGTTTAATTTATGATAAATCTTGCATTTTGCTGAGATAAGACTACCTTATCTATTCTATCTAATCAATAACCTTTAACTGATAATTACAACATTCCTGATTAACAAATGCAAACATCAAGCCTAAGAAAAATACAAAGCCAATTCTTTAGATCATTTTCATTCACCTGGTATTTTTGCCCTGTGATTTCCAAATATCTCTTTATACTGGCCTTACCACATTGGATTCTTTGATATTGATCAGAGAAAAAAAATATAAATGGAGATAAATGATATAGCTATGTTTTTATCTAGGGAAAGAAATACCTTCAGAGTTAAGAGTAGTAACTGGTGTTAAAGTGTTCATTTAAAAAAAATAAAAATAAAAATAAAATAAAGTGTTCATTTAGATGTAGCAAGTGTTGGAAACTGCTACAAAATTAGTCTTACCTTAAGGAGCAAGGGTAACTAGCCAAGAGTGTTTAAAGTCCTTGTCTTAAGTGAGCAACCAAGTATTTAAGAACCAATGGAATTATTGAAATTTATTGAAATAATGAAGAAAAAAAATATATATATATATGATACATATATATATATATATATATATATAAAACCCTGGAAAAGAAAACAAACCCTCTAGTAGCAGATATCTTTCCAAAGTAAAGAATCTTCTTGTCCTTTGAGCAAGGAAAGTGCAATGAAGATGTTTTGCCTGTCAAAGAATAAGAGTCAGATATGCAGAATAACAAGAAAAAAAGAACAGTAGAGTGCTCCCTTAGATAGAGAACATTCCTCTGAAGTATTAGAGAAAAAGATTTGGGATCATTATTCCTAAATCTGGAGTTTAAAGAGACCCAACAAAACTGAAACAAACAAAACTGTCCAAGTTTGATATCCAGAAGCTAATCTGGACTAGATTCAGTAAAAAGAAATTAATCTTCTGATATTACATCAACAGAATCATGATACTCTGCAAGAGTAATATTTCCTCCAAGGAAAAAAAACCTTGAAGTTTTCCCCTTTAGTAGCAAAACCTCTACAAAGACTAAAGGAGTTTTGTCTCAATGATTGGGGGGGGAGGGGGGAAGAGACAAGTGGGGGAAGGGTAATTGCTTTTCTTGCTCAAAAAGACAAGGGAATTCTTTGCTAAGATGTCTGCTTGCTACAGGTTTGTTTTCTTTTTCAAGGGTTCTATTTGTTTTATCCAATATTTCAGTAAAACCCACTTCCTCCTTCACTCATTATTGTGAGCTATATATTTTTCAAAGAGTATAGCTAATCCTGTCTTAGACATAGTTTGTCCCATCTTTCCTGCATAAAGAAAAATCAAGAACTTTTCCAAAGTATAGTCAGTTTCTTATTGATCCTTAATGTTGAGACTCAGAAACAAAAGTTACATAAGACTCACAGGTACTTTTTTAAAAGACTATAAAAGAATGTTCAATTCTATTTGTCTTAGGTATTCTCTTATATTTGTTGTGATTTTCTTTTGTTTTGTTTTGGTTTGGTTTTTTTAGGTTTTTACATGGCAATGAGGTTAAATGGCTTGCTCAAGACCACACAGCTAGGTAATTATTAAGTGTCTGAGGTCACATTTGAACTCAAGTACTCCTGACTCCAGGGCCAGTGCTCTATCTGCTGTGCCACCTAGCCGCCCCATATTTGTTGTTTTTGTTGTTAAGATACTCTTAGGAGACATCCTGTGAGCTGTGTTCTAAACTTGGCATAGCAACAATCCTTTGATTGCAGCTGCAATTCACTGTGCAGTCATTTGTATAAGTATTTTTTTTTAGTTTTTTTGCAAGACAGTGGGGTTAATTTACTTGCCCAAGATCACACAAAGTTAGGTAATTATGTGTCTGAGACCAGATTTAAACTCAGGTCCTCCTGATTCCAGGGCTGGTGTTCTATCCACTGCACCACCTAGCTGCCCCATTCGTATAAGTATTGAGATCTCTCCACGCTGCTGTAGGTTCCCCAGTATGTGACTAGATCCCTCCTTGCTTGGAAACTATTTCCCTCACTTAAGTTTCTATTTCATTCCTGACTTTTCTCTTTTTAGCCTGCTTTGTTCAGCTGTGATCATCCACAGGTTAGAGGCCAGTTTGGTCCAGTTGACATTGTTCAGTCATTTTCAGTTGTCTGACTACAGATTATAATTTTTTTTAAGGGAATGGATCATGCTTTATGTTATTCTGAATCCCTCCTAATACCTAATGCCTCTAATAGCTATTTGTCAAATTTTGAGAAGCAGGAAGATTCACTGAGTCTCTGAAATAGACTGACTAATATTACCCAAGTCACTTGGTAAAGTAATAAGAGAACTTGCACTGAATTCAGAAGACTTGTTTTTCAATTCCTAGCTCTGCTTGTGACACCTTAGACCAAGCACTTCATCTTCCTTTGCTTCAGTTTCCTCACCTGTAAAATGAAGTTGGGTAATTGCCTCTGAGGTTCCCTCTACTTCTAGGTCTTTGAGGTTATGACTCTCTAAACTGATGTCCCTGAACTGTTGCTCTCTCTACTCAACATAGTCTGTTTTTAAGGTCCTATAAATCTGATAACAAAAAGGTATAGATTGATTCCTAGATTACTACAATTTTCTGATTTTTATCCTTGCCTCTAATATAGTACATCCTATACACTTTATCCTCTTGCAGTCATTCTATTATTTTACACAATTTAGGATTAATCTTCCTAAGTGACATATTTCCTTCATTGCTGTTTGCTTAAAAGCCTAGAATTATTCTATTTATAATATAAAATTTGAAGTCCTTGTTGCCATTGTTCAATAGTTTAGTCATGTGCAAAACTTCATGACACCCATGGACCATACTATGCCAAACCCTTTATTCTCCACTAACTCTCAAAGTATGTCTAAGTTCAGGTTGTTTCCATGGCACTAGCTATTCATCTCATCCTCTGATGTTCCCTTTTCCTTTTACCTTTGATCTTTCCCAACATCAGGGTCATTTCCATTGGGTTCTGTCTTCTCATTATTTGTCCAAAGAATTTAAGCCTAACTTCAGTATTTGACTTTCTAGTGAATAGCCTGAATTGCTTTAAGTATTGAATGATGTGATCTCATTGCTGTCCAGTAGACTCCCAAAAGTCTTTTCCAGCACCACAGTTCAACAGTATTAATATCACATGCTCTCTCAGCTTTCCTAATAGTCCAGCTCTGCCAGTCATACATTGTTATTGGAAAAACTTTGCCTGATATGTAAAGGCCTCCAAAATCTGTTCCCAACCTAGTTTTACAATGTCATCTCTAACTGTTCTCTGGCATGAATCTTCTATTTAACAATGTGTCTAAATACTTACAATTCCTTGAACCCACAGTGCTCTTTTCCATCTCCATGACTTTGGTCAAAATACTTTACTGCCTTCTTTTTGTCTACTCAAATCTTATTTAAATATCTTTCCAGTCTCAACTCAAGTTCTTTTTCCTTTTTTAGGATTCCAGAAAACCACTATGCTTTGGGTAATCTCTCTGGGATTCCTACTGCTCATTTGTAGGAGTCTACCTTACATCCCACCTACACCCCATCTATATCTAAAGCATTCTATAAGCACTGTTTATAAAGCACTATTAAACAATCCCCAAAGGATCTCTGCCTGTGACATCAAAGTTGGAAAACCAATCAGAGGAGCTCAGCAAGATTCCAAGTCTTCCTCTATAACTCTATGGAGCCGTCACCAGAATGAATGGAATCTCCTTATTTGAAGTTGCTTGGTGGCATTCCTTCCTTGGTGCTGATGCTGAAGTGGCAGTAGAGTCTCTGATATCTTCCTTAACTGTATCATTCCTTTTGACAGCTCAGCTGCCTCTAGCATCTCCTTAAGGTTTTCCTTATGTGAGTTAAAACATAAGATGATGAAATACAGCATGTCAGAGTGTATCCAGAACTGTATCAGAATCAGGAAGATACATGTTCTAATTCCACCTCAGAGTGCCTTGAGACCCTGGAAAACTCATTGAACCTTTAAGGACCTCAGATACCATTATAAGGTTGTAAGTGCTAAACACATTGGAATCTCTCCTGGTACAGAGTTACAGTTCCCGATGTCAAAAAAAAATCCAGATCCAATTAAAAACATTTTTTAAATAAAATGTTTTATAATAGAGTAAGTGTTTTAAAGAGTTACTGATCCACTTGACTTTTTTAAGTCTTTAAGTCATCAAACCTCTTCAATGAACTATAACTTTCCATGAAACCTCATTTTGCACACAATGCCTTGTGACTTCCTTTGTAGCCTTTGTAGCTTTGCTTTGTATTCACTTAAGTTTTTATAGACGCACAATGAATATTGATTATCTTGTCAACTAGATTGTAAATTCCTTGTGGTCAGAGACCACATATTATACTTCTTCGATTTCCCATAGTGCCAAACATGATGCGATATACCTCATAGATCTTTTTTTAAATTTATTTTTATTAAAGATATTATTTGAGTTTTACAATTTTCCCCCAATCTTTTGCTTCCCTCCCCCCCCACTCCCCCACAGATAGCAGCACTCTATCAGTCTTTATTTTGTTTCCATGTTGTACCTTGATCCAAATTGGGTGTGATGAGAGAGAAATCATATCCTTAAAGAGAAGAGAAGTCTAAGAGGTAACAAGATCAGACAATAAGATATCTGGGTTTTTTTCCTAAATTAAAGGGAATAGTCCTTGCACTTTGTTTAAACTCCACAGTTCCTTATCTGGATACAGATGGTACTCTCCTTTGCAGACAGCCCAAAATTGTTCCCAATTGTTGCACTGATGGAATGAGCAAGTCCTTCAAGGTTGAACATCACTCCCATGTTGCTGTTAGGGTGTACAGTGTTTTTCTGGTTCTGCTCATCTCACTCAGTATCAGTTCATGCAAATCCCTCCAGGTTTCCCTGAAATCCTGTCCCTCCTGGTTTCTAATAGAACAATAGTGTTTCATGACATACATATACCAAAGTTTGCTAAGCCATTACCCAATTGAAGGACATTTACTGGATTTTCAATTCTTTGCCACCACAAACAGGGCTGCTATAAATATTTTTGTACAAGTAATGTTTTTACCCTTTTTCCTCATCTCTTCAGGGTATAGACCCAGCAGTGGTATTGCTGGGTCAAAGGGTTTGCACATTTTTGTTGCCCTTTGGGCATAGTTCCAAATAGCTCTCCAGAAGGGTTGGATGAGTTCACAGCTCCACCAACAGTGTAATAGTGTCCCAGATTTTCCACATCCCTTCCAACAATGATCATTATCCTTCCTGGTCATACTGGCCAATCTGAGAGGTGTGAGGTGGTACCTCAGAGAAGCTTTAATTTGTATTTCTCTAATAATGATTTAGAGCATTTTTTTCATATGGCTATAGATTACTTTGATCTCCTCATCTGTAAATTGCCTTTGCATATCCTTTGACCATTTGTCAATTGGGGAATGGCTTTTTGTTTTAAAAATATGACTCAGTTCTCTGTATATTTTAGAAATGAGTCCTTATACCTCATAGATCTTTAACAAATATTTGTGCATGTGTACTTGCATGAATGAGTTTATAAATTACAAACAAGACAGGATCAATTATTGAGTTTCATCACTAGTGAGCAAATTCAGCCTCTGATTCCATGTTGTCTTCCAGAATAAAAGTGTTTAAATGATGCAGTGGAGAAAAATGCAGCCTGCAGTCAGGAAGACCTGATTTGAATCTGATCTCAGATACTAGCTATGTAACCCTGGGCAAGTTATTTAACATCTTTTTTCCTTAATTCACTGGAAAAGGAAACCACTTGAAACCCTTTCCCAAGAAAACCCCACCAACAGGTTCATGACTAAACAAAAATGACAAAGCTACGTGGAGCATTTATCAATCACTTACTGTATAGAAAAACCTAGATAACCACTGGGATATAAATACAAAGGGAGAAAAAAGAGTGCCTATCCTCAAAGAGATTACAATTCTAATGAGGGAAGACAACACATACAAGGGAGTTACAAAGCAGAAGAATGGAATGGAAACTCCCCATGTGACTGAAGAGTCATAACAGACCCCAGGAGAAGTGAGCATAGGTTTTCATGAAATTATAACCAACTCATCAATCAGAGGAGGGGCAGTAGGGCTGGATGGAAAGTGGAAAAGTCCAGAGAGAGAGAGTAGTGGAGGAAAAAGCAACTCTTCTTCTGATAAAAGTTCTTATCAGTAATCCCACCCTCCCCATTCTTCTTGTCTTCTAGAAGATTTAAGCAATGCTAATTGTACTGAATAACTCTAGTTGAGCTTCTTTTCTGCAATCTCAGTTAGTCTTACATAAAACTCAGACTTGTCATTTATTCAAGTCCCTAGGGGCAGCTAGGTGGCTCAATGGATAGAGCACCAGCCCTAGAGTCAGGAGGACCTGAGTTTAAATTTGGCCTTAGACACATAATAATTACCTAGCTGTGTGACCTTGGGCAAACCACTTAACCCTATTGCCTTTCGAAAACTACAAAGACAAAAAAAGTAAAAGCAAAAACAATTAAGTCCCTTATCACCCACAATTGCTCTGGTGTGTGTCTGGACATGAATTTCTGAGAGACACATGGGTAGACAAACATACCCAAACATGAAAGGTTGGGAAGTGAAAATCTACCAATTTTATTTTTGGAAACCCAGACTTTTTATAGCAAAAACTTATCTCAGGAATGACTGGTTAAAGGAGACCAGTTTTACAATTTCCTGGGTAAATTTACAATATTTCTTCTTAGAAATCTGCATACTTCTCTATTAAAGAAACCTTTTGCAACCACCTCTGAAGCCACAGATTATCCTAGGTCAGGGTTCACTGGTGAGCCAACAGATCCATACAATGAGCAATAATCCACACATATTTTTGATGGAAAAAGTCACCAAGTATATGTGAATATCACTCCCTGGGGTTGGCCCTCTACAATCCCTGACCAGTATTTAACATGAGCACTTTAGGCTGGGGTAAATCTATAATGGATTAGTTTTCATAATTACCTTAAACTACATATAGTCTGTGACACTGGGTGCTGATGTATATCTCAGGGTGGGCAATCTGCTCAACTTGGATATTATCAGATATTCTGTCTTTAGAATGACCCGGGCAGAAGCAACTAGCATAATGAGAGGGCAATGCTTTTTGCAGAAAATAGAAGGAAGAAAATGAAAATGTCTGAACTTTCAACAAGTAATTTAATGAGGCTATAAGAGGTTATGCTTCAAAATAAAAAGATTAATTCTTAACATGCAAGCAAAAAAGGATTATAGTAATAAACTATAATCAATACAGAGCTTTAGAAAGGAGTCTCTCAAAATGAGGGATACACTTGAAGTGTCAGTAAGCAATAAGCCAGAATAATAGCAAAAATAAGTATAGCCATAACAATCATAATAATAACCATATTATAACTATCATAATAGCAGTAACAGCAACAATAATAGACTGACTTGATCCATCATTTAGCCTCACTTTTACAGGTATAAA
This sequence comes from Macrotis lagotis, assembly GCF_037893015.1. Taxonomy (NCBI): domain Eukaryota; kingdom Metazoa; phylum Chordata; class Mammalia; order Peramelemorphia; family Peramelidae; genus Macrotis; species Macrotis lagotis. Next base: position 427,091,270 of record NC_133666.1, on the reverse strand, counting down.
TTTATAGTTCTTTAACATTTAGGAGCATGACACAGGTAAAAGCAATCAAAATAAGGTGCTATTGAAAAAAATCCACACAGACCATCCTAATAATTTTCTATTTATGTCCATTGATATAACTATTTTCTTGTATGTGCATCTTCTGTGACTGTACAAGCTAGAATAAAGCATTTTTATTCATACCATTAAAGTAAATTATTGGAAGGAAGATAATATTGGAAACAGTATAAATGACCCAACAACTCCTTTTATATTAAAAGTTCTGGGCAATTAACTCTTGGCCCTCTTCACTTCTTGTCTGCTGAAAGTTATAGCATTCAAGATATGATATTGGGTTTACTTTCATTGAAGATTTTGAAATTAGGACAGTGGATAGAGCACTGGCCCTGGAGTCAGAAGTACCTGAGTTCAAATCCAGTCTCAGACACTTAATAATTACCTAGCTGTGTGACCTTGGGCAAAGCCACTTAACCCCATTGCCTTGCAAAAACCTAAAAAAAAAAAATTTTGAAATTAGTCTGAAGTAGCTCCAGGAAACACTTTTTTTTAATTGCATGGATAAATTTTTTTCTTTCTGAAAATGGGGGTGAAAGTGAAAATCATGGGATCTTTAATGTTTCTTGGCATCCAAGAATCTTCACTCTAGCTTTTTATAGGAAATCATAGTACTAAGATTCATACAATTCTTTGGTCTATAAAAAAGGCCAGATAGTTATCTAATGACCATAATATTTTTTCTTTTGTTTTTTTAGCAAGGCAATGGGGTTATGTGTCTTGCCCAAGGTCACACAGGGAGGTAATTATTGTCTGAGGCCATATTTGAACTCAGGTCCTCCTGACCCTAGGACAGGTGCTCTATCCACTACACTACCTAGCTGACCTGTAACCATAATTTTTAAGGTATAATCATAGCAATTTGTCTTTTCTTTTAGATTATCATTATCATGTTTATTGTTATCTATATGGATTCTCTCAGAGTCACAGAACTCAAAACTACTGGAAATAAGTCCAGTAAGATTAACTAAGTCCAAGACCCTATTACTCCAAAATCTTAAACAAATTTATTGCCTAGCATGAACATGGCAAGTCAGAAAATGTAATCATCATTGGACCCTGTTTTTCCCATATGTAAGATATGCTAGAATTAAATATCTTTAAGGACTGTAACTAAGGGATCGTTAATTTTCAGTGAACATTTTACACCTTAAAAAGTAGCAATCCTACAAATCAGTTTGCAATTTATATTTTTGTTGATTGTCAACTTAGGAATGTGTTACTAATACAGAATCAACTTAAAAATGCATGTGCATAGTTTTTGGTGGGAAGAGAGCCAAATTGTTAAACATTTCCTAGCACATCCCCATATTACTCTATAAACATTGCTTGAATGGAAGTGCAATGTAAGACTCAGAATTAATTCTTCATAATAGTGGAAACTTGTTAACTGTAGGCTAACCAATAATAATAATAATTGATAATAATTGATATATATATCACTTTAATGTTTACAAAGTGCTTAAATTTATTATCTCATTTGACTTTCACAAAGCCCATATCAACAACAATTCTACAAGTTCTTTGATTCTCAGATGAATATGAGCCAAATTTCAATTCCTATTCCCTTTTTCATTTTAAGCAAATAAAAACTGATGTGGGTCCAGCAATAGCCTAGTATCTGAGGATCATCTTTATTAAATTTGAAGAGGCTCACCATCAGATGATGAATTTTTTCTGCCATAGTAGCTCCTAAAGACTACTAACATATGAAATGTGTCAGTCTGTAGTAGTGGAGGGAGTATTTACACCAGTGAAATCCAACTCCTTCGAATAAGTAGAGGTAAAGCTGGAATCCACATCTCTGATTGTTCAGACTATTGCTCATTCCAAAACTGCTGTTGATCTGAGTGAACCACAAATGTAAATTTCATGTTCCCATAAAAAATGAATAATATTAATTCATATTCTTTCCTTATAACAACAGTATAAGTATCATTTTTATTTTACATCTAAATGAATTGTATGGTACTGGTAGTTTTCCTCTATATTGATGGGTATATGAGGAGAGACAGGTAGCTATGAATAGTCTATTTACTGTGACCAATATCAGCATAATTCAGAAGATGATACTCCAAGGCCTGACGACCAGACCCCCAGTCCATATATATATATATATATATATATATATATATATATATATATATGATTGTAGATTGTACAGTGGCGATCACTGAACATACTTTAGGAAGCACTTACAAACTCTCTGCCTATCTGAGTTCCTCTATAAACCCTCAATCTAGAGTTTACAATGTAAAATTCATTAGTGTAAAGCATTTCATAAATTTATCCAGTCTACCTATATTTCCTATTAATATTCTTATCCCCTCCTAAATTTATTTGACCAAAGGAAAACACATCTGCTTTGTAAATTAGAATACATGTACAGAAGGAAATCAGAACTGAAAGTATAGTAGTGTAAAAACTCAATGCCACTCTGTCACTGATCAGTGAAAACCTGAAAAATTGCCACTTCATTCCTTGTTCCTCATCTAGGTATCCCCAAGTCAACAGAGTGATCTTTAAGAGAGCACATCCCTGCATTCCATTTTCAAAGTCAAAGACAAAGAGAGAAAGGGGGGAAATGCCACTCCCACTCCCCTATTGGAGTAAACAAGCCACCAAAATATTCCAGATCAGAAGTTACACTAACCATCTCCCAGAGTTATAATGATCTGAATGTAATGTGCCCCTAAGAAACTCTGTTCTTTACCCTGTTACAAGGTTTCTGTCTTCTATTGGCAGGGTTCTGGCAGTTCTGACAGGTAAGTAAGTATTGAGTATGCAGGAAGTCATAGGGAGTGATCCCCACCTCACTGCAAACTCCTATCCTTTATGGAATTCTCTTGGTTTCCTGAGGCATCTGGAATAAAGCAATTTATTGTCTTCATTTTAAATGCCCAATTCAATACAAACAACAGCCTTTTAGGGAATTTTAATGTTAACAGTTTTGGACAAATCATTCCCAGCACCCTATATTTCCAGTCCCTTTACAATGGGAAAATACAAAGGAATAATAAGGGAAAAATACATCTTTAATTCAATGTCATTCAGATGAAATTATTGAGTGTCTGAAGTTGAAATTGGTTTCATGCTCACACAGTATCTAAGACAGAATTTGAATTCAATTCTGACTATAGGTCTAATACCTTTCTAGTTAGATATATTACTTTCTTAGAAAATTTTTTTTTTTAATTTACATCAGAAAAAGAGCTTGGAGATGATATGGCCCCAACTCTCTCATTTTCCAAAGGGCTAAGCAATTTGCTTAAAAGTATAAAGATATGGGGCGGCTAGGTGATGTAGTGGATAAAGCACCGGCCCTGGAGTCAGGAGTACCTGGGTTCAAATCCGGTCTCAGACGCTTAATAATTACCTAGCTGTGTGGCCTTGGGCAAGCCACTTAACCCTGTTTACCTTGCAAAAAAAAATTATAAAGATATTTAATAGCAAAGGCAAGATCTGAACCCATGTTCCTTGACTCTCAATTAATTCATCACTCTTTCCACCACATGATCCTACCTATCATGCCCTTTGAAACACTGTAGAGATGTTACAAACATCAGAGGCCCAAAAGCAGTATGCAACCCACATTTTCTAATGTAGCCCAAACCAGATTAAAATATAATACCTAGGGGCGGCTAGGTGGCGTAGTGGATAAAACACTTCAGGAGTACCTGGGTTCAAATCCAGTCTCAGACACTTAATAATTACCTAGCTTTGTGGCCTTGGGCAAGCCACTTAACCCCACTTGCCTCGCAAAAAAAAAAAAAAAAAAAAAAAAAAAAAATATATATATATATATATATATATATATATATAGCCTATCTGAATTTAATGTGTTGATGGATTTTAAAAAATAAGAAATATATAAACATAAATTAATAGAACAAGAAACACTCTGTCAATCAGATCTATGGAAAGGGGGAAATTTATGTCCAAACAAGAATTAGAGTAAATTATAAAATGCAAAATGAATGATATTGACTCTATTAAATTAAAAAGGTTTTGTACAAATAAAATCAATGCTGCCAAAATTAGAAAGAAAGCAGAAAGCTGGGAAACAATCTTCACAACTAGAAGTTCTGATAAAGGTCTCATTTCTAAAATATATAGATAATTGCATCAAATTTATAAGGTTACAAATCATTCCCCAATAGATTAATGGTCAAAGGATATGAATAGACAGCTTTCAAATGAAGAAATTAAAGCTCATATATATACTCATATGAAAAAATGTTCCAAATCATTATTGATTAGAGAAATGAAAATTAAAACAACAATGAGGTATCACTTCACACCTATCAAATTGGCCAAGATGAGAAAAAGAGAAAATGATCAATGTTGTAGAGATTGTGGGAGGATTGGGACATTGATGCTTTGCTGGTGGAGTTGTCACACTGATCTTACCATTCTGGAGAGCAATATGGAAGTATGCCCAAAGAATAATGAAAATGTTCATACCCTTTGAGTCAGCAATTACAATTCCAGGTCTATATCCACAAGAAATTATAAAAAATGGGAAAAATCCTACATGTTCCAAAATATTCATGGCAGCTCTTTTAGTAGTAGCAAAGAATTGGAAATTGAGGGGATGCCCAACAATTGGGGAAATGGCTAAACAAGTTATGGTACAAGAATACTATGGAATACTATTGTTCTATAAGAAACCATAAATGGTTGGACTCTAAAGAAGCATGGAATGACATACAAGCATCTGGTGTTGAGAGAAGGGAACAGAACCAAGCGAATAATATACACATCAACAACAACATTTTGAGATGATCAACCTTGATGGAAGCAACTCTTCTTAGCAGTTCAGAGACCTAGGATAACCGTTTTAGATTGACTAGGACAGTGTTGTCCCCATACAGAAGAAGAAAAACAAAACAAGACAAAACAAAGAAAGAAAAACCAATCCTTCAGAATCTGATGAACACTTTGTAACAATTATCTCTTATGTATCTCTTTCCCTAAATCCTAATTCCTCATACAGAAAATGACTAATATGTAAATATGTTTATCCAGAATATGTATGTGCAATGCTAACCTAACTGCCGCTGAGGAGAGTAGGGTGGGAAGGGAGGGTGGAAGGAAATTTTTGTAACTTAAAAATATGCATGTGCATATGGATGAAAATTAATTAATTAATTTTTTACAAAAGGAAATATATAAACATGTGTGATTTTCTAAGTTAATATGCAGCTCACAGGTATTGTTTAGTGACTCCCTAATTTCTTTTTGAATTTGCTACCACTGTGGTTGAGGATGCTTGAGAATAGATACAACTTTGCTTATAAGTAATATTTTTCAAACTTCTCTTGGATTATTATAATTATTAATCTTATATTTTTTCACACTTTATAGTTTTTGAAACATTTTCACTAAATTGTGGCATTGGAATGGCAGTTCTTAACAAACTCAGTGAATGCTGATCTCATCCCAAAATCAAATGAGACAATTTTTGTAAAGCATCTAGCACAGGGCCTGGAACATAGGTTGGTATAAATGCTTATTGTCTTCCTTGTCCCCTTCCTCCCAAGAAAGAACTTCTAATAACACTCCTGTAATCTAAATGTAGCAATCTATTAATAGTTGAGCTTAAGTTTATTAATAAGTCTTTATGCAAACATAGCTGCTACTAAAATAGTCTTTTCAAGAAGCCTAGAGGGATTAACAATAGAGACCATCTGTTCGGTCAATTGGGTAGTAGGTGATTGACAAATACTATTGACTTAAGCTAAACTTGGTCATTTTGCACACATCACTAAAACAGCATTGTGCCACCTCCCCACCCCCATGTCTAATTCTTTTTTCAAGAAACTACAAAAGCAAACTATTAGCTTTAAAATAGCAAACAGTGCTGCAAATCTTGCAAATCTGACATATCACTTGTAAGGTTTCTCAGCATGGATTTGAATATGGTTTGTACTTTTACCTTTAGAATTCGGTCCTCAAATAAATAATAGGTCTCAACACTAAGCCAGAATAGCTTAGTGGATAAGGTACTGGTTCACAAAGCATAAATAATCCTTTCTGCCTTGACCACTGTAAACTCTCTTTCGAGGTCCTGGCAATATTCCTCAGCAGTTTTCAAAGATGGAGAAACAGAGTTGATTTTTCTACTAATATCATTCAGCCCAAGTTATGACATATATTTTGATTCTTTAGTATAAAGAATATACAAGTTTTCCCAAGACAATCAAGTGTGCTTCCAAAAATAATTCCCCAAAGCATCTATGTGGAGACAAATTCTGCTCCAATTTGGGGTCGAGAGACAAAATGCAAATATCTACCAAACTAAGGAAAATATCAAGGATGAATTTGAAGAAGACACAAAAGTATCTCACTGTGTCAAGGTAAGAACATTACTATAATCACTAATCCAGGTAGAAACTATGAATATGCAAACAAATTTAAGAATCTAAACTCTCCTTTTTAATTGAGCTGTTGGAAGTCCTTAAGTGGACATTTCTTCTATTCTGAGTTATATATTATTCCTATGATGATTATGGTGCTTATATGTCTTGCATTTTCCTCAATCCAAAGGACTTTCATCAACAAAATCAGCCCATATTCATCATTTCTGCACTCTGAAAATAATTAAATGGGAAAAATAATTAAGTATATTTAATGATGAAGTAAAAGATGAATAGATCTTATGACTGCAGACAGTATCCTTAAATAGTTTCCCTAATCTTCCTATACATAAAAGAAAGAATAATTCTTAGATTCTAGTTATTTTCAAAGATTGCTACATGGTGAAACTGATACTTTAGTATTAAATACTAGAGAACCAAGAATGGGATTTTTTTCTTCTTTTATCTTCTTTTAGTTGGAGTAACTCCTAAGAGTGAGTTTTCTAATCATAGGCATAATTATTGGTCCACTTACTGATGGAAGTGTTGAATACTTTTGCAGAGAATATAGTCACTTGTGTTTGTCTATAAATAGAATCACCTAATAATAGAACCATTTAATAGAAAATTTGTTTTATTTTTGCTAGTGTCCTCACTTCATTAGCATAGCACTTTACACATACATACTTAAAAAGTGTTGAACTGAATTAAAGGTTGAGTTGATTGATAATAAAATTTATTAGACTTTAAAATGAGAAATTTTTGTTGTTTTTGTGTTTTTAATGTAATGATCTCATCCAGAATCTAACATAGCATTTATACTTTTTGCTAGTGACACATAGTGTCATATTGTAATTACACAGACCTGTAATTTGGTCTTCTGTTTTCTCACTCTGATGATATTACAAATTGAATTGTGAAAAGTCAGACAATCAATCAAAAAGAAAATTTGGGGTGCATTGTACTAGGTGCTGGAGATACCAAGACAAAATTGAAATAATTCCTAACCTCAAGGAGCTTACATTCTGTAAGGGGATAGATTCCATGGATAGATGCCTTATAAGTTTATACTTGTGGTTTTGATTTATTTGGAAGCTTTTAAGTAAAGATCTATGATTTCATTGAGGTAGAAAACTTACAGTAAAAATTTCTCCCAATATAGCTCAACAACTCTTTTGCATCTTTAAGAGGTGCTGGGGAGACTTGGACCATCACATAGCCAAAATTTGTTAAGAGGTTGAATTTGAACCAGTCTTCTCTATCTACTAAGCAAGACAACCTTTAATAAGAACTATATACAAAATAAATACATTGTAATTTCTGAAGTAAAGGAAAGGCATTAGCAACTGGGGAACTCTGTCTACAATGGGACCTTTCCTAACACACCAATTACTTGGTGTTTTAACAAATAGTGTGCATATACATTTTTTATGTACCTAGTTATTAACACATTGTCTCCCCTATGATGGCAAGAATGGCAATTCTGCATCACTTGGCATAAGCTGGTTTTCTGATTCATTTCTCCACATGTAGAATATAAACTCTTTGAGGGGAGGGACTATTCATTTTTGGTTTGTCATCTCCAGTGCCTAGAAAACTGCCTGACATGTTTGTTGATCAATCAATTGATTAGTATAGGAGATGGCGTTTGATTTGAACTTTGAAGAAAGTTCACATTCTAAAAAATGGAGATGATCAAAAAAGTATAATCTAGGCATGAGAGAAAGCCTACACAGAGATTCAGAGATGAGAAATGTCCAGACATGCATGAAAAATAGGGGAAACAGTTTGACTAGACTACATAAAGGGGAATAATATATAATAAATCTGAAAAGTTAGATTTTGAACCAGTTAAGAGTTTTAAATACCAAGTAGAAAAATTTGTATTTGTCCCTAGTCATTATTGTTTTTGTTCAGTCATGTTTGAATTTTCATGTCCCCATGGTCAAAAACATGCCAGGTCCTTCTGTTCTCCACCATCTGAAGAATATGTCAAGCTCATGTTTGTTTCCAAAATACTATCTATTCTCTTGTCCTCTGCTGCCCCTTCTCCTTTTATCTTTTCCAATGACTCCTATCTTCTCATTGCATGGCCAATGTATTTAAGCCTTAGCTACAGTATTTGTCCTTCCAATAAATATTGTTAATTCATTTCTTTATCTAATGGTTGATTTGATATTCTTAATAACCAAAAGACTCTCTAAAGTTTTCTTCAGCATGACAATTTGAAAGGATTGTTTGTGTGCCACTCAGCTTTCCTTATAGTCCAATTCTCATAACCATACATTACCAGTGGAAAAAACATAGACCTGACTACATAGACCTTTATTGATAAGGTGATATCTCTGCTTTTTAATATGCTGACCAGATGCACCATAGCAAATGTCTTTAATTTCAAAGCTGTAGTCATTCTCATCAGTAATCTTTGAGTCTAGAAACTATAAAATCTGACCTGCTTCCATTTCTTCTCTCTCTCTATTTGGTAGGAAGTGATCGACTCAGTTACTAAGGTTTTAGGAGTTTTGTTTTTACTTTGTTTTTTTATGTTAAAATTCAAGTCAGCTTTTATACTCTTCTTACACTCTCATCAAGAGGCTTCTTAGTTCTTCACTTTCTTCCATCAGAATGATATTGGCTGTTTATCTGAGATTGTTTATGTTTCTTTCAGGTTTTTGATTCATCTAGCTTTGCATTTTGCAAAATGTTAGTTATGTAAGTTAAATAAAGAAGGTGACAACATATAACCTTGACATACTCTTTTTCCAGTCTCAAATCAATTATCTATTCCATATTCAGTTCTAACTGTTGCTTCTTGACCAACATACAGGTTCCATAGGAGACAAATAAGATGATCTGATATTCTCATCTCTTTGAAGACTGACCACATTTTGTTTTGATTCACACAATGAAGCAAAACTAGATTTTTTCCTAAAACTCTCAAACTTTCTCCATAATCCAGTGGTCTCTAGTTCCTTTGCCTCTTTGAAAATCAGACTTCATTTTTGATAATTCTTGGTTTACATATTGCTGGAGTTGGGTTGCACACCTATAAGTTTGCCATATGAAATAAGTGCAATTGTTTGGTAGTTTGAACATTCTAGTATTGCCCTTCTTTGGCAATTGGGATGCCTAATATTTTGCAACCCAATGACTGCTGTTTAGTTTTCCAAATTTGATGGCATATTGATTGCAGTACTTAAAACAACATATTTTAGAATTTTAAATAGTTCAGTTGGAATTTTGTCATGTCCATTAAACTTATAGTTAGCAATGATTCCTAAGGCCCATTTGATTTCATTCTCCAGGAGGTATATCAGTGGTATTATGATCTTTTTTTCTTTTCTTTTTTTGTTTTGGGGTTTGTTTTTTTTTGGTTTTAGTTTTTGCAAGGCAATGGGCTTAAGTGGTTTGCCCAGGGCCACACAGCTAGGTAATTATTAAGTGTCTGAGGATGGATTTGAGCTCAGGTACTCCTGACTCCAGAGCTGGTGCTCTATTCACTGCGCCACTTAGCCACCCCTATTATGATCTTCCTTGTATAATTCTTCTGCAAATTCTTGCCATAACTTTTTTGTTTGTTTGATTTTGCTAGGCAATGGAGTTAAGTGACTTACCCAAGGTCACACAGCTAGGTAATTGTTAAGTGTCTGAGGCTAGATTTGAACTCAGATCCTCCTGACTCCAGAACTGGTGCTCTGTCCAGGGTGCCACCTAATTGACCCACCACAACTTTTTAATCTAACTTTAATTTAACTTCTGTTGAATTCCTACCATTTTTTATAAAAAAAATTCTTTGATATCTCTAATTTTCTTGAAGTGATCTCTTATCTTTCCCATTCTATTATTTTTCTTCAATTTCTTTGCATTGCTTATTTAAGAAAATCTAATTTCTCCTTTCTTCTCTCTGGAGTTCTGTTTTGAATTGGATTTATCTTTCCCTTTCTCCTTTCTCTTTCATTTTCCTTCTTTCCTCAACTATTTATAAAACCTTATGAGACAGCCATTTTGCTTTATTGATCTTCTTTTTCTCTGGAATTTTTTTTCTTGCTGTTTACTATACAATATTATGAACCTCTGTCCATAATTCTTCAGGCACTCTTATCTACCAGATCTAATCTCTTAAAACTATTCATCACCTCCACTTTATATTAATAAGGAATGTTATTTAAGTTATGCCTATACAATTCCTACTTTCTCTGATTTGGTTTAAATTTTGCAATAAGAAGCTCATAATCTGAGCTGCAGTCAGCTCCAGGCCATGTTTTAACTATTTAGAGCTTCTCAACCTTTGCATGCAAGGTATATAATCAATATGATTTTGATAATGATCATTTGATGATGTCTATGTATAGAATTGCCTTTTGAGTGATTGAAAAAGAGTGTTTACTATGACCGATGAGTTATCTTGACAAAACTGTTAGTCTCTGATTTACTTCATTTTGTACTCCCAGTCCAAACTTGACTATTATACAATTACCTTTGATTTCCCATTTTAGCATTCTAATCTCTTATTATCAATATGATATCTTTTGGGAGCATTTTTTCTAGATGTTTTGGCTTTTGTTTTTTTATTTTTATTTTATTTTATTTAGGTTTTTGCAAGGCAAATGGGGTTAAGTGGTTTGCCCAAGGTCACACAGCTAGGTAATTATTAAGTATCTAAGGCCAGATTTGAACTCAGGTACTCCTGACTCTAGGGTCGGTGCTCTAACCAGTGTGCCACCTAGCTGCCCCTGTTTTGGTTTTTATAGAACTGAGCAACTTTGCTTTTTCACATCAGTATTTCGAGTATAGTCTTGTATTAATGGGATAAATGTTCTGACTTGGATTTGAACAGATATTATTCTTGTCATTTTTTTAGATTATACCCCAATATTATTTTTCTTACCCTTTTATTGACTATGAGGGCTTACTCCATTTCTTCCATGGATTATTGTGAAGCTCTAATGAATTGATATATGTTTGCTTTGCAAATTTTAAAGTGATTTGTGGATATGAGCTATTATTATAGAGTAAATTAGACATTTCATAGACAATTCCCAAATCTACCCTTTAATACTCTTCCTCCACTTCTCATTATCAACTTTTTTTCATGTTTAATTTTGGCCCGTTGGAATTATAAGCTCCTAGAAGATAGGGGTCTTCTTCTTTTCCTATATTTATGTCCTTAATGCTTAACATATTGCCTGCCATGTAATAAACAGTTGAGGCCTTATCTTTCTAGAAGGAATAAAAAAATATGGCAGTGTTCTTTCCATTTCATAGAAGAGTGATTTCAGAATCCAGGAATAGCAATCAGTCCAGAGTTATATAAGGATTCAAATGTAGAGTTGATAATGAGACCCAGGACCCACTTCTCCTTTTGCTTCCTGATACCCTTTAAACTAAATTCTTACCTATTAACTAGGTTTTTCTGTTACTGTCTCTATTACAATTGCCTTGAAGATAACTAGATAACTTAAGCTGTAGTTTTAAAGCTGATCATTCACCTGGGTTGATACACCAAGGACAAGGTATCTCCTGGGATTCACACTCATATAAATTCCTCCAAATCAACTGATCTTCCCACAGTTCTTCTATCGCTCTCTCTTTGGTTTTTTCTATAGCTCACCTACTACAATTCACCTGATGTATTCACCTGTTGACATTTAAGGTCTGGGACCTAAGAATGGATCCAGGTTGTACAAATCATTTGGAGAGTGGGAATAGGTATGGGAAATGTGCCATCATTTCCATAATGTTGGGGAAATGGTCTAGATACCAAGGTAAATCTAGAAGAAAGACATGTCTTTTTTTTTTTAGGCGATAAATACTGGGCAATCAGCCCAAAATACTGTATCTTTATGAGGTTATTCCTTCTATGAAGTCAGAAAAATATTAAGCCTGGGTGGAAAGGAAGGTGTTGGAATGAAAAACGATTGTGGTTTCCCTAAGAAAATATTATTGAACCCAAGTAATTTGTCCCTAAGGCCCAGGAAAAAACCCAAGGTTTACCAAGAGGTAAGTCTATATGTTAGGCACCTAAGTGACAGAGCACTGGACTTTGGATCAGAAGAGTCAAATCTCTCTGAGTTCAAATCTGGCTTTGGGAAATATTGGACAAAGAAATATGTTTTATATTTACTAATCTGTTCCTTCTGCACACACACATATACAGTACATTAACATGGACCCCTCCTCTCATCCCATTGTCCAAGCTGTGAGGTGAGGTCAAAGAACTTTCAGTTAAGTACTTTGTCCCTCCTTTGCAGAGGACTCAGTAAATCCCTGCTCCTAGGCACAAAATAAGTCTGTATCAACAAAACAACGAATCTCTGCCTTAGCCTGAAAGATAGGTCTTCTACCCACTAACCATCATTTACATATCCCTAATTATCTCATCTCTACTACAGGAGTTACTACCACCATCAACATATATATATGAATTACCTTATCTTCCTGCCCCTTTAAAAGCTCAACTGACCCTTCAGTTGAATTGCTTGTCTTCCTTTGAAGCTAGATCACTCAGGGGAAGGTGACCTCACCCCCATGCCTTTCTTTATTAAATATAGCTTGCTGCTCACCTTCCTTTGGAGGCGAGCATGATCCCCCAAACTCTCCCACTACCTCTCCATGCTAGACCCTTGTGGTCCCAGTTCCATGTTACTGGAACCGTGTTGATCAACCCCAGTCACTGTCTCCTGGAAGTTTCCTTTCCCTTTTCCCCTTCTTTAGCTGTCCTTGATGTTCTTGCCAGACTAGTTTGTAGCTGTTTCTTCCTTGTTTAAATTTCACTACTTCTAAAAACTCACTTTCTTTTCCTTGTTGAAGAACTTAACCTTTGAACCTTTTGTAGTAACTTGTGAACTTTGACAGCAACCTATGAATTAAAATCTATCTATGCCCTTTTCTTACCATCATGAATTAGAAAGTCTGATGATTTTGTTACTCAAAATGAATTACAGCTACCTCTTCAATCTCCCATGCAGTTGCTTGGTAGCACTCAGACCCTTATTAGCTATGAGACTCTGGGCAAGTAACCTTTAACCCTGTTTATGTCAGTTTCCTCATCTTTAAAATGATTTGCAGAAGAAAATGGCAAACCATATCAGTATCTTTGCCAATAAGATGTCAAATAGGGTAATGAAGTTTTGGATGCAACTAAAAATGAATGAACATCAAATCTATAGGTAGGGTGATGATGTTTGTCCTTCTTCTGGAAGAAAACCATGACACCAGAGAAGGGATGTCATAACAAGCACATGAAGTGGATTTAAATCAGATGATGCTGTGCTAAGTCATCAGCCTCCTTTTGTCCTACAGAGTCATCTAGTCTAGAGACAGATAGAAACCAGGGTCAAGTGATTTGCCCAAGGTCATACAGCTAGTAAGTATCTGAGACCAGATTTGTGCTTAGATCCTCCAGATCCTAGGGTTGGTGCTCAATCTACTGTACCACCTAGCTACCTAGAAGCCCTGAAGGTAAAGTGGAAGACACAACAATCAGAAGCTTAAGGGTATGACTTTCCCCAAGGCTTTCCTTGACTCCACTGTAGTCTGTGAACTCTATTATTACTGCCTTCAAAAGAAAAAAAACTCTAGGAGACTTGTTGATCAGAGACCAACAGAGTCAGACAACTTTGGAACTCACCAGTAGAGCCAGGGTCCTCTCCACTGGTTGTCCTTGGAACAGCAGCTGATGAAAGCCTCTTCTAGCCTGAGCAGCTTTTCAAGGTGAAAGGGCTGCCATGGCAGTGACTCTCTCTTGTCCTTTTTTTCAGAGACAATTCCTAACCCCATCCTCTAATATTCTGCCTCCACTCCCTATCCCCACTGCCAGACAGTTCTAGGCTTTGTAAACAGTAATACTGTCTTCTCTCTGAAATAAGTTATAGCTTTCTTGTACATTAATAATAAAGGCACCAATTTTTAAAATGCTTTAAAATTTACTATGCACTCCTTACCACAGCTCTGTGAGATTGGTATTATTATTATTATTATTATTATCATAAAAAATGGGGAAACTGATATGGGAGTAGTTATTTGCCTTGGATAAATTTTCCAGGTCTTAGTTCAAGATATTATTGGGTTCAAATACTAGGTCATAGAGAGGAGATGAGAATAAAGACAATTTTAGACTATAAACCATGATGTAAAAATTAGCATTACCTGAAAGCATGGAATGAATATGGTCCCTAGGACCAGTTTTGGGGGTTTTTTTTGGTTTTTGGTTTTTTTTTCAAGGCAATGGGGTTAAGTGACTTGCCCAAGGTCATACAGCTAGGTAATTATTATTAAGTGTCTGAGGCTGGATTTGAACTCAGGTACTCCTGACTCCAGGGCCGGTGCTCTATCCACTGTGCCACCTAGCCGCCCCTCCTAGGACCAGTTTTGAGAAACAAGTTGTGAGTAAACATGCTCTGGTACTAATTAGTTGCTTTCATCACGGGTACCTTGCTACCATACTTCCACTGACTTTTCTCTCTGTGCTTTAGTCCCCTTCTTCCATTGGTGAGTTCCTCTTGAAATCTCCATTTTGGACAAACTATCCTTCATTCTCCAAACTTTACCACCATGACCTCCCACAGTTACATCCCTTTTCCCTTTTTTTTAATCTTCTTTTTAATTTGTCTTCCTAAATTCTGAGGAAAGTGATCCTCTTTCTTTTTGTTTGTATTTGCATTCCCAGTCTAACATAGTTAGCACAAGCCAGACATGTAGTTATAACTTAATACACTTTTTTTGTCTGATGCACAGATGCCTTCCCTGGCAGAATAAGTAGAAGAGAAATTTTAAGATGGAGGGATAGTGTTAATAGTGGGTTTAATAATGAGATCAGAGGCTGTACTC